>NW_026533205.1:150000-400000 GCF_028296485.1 Oppia nitens
GACCCTCAAATTTTGACCCCGTTTTCTCAGTTGAGCTAAAATACTACGCGATTTCCTATTAGTAGTCGACTTATTAATACTACTACTACTGGTAGTAGTGGTGGTTGTCTTAGTCGTCGGCCTATTGGTTGCTCCGGTTGTTGTATGCCATCGATAGGAAACGGTCGGTGCGTTTACCGTCGATGATGACGACGCCGACGACGACATTGTGGCTTATAATTGGTATTTAAAAAAAATAATTTTTATATATAATTATATTTATTATAATTTATAATTAATTATTTTTTTAAAAATATGATTTGTTGATAATAATAATACTATTAAAATTAAAATTGAAAAAACTATTAAGTTTATCAAAAAAAAAATATAATTATTATTATTTTAAATAAATTTTTCAATAATAATACTTAACTATAATTATATAATTATTTATTTTTTTGTATAAAAATAAAATATAAATATTGTTTATTATCGCTAAATAATTTATTGCATGATTTTTAAATAATTATCAATAACTCTAAATCAATAAATAATTTGTGTATTAAACTAATAATAATTAATTTTTCAAAAAAAATAAATAAAATAAATTAATAAAATTTTTATATACATTACAAATATATAAATTTAATTTATTTATAATTTTTACCTCGCTTACGTTTGCCAAAATTAAATGCATTAATACGTTTGAGCCATTGCAAGTACCTGGGACATATTTTATCGTACTCGTCCTTGCTATAATCTCTGGGATTAAAGTAGACGGGAGAGACCCGATAAAATCGACTCATATTTTTTCCCGGTTTTCCCGTAAATAAATTATTTGCTAACTTGTTTGACTAATAAACATTTGTGAAAAAAAAATTTATCTAGTTGATTAATTATTTTTTTTGCACCGTTTATTACAACAAATTAAGCAATTTTTATTATTTTTTGTAATTATTATTAGTATTATTAATAATAATTATTAGTATTATTATTATTTATTTATAATTAATTATTATTTTAGTTATTTTATGTATACAATAAAATATATTTATTTAATTATTTATTAAATATTTATATATATTAATATATATATATATAGAAAATATTAATTATTTATATACTTATAATTATTATTATATTAAATTAGTTAATTAATTATTAATAATATAATTAATTTTTGGTTGTTGTTTGCAATTATTTGTTTGCAAAATGATTAAACTGTATATAAAGTAATTATTACTATTATTATATCACATATCATAATGGATAACATAGGGAATAATATATATATATTTAAAAAAAATTTTTTTATTATTATAGTATTAGTAAAAATTTAATAAATAAATAAATATTTAAAATAATAATTAATAAGTTGCAGTCAACAACATAGTATAGTATAGTTAGAAATATAAATGTGTGTATGTTTTTATATAACAATAATATGATTATCAATTTTTTTTGTTAATATTTGATAGTATCTTATATATAGTAGTATAATATATACTGTATATATACTGTATATAGTCAATGATTTGCTCCCATTTCCCAGTAATTACTGTATATTTAAATATATTATCATATTATCATTAGTATTATTAGCTATATATATATATATATATATATATATATATATATATTACTGGACTCTACTATATATTTTTTATAGCATACACATATATGTATATATGTGTGTGTATGTATATGTGTGTGTATGTATGTGTGTGTGTGTGTGTGTATGTATGTATGTATGTATGTATATATGTATGTGTGTGTGTATGTGTGTGTATGTATGTATGTGTGTGTGTTTGTGTGTATTTATGTGTGTGTGTGTTAAGGGACAGTCAGTCATCATCATAGATGTGGATCACGTTTACTAGGGTTTGGTATTGAAAATTATTTGACAATTATGTCGATGGCTACTACTACTACTACTACTACTTAATTGCACATATAAATTATATGTATATATATACTGTATATTAAACATTAATTTTTTGGTTATGAATTAAAAATAACATTAAAATAATAATACAATAAAATCAAATCAATTAACTAATCGATTATTATTTTTTTGGGTGACTATACCAGTGATATACTGTATATAATATGAATAAATTTTTATTATATTAATATTATCGTAATTATAGTGAACTATATATATATATATCATATAAACTGTATTATCATATAATATATACTGTATTTAGTTTAAAAATCTAAAATAAAAATAATTACTTTAAAATGAAATTATATTATCAATAAAAATAGTTAATTTTAAAAAAAATTATTTAATGTTTAACAAACATGCGCTTAAATAAATTAATTAAACTAATAGCTAATATATTGTATATATTTAAAAAAAAATAATAATGCAAACAGTTATTTATAATTATAATTATTTAATATTTTGTATTTTAATTTTTGTTTTAAATATAGTGATGATATAACTATAATTTGATAAATTATATTAGATATGATTTTATTCTAATAAATTACATTTATATATATATATACTGTATTATTATATAAATAATTAACATATTATAATTATTAAATTAATTATAATTGTAAATTTATTTATTATTTTTGTGTTTGTTATTACAGTATAGTGTATGTTGTTATTACTGTACTGTTTTTAATTAGTTATTATCATAATTTCAATGCTATATTACACACATTTATAATATTGATTGCTATAAATGTTTTAATACAATAAAAATTAATCTCATATTTTTTGAATTTTATTTTATTAACTAATACATACATACATTAATAATATGCATAATATATAACAATTTTATGCATATTAAACACAAAAAATTTTATGTCCCATTTATTATAATCACATTTTTTTAATTATTTTGTTATACTGTAATAATAATAATAATAATATAAATAATTTATTTTTATATAGTTTTTTATATACTTATATACCATATTTTAAATACAATATTTGATTTTAATTGCAATTTTATTTTTATAAAATAATTATTTTTAATTATAATTATTTTTTGTTTTTATTTTTATTAATTTTGGTTTTTTAACGCAAATATTCAAAATATTTTTGATATACAACCCATAGACAGATACCGATAACATTGAAACCGCTGAACAGCCAACCGCTTACGGCAAACAATAGCCAAATACTACTGACCCCGTAATCGCATCCCTGTTCATCCCAATTGTTACCGCAATTATCCAGTCGATCGCATCGGAGACCCGTATGTATGCACCGGCCGTTTTTGCAATCAAAATAGCCGTCACCGCAACCACCGACACCTTTGTATTATTATTAGACAAACAGTAAGAGAGAGACAGAGAGAGAGAGAGAGAGAGAGAGAGAGAGAGAGAGAGAGAGAGAGAGAGAGAGAGAGAGAGATAGTGAGAGAGATAGTGTAAGAGAGAGATAGTGAGAGAGAGAGATAATGAGAGAGAGAGAGAGAGAGAGAGAGAGAGAGAGAGAGATAAAAAAATTATTTTTTAATATTTAGTAATAGAAAAATAGTGTATAAAACTATATACTGTATAATGAAATCTAGATATTATTAGCTAATTTAATATTAAACAAAATAAAACATTACAATTAAAACCACTTTATATTAATAATAATAATAATTACATTAAATATATATTTTTTTAATAAAAAATAAAATTAATGTTTGCATTGTTTTAATAATTCATTTATACTGTCCAATAGTAGAGCCCAATGTTAATGGGTTTTAAATACAATAATATAAAACTTAATAATTAAATTATTATTATTATTACTAAATTATTTATTTGAACTCAATATTACCAGATATTATTAATATTGCTATTTTTTAAATAAATAAAAATAAATAAAATTAATATAAAAATTTAATGATAAACTAATTTTAATATTTAGAGTTTTTAACATTTTTATAATAACATTGTTTTTTTAATTATTTTATAAATATGGATAAATATTTAACTAAATTAAAATTAGCATTTATTGATTAATTAATTAATTATTTGTGTGTATATAAAAAACCCAATTTTTGTTTTAAAATAAAAAAACTAACAAAAAAACATTAGTTTCCCAAAAAAAAATATATATATATAAATAAATTTTCTATTAATAATATGCTGTATATAAAAGTTATATACTGGTGTATAAACGGTTTGGTTATATACTCCCCCCCATCGAAAAAAAACCCCGTAAACTAAAGGAGGTGTATATCATGTCTAACCTGTAATGTCCGGTACTTTATAGGCCGTAAACTGTATTTCAAATCCCTGGCCGTCGGTCGGTTCGCGCATAAAAGTGGACACAAATCGTACGACTAGATCGTTGTCGCCAATATCGGTAACATAACTAATCAACCCTTTACTTGCGGTCAGGTTATACTGTAGTGTCTTATTGATCGCAATGATTAGTTCATCGATTTCCTGAGCACAGGGAGGATGTGGCCGAAATCGGGCATAATTTAGTTGACCAATAATACCGTAGCCCTGGCCAGCTTTGATGGTTACCTCGCATTTGGCTATTATTTTTAAGATAAAATAATATAATAATTATTAAAAAAAAAATAATTTTCAATTAATACTTATAATGTTTTAAGAAATTTAATTATATTTTTTTGATTTTATTAAATATATGTTTTCGAAAATAATTTTTTTATTATTATTATTGTTATTATAATTTGATAATAAATTATTTATTTATTTTTTAATTAATATTATTAATATTATTGAGTTTATAATTAGTATGCTAAACATTTATATATTATATATAAACAATTTATTTAAATTTTTATTTTTTGTAAATTATTTTAATTATTTTAATTTGTGAATAACATCATAACATATTATACTTTATATAATATGTAAGACATGTGAAAAATATTTAATCTAAATAATAAATAGTTATATGTTTTTACTTAAAAAACATTCTCACATAAAATATATTTGTTTATATATGTTGTCCACTATTAGAGACAACTGGCATTAATTACAGTTTCCTTCAATCTAAGACATATTTACTTTACTTATAAAACCCTATATATCACAGAATATAATGCCAAATAAAAAGCACTCCCCGCGCGCTAATTGAAGCCAAATTTGATTTCAGAGTAAAGTATCTAATAATAAATCATAATTAATTGGTACCAAGTTTGCACGGTCAATACCCTCCAAGTTATTACAGATAATGGTTAGACCTTCCACTGTTGCATTAATACTTAGTACTCCAATGGAGTACTAATGCAACAACAAATCTGACTTTTGATTGGTAACTTCTATAGCAATACGCCTCAAACTAATTAAGTATAAAACCTATTGTCCATGAGATCACGGGATCAGATACTTGATTCAATAGAAGTGATCCACTCATTGACACCACTTATTACCCTATTTTAATACTTTATAAACTAATTGTGTTTTAATATTATAATATTATAATCATTGTATTTAATCCAATTGTTTTATTAATTTAATAAAATATAAACTTATTTTAATCAATTAAATTGTCTCAAATTATTACCATCATCACCATCATCATCATCATCACCAACTAGTGGACTAGTGGTTAACATACGACTGCAACAAAACTTTTATTATATAATAATTATAACTTTAAAAAAACTGCTAGTCTTACAAGTCGGCAGGATAAGTGACCACCACCTCCGCCACCATCTATCAAAGTGTCTGTAACTGTCATCAATTCAGTGCTGCAACCGATAGAGTGCCATCAACTGTGAGATACTTTTACTGTTATCTTAAAAGTACTATAGACTTTGACTGTACCACAAAGTGAGTGTTTCACTAATGTCTCGACGATTATTAAATCAAGTGCGCCGACGTCTCGCAATGTCAACTACACCAACACTTCGGAGCTCAGGGAGCAACAGACGTCAACCAACAATAGGAAACACTCAACGGACCAGTTCAAGAGGACAAGCACCATCAGTGTTGGACCCAATTGAAGAGGAAGCGCCAACACTAACCGACGACACCATGAGTAGTGAACCATCAATTGACGACCAAACGGATCAACCAACTACTTGTGCATCAACAATGGTCAACCGTCCAACCATCCAATCATTCAAAGGACACGACGACAAAATCACCATTGAGAACTGGCTCAAAAGGTATGAGGTTATTGCTTTACATAATCATTGGTCAGATGCTAAGAAAGCTATTATGTTAGGAAACTATCTTATTGACGATGCATTAAATTGGTACATAGATAATTATAATGACTCGTTCTCTGAAATCAAAATTCAATTAATTAGCCGCTTCGGGTTCGCTTTAGTTGACCCTATTGTTGACTTTGTCAACGTTAAGTACGACCAGAAAGTTGGTCTAAAGGAATACTTTGAGTCTAAGCGTAGATACGGTTCGCTCGCAGGTCTCACTGAGACTCAAATGATACCACTTATGATTGTATCACTGCACCCGCGAATGGCCGACAGCTTTGTCGCCGTTAAGCCTAAAACTCTCTCCGAGTTTTATAATATCGCTAAATCGGCAGAAAATAGTTTTAAAAACTTTCAAAACTATAAAACCAATGCCAATTCAAATCAGGTCAAGCGCAAATATAAACCTGAATTTAATTCAAATAAGAAAAAACGGCCATTGAATCCGTGCAAAATTTGCGAAGGTTTGGGACTCTCAAACCGTTATCATTGGATGGCTGATTGCCGAAATAAAGGCAAACAACCATTCAAACCTAACAGTTATCAAAAAACTGTTAATTTAATTGACAATTCTGACAACTCTATGTCTAACACTCAATCCCCAAAAGTCATGCATTTAAACTAGAAGATCGGCCTAAACCCTTTCCATTAATCAAAATTTTAATCTTAATTAATCAAACAGTAATACATGCTGTGTTTGACACCGGAGCCAATGTCTCCATTATTAATCTCGAAATTTATAATAGTCTTCATATACCTCTATTAGGTATACCTAATATTACTTTTGATACTGTGTCAACACCCGCTTTTGGTTTAGGTCGAGTAAATACAAGTGTAACAATCGGTTCAATTACTAAAGACTGTACTTTTTTTGTTCTACAAACACCTCCTTTTGAGTGTATCGTTGGGTTAGATCTCATAAATGAGTTCTCTCTCGGCATGAATCCCGAGTTTCGAATTATTCAATACTTCCCGGCAGCTTCACCGGAAGAGATAGCGTCTAATTACGTACCAGACATATCTACAATATATCAATACAAATCAAATAATGAGCTCATATACACATTTGAAGCAATATTATTAACAAATAAATTGACAATAAAAGACTCAGATCTGAGCGACAATCAAATGATAAAGATTATGGCCATAATCAATAAATATAATACAATGTTTTCAAAAAATAAATATGATGTCGGTTCAATAAAATCTGAACAATGTACCATTCCACTGTCTCAAAACATGCCAATTAATCTGAGACCTTATAAGTGTTCCGAGAGTGACCAACAGGTCATTGACGAACAGATTGAAATGTTATTAAAACATAATTTAGTTAAACCTAGTGTTAGCCCTTATGCTTTTCCCATTACATTAGCTGACAAAAAAGATGAAGGTAAGAGATGTCGACTATGTGTTGACTACCGTAAACTTAATCAAATAACTGTAGCTGATAACTACCCATTTCCGCTATTTAATGATATCATTGATAGTCTATATGACTGTCAATACTTTACCACATTAGATGTAACATCAGGTTACTGGCATGTAAAGGTCTCACCAAGTGATAGACCGAAGACAGCAATGATCTCAAAGTCAGATCATGTGGAATGGTCAGTAATGCCTTTCGGGTACCGAAACAGTCCCGCAATATTTCAGAGAGCCGTACAAAACATATTGAAAACAAATCAATTACAAAGTATTGCAAAAAATTACTTGGATGATATACTGATATTCAGTAAAACATTTGAGGATCACCTCAAAGATATTGAAACAGTACTAAATGCACTCAAAAGGGAAACAATTAAACTAAAATTATCAAAGTGTCACTTCGGTAGACAATCAGTTACTTTCTTAGGACATAAGATTACAGTCAATAAGTATTATCCATTAAGTGATAATACTATAGCCATTCGGGACTTCCCAAAACCTAAATCTGTCAAAGACATACAAAAGTTTTTGGGAAAGGTAAATTTCTATTTTAAGTTCATCCCGAATGCTTACAGAACACTTGAACCACTTTATGCACTATTAAAGAAAAATAAAATGTTTGACTGGAACGACAATTGTGATAATGCATTCAATCAAATAAAAACTTATTTGGTATCACAACCTGTTCTAAGCATATATAATCCGAACAGTGAATGCATTCTCTATGTCGATGCCTGCAAATTAGGTGTCGGTGCCGTATTCAAACAGAAACAATCTGACGGACACCTACACCCTATTGCTTACTTTTCTAAAAAATTATTATCTTATCAATATAATTATGACATTACTGAACTCGAATGTCTAGCTCTAATACTATCTGTTGAATATTGGCACCATTATCTGTACAATAAAAAGGTGACTATATTTTCGGATCATAACCCACTAAAGTGGTTGAAAAACGTGAAGAAACCAAATTCACGGCTATACAACTGGTCTGTCCGACTAAGTCAATATGATATTACTATACAGTATATCCCTGGCTCTCAAAATATTGAAGCCGATACTCTTAGTCGACATCCTGTACTTGAAGGTACTAATAGTGATCCGACCTTAAAATTTGTTAACATATTAGATATCTCTGAAATAAAAGACAAACAAAAAGAGTTTTACAATAGTTTACCAAAACAATCATTTTTAGAAAATGACTTAATTTTCAAAACTAAAAATGACTTGAAAAAACTATATGTACCACCAGATTTAGTTCCCAAATTATTAAGTAAATGTCACTTAGATTACGGACACATAGGGTACAGAAAAATGTTAAGCCTTATAACTAATGCCTACTTTTTTGATGATATGTGTCTTAAAGTTCATAATTTTATAACTAATTGTAGAGTTTGCCAAACAAACAAATTAAGTAGAACTCAAAAGTATGGTAGTCTCTCACAGATAGGCCCCGCAAAAACACCATTTGAAATAATAGCTATTGATACTAAAGGAGGCCTAAGTGGTTATAATTCGAAAAAACAGTACATACATGTAGCTGTTGACCACTTCTCTAGATATCTGTGGACTTTGGCATCTAGTACTCAAAGTGCTAAAGATTTTATTAATTTAATTCAATCAATTCAAAAAACAAATAAACCTAAAATGATTTTAGCCGACCGCTATACAGGTATAAAATCAGCTGAATTTAAGCATTTTTTAGCTAAAAATGATATTAAAATTATGTTTATAACCACTGGATGTCCACAAAGCAATGGACTATGTGAAAGGCTGGTGCAAACCATAACCACACGCTTGCGATGCAAATTTAATGATAATAATCAGTCGGCTAATTGGCCAAAACTTTTGACTCAAGTAACTGAGGAATATAACAATTCACCGCATAGTGTGACTAAATACACTCCCAAATACTTAATGTTTGGTATCAAACCTTTTGATACATTTAATACTATTAATAATCTCGAAAAAGACCGGGAGATAGCATATGATAATAGTTCTCATTATCATAACTACAATAAAGCACTTTATGATAATAAACACAAACCAATTAGTTATAGTCCTGGAGACCAGGTCTATATTGAAAATAAAAATAGCATTAGTCGTGGTAAACTTGAACCACTAATGACCGGACCATATGTTGTCCATAAAAAATTATCTGATGTCTCATATGAGATTCAATGTGAGAAAAAAGGACAAAAATTTGATGTCTTCCATGTCTCTAAACTGAAACCCTATAACCCATAGACATAGCTTAAAATGGGGGGATGTAAGACATGTGAAAAATATTTAATCTAAATAATAAATAGTTATATGTTTTTACTTAAAAAACATTCTCACATAAAATATATTTGTTTATATATGTTGTCCACTATTAGAGACAACTGGCATTAATTACAGTTTCCTTCAATCTAAGACATATTTACTTTACTTATAAAACCCTATATATCACAGAATATAATGCCAAATAAAAAGCACTCCCCGCGCGCTAATTGAAGCCAAATTTGATTTCAGAGTAAAGTATCTAATAATAAATCATAATTAATTGGTACCAAGTTTGCACGGTCAATACCCTCCAAGTTATTACAGATAATGGTTAGACCTTCCACTGTTGCATTAATACTTAGTACTCCAATGGAGTACTAATGCAACAACAAATCTGACTTTTGATTGGTAACTTCTATAGCAATACGCCTCAAACTAATTAAGTATAAAACCTATTGTCCATGAGATCACGGGATCAGATACTTGATTCAATAGAAGTGATCCACTCATTGACACCACTTATTACCCTATTTTAATACTTTATAAACTAATTGTGTTTTAATATTATAATATTATAATCATTGTATTTAATCCAATTGTTTTATTAATTTAATAAAATATAAACTTATTTTAATCAATTAAATTGTCTCAAATTATTACCATCATCACCATCATCATCATCATCACCAACTAGTGGACTAGTGGTTAACATACGACTGCAACAAAACTTTTATTATATAATAATTATAACTTTAAAAAAACTGCTAGTCTTACAAATATAAATACTATATATATGCTAATTAATATTAAAACTATTTTAACAATAATAATATTTTTAAATAATAGTTTAATAATAAATAATAGTTATATAAATAATTTAATAGTATATTTCAAAAACTATTTTTTTAAATAATAAATGTAAATATTTTTTATTACTATTATATAAAAATTAATAAAACAATATTAATAAATATTTATTTTTTTTTGTTTTTTTCAATAATAATAATACCATTGTTTAGATAATCGCCGCGAAAGGCCCGCAAAATTATAGCTGAATTACACGACTCTTTACCCAATTGTATGACCGGAGGACCGGTAGTCTGGGATTGACTTTTACCGGCAGTTTGTGAACAATAGTTATCCATATAATAGGTTTCATGAGATATCAATGTTGTTGTCGGTAAACATAAAACTAATTGTTTATTGTTTAACAATAATAGAAATAATTTCAAACTAATTATTAGTTGTTTAGTATTATTATTATTGTAATTATCATTAAATTTTTTTGCCACTAATTTCATGTCCACTCATATTAGTTAAATAGTTAAAAATTTATTGTTTTATTATTATTATTATTATTGTTAATAGACTTTAATATTTTATAATTATTTTTATATTAATATTTATTTTGTGGATAATTTATATACATTTTTAAAAATACTATTTAAAATTATAAACTAACCTTCAATTTGTGAAAAATAAAATAATAATAAAATAAATTTCAATGTTATTGTATTAATCGATTTATTGACCGCTTATTAAGTTAATTAATTAATTAACTAATTTTTTAGCATATTTTTGACTATTTTTTAAAATAAAATATTATATTAAATATAGCTATTAATAATAGAGATGATAACAATTATAAAAAAAATTTAATTTTTATATTAATAATAATAATAATTATTAGTTTTTAATTTTTTAAAATGTATATATAGATGTTATCCTTGACCATCATTTAACTATAAATATATATAAAATATTTTTATAATAAAATAATTGATATTTATATTGATTTTTTGAAGTAAAAAAATATATATCAAAATCAATTATTCATATTAATTGTAATACAATATTATATTGCAATTAATATTACGTTATTATTAAAAATAATTAGTAATTACAAAAAAAATATTTAAAAAAAAATAATTAGAAAAAAATATTATTACATTAATAAATATAAAATTATTATTTATTTTTATATATTAAATGACTGGTGAAGTATTGTTATTATAATTATTATTATTATTCAAGGTTTGTATATATTTTTTAATACAAAATTATTATTATAAGTCTATGATATAAAAACTTAAATAATGTATTTAAGTATTTACTTAACATTTATTTATTTACATTTATTTTTCAAAAAAAAAAAATTATACAGTATATGAAAAACGAGTGTTTCTCTTATATAAATAATTTAATAATTAATTTTATATTTGTGTATAAATTGCAACATAGAGTATATGATTTTATTTATAAAAAAAATTGCAATTTTAAAAAATATTTATATATTTATTTGCTATAGTAAGCTAATGTAAATTAATAATAATAATAATAATAATAAATATTGTAATAAACAAATTTTTTTTAGTATAATCATTATTATTGATTATTATTATTATTGTTATTATCAATAATTTTAAAAACTATTTAAACTATGTGTGTATGTATTGTATGTATTGATTATATGTGTGTTTTATTTTTGTTGCTAATTAAGCAAAAAATTTTGTTTTAAAAATATTAGTAAAAAATAAGTAAACAATTTTTTTTTGATTATTTTAACACTTAAATAATAAATATGAATAATTATTGTATATATTTTAAGTATACTAATTGGTAGAAAAATAATTGTTTTTTTACAAAAAAAAATTAACTAATATTTTAGTGTTAAGTAATGTATTTTTTTGCGTTAATTAAGTTTTTAAAAAACTAATTTAATAATAAATTTATTTATTTTTTAAAAAATTATGTTTATTTATTAATTAGTACATTATATATATACAATATTGTAATTTACATTATAGACAATATACTACTACTAATACTACTACTTTATGATACGACAATTATTTGCAAACTAAATTTTTTTTTTTAAATTTTAATAAATAAAATACTTTTAAAATTTATGATTTTTTTGCAAGTGATTGCAATACATTATTATAATATAAATATTACATGAAAATTATTATTATTTCAAATAGTGATTTCAATATATATATATATATATATATATAATATTTAAACGTAATGTAAATATCCTGTTCCTCAACACATATAATGTAATATAAAATATAAAAAAAGTTTAGTCATATAAATGGTATGTTTAATATAATAATAATAATAATAATAATATAATGATTACAAATTTTTATTACAATATACTGTACATAAAAAAAATGTTTTTACATATATATGTATGTAATATGTATGTAATTTTATATATACAGTCGTATATACTGTATATTTATAACCCACGATAACATATATATATATATATTTATATTATTATGTTGTTTGTATGTATGTATACTGTATATATGAAAATATACAGTTAAAAAAACATATTGTGTTTGTATGTATTCAATGCCAATTCAAAGTACAGTGTATTACATACTAATAGTTAATTTACAATCAAAAAAAATTGTTTTATATATTAATTTGTATATATATTTTCTGACAATTGTTTTAATATACTGTATATATACTGTATAACAGTATTTTTATTTATAATAATATTATTTTTATAAGTGATTAGAAATTATTGTATATATTATACTTATATATTGTTAGCAACTAATTATATAATTATCATTATAAGTTAACATTATTTTTTTTACTGTATAATTACAAGTGTTTTTTGTATGTGTGTATTACTGTTTAATATTAATATGAAAAAAATATTATCAATAATTTTTTTTTTATTAAATAATTATTTCGTTGACTGGGAGTCACTGATAATATGATTTGATATATACTGTATGTATATATTAATACTGTAAATGTAAATATATATATATATATATATAAAGTTTATATATATATGACTATTTTAGGAGATAAATAAAATTATTATCATTTTTATTATCATTATAATAATAAAAATAAAATAATACTAAAAATCATGTCTACACACCCGTCCCTAACAATATTATTATTGTTGATAAAATAATTTAGTTAATATGATTGTTGTATAATACAGTATTAAATATATATATATATTTACTGTTATATAATAATTTAATTTAATTTTCATTTAAAAAGTCATATAATTTTTTTAAAAAAGTATCAATTGTTTTAATTCAAAATAATTTTTATTAATAGTTAATAAATAATATTATAATTACTAAAATAAAATATTTTATTATTTATTTTTGTTTGTTTGTGTGTTTGACAAACAGTATTTGATTTTTTGATTGTATTATGTGATTATAAATTAGTAGTTTAGTTATATATATGTGACTGTTTTTATTTTATTTTATTTTTTTTTTGATTTGACAAAAAACAGTTAGATTTATATATATTTTATGTATATATAATATTTTTGTGCCGTTTAGATATATAATATGATAACAACAATTTTTCTACATATAAAGTGTATAAATATTAATATATATATATGTAATATTTACTTAAATATAAGCTACTATTTAATTAATTTTGTGTGGTTTTAATTTAATTTTTGTTAACATAATATATATATACAGTACTTAAACTGTATATTAATATATTCAAGTTATTAGTAAATATACAACAGTTTTATTTTTAATAATATTAATTTATTGATTTCTAAATATATTAAAAACAATCATATAATAGTTTAGTATATTTTAAAATATATATATATATTATTAATATTACTATTAAAGTAAATTTAAATATTACAAAAATTATTTAATATATTTGTATATTTGATTTATTTGTTGTTGTTGTTAGTGTCAAATCAATATAATTAATAAACTAATAATAAAAACATTAATTTTTTTTTATTATAAACAGTGATTATATTTTTTGACAGATATATTAAAAATATATTAAAAATTTAAAAGTTATTTGTGATTAAATAATAATTAATAATTATCTATAAATTATTATAAATTTAATATAAATATATATATTATATTTAGTTGGATTTATTAATTAAGTCATATAAATATCACTAATAATAATAATAATAATAATTATTATTATTATTGTTACATAATTACTAATAAATATTTATAAAACAATAAATATTTTTATTAAAACAAAAATATCTGTATTAATAAATATAATAATAATAATAATAATAATATTTCATTAAATTAATGCAACTATTATTAAAACGTGTAAATAAATAATTAATAATAATATAAGAGGAATAACACATTAATTATTATTATAATAATTATCGTAATAATTAATTAATTAAAACAATCAATCAATCAAACAAACAAACAATTAATAGACACTATTATTATTAAATATTATTATTATTTTATTTTTTTTTATAAATATTAAATAATAATTTATTAATTATTAATAATAAAAAAAATAACCAAAAATTGATTCACAAAATACTAGCCATAAAACAACAATGTTATCGACGATAATAATCGGCGCTATTATTGTCATTATTGTTAAACTAATATTTTCATCAAAATCTAACAATGATAATGAAGATACAGATGATGGTAATGATGTCAACCATCATCATCACCAGCGGCTGGTCATCGATGATGGACACCAACAACAACCAGAGGACGGGTTGATCACAACTACTACTACTAATACTACTAAAACTATTGGCAATGAAGTAGAAGAAGTCGAAGAAGACGAGGAAGAAGTGGTGGAGAAACTATATGCTGAAGATTTGGTTGTCGTCGCCAACAATACTACAGATTTATTATATCACAGAGAAATGTCTCATGAGTTTAATGAAGACAAAGATCAGATGAATGAAGAAAACAAGACATCAGACATCAATAGTACAGTTGTTGGCTATAATGTCAGTCGTCATCGCCAGTCACTGACTACTGGAAAAACTATGGATACAGTCAGTGAAGAAGTAGCCAAAACAACGACATCGACAGGTGTACTACCATTGCAAGTGATTGTCGACCAGATCACCAAACAGGTCATCGACGATGTCTATAAAGAGCTTACTACTACTACTACTACTACAGCTGCTGAAGAAGCTATAGAGTCGTCGTCGACGACACTGATTGCCGGCACTGAAGTCAATGAGTCGATGATTGAACAGAAAACTAATGATGAAGTAGAAGAAGATGAAGACCTTATGATGTTTGTTGTTGTCGACGACGACCAGGAGATGATAGAAGAAGTGATACAAACAAAGAAAACAATAGAAGATCACGAAATACAAGAAGTCATTGCCGGAAGTGAATCGTCGTCGACGACGAAGAAACTGAAGACAACAGAAGAAGACGCTACTGAAGAAGTAGAACCAATGATTACAATGCAAACGACAACTGAAGACAAGCTGAAGAGGATTGTTGTTAATGAAGACAACAAAAAAGTTATAAAACTAGACGACGAAGAAGTAGTAGTAAAAGATGTGAAAATCATCGGCAGTATCGGTGAACAGCAGCCGTCGGCTATTACACGTCAGTCGACTACTACTACTACTTATGTCACTGAAATGGCTGTCGAGGACGACAACAACAATAAGGACATTAACGACGATGTCTTAAACTATTTGGACACAACATCAGCCAATGATGGACAATGTTTGACACATTTTAATAAATCGCGTCCAAAAAAATCAAAGTCACGCAAATCGGTTAAATCGGTTTTTACGGCCGGCACTGGTTGTGGACAACCAGATGATACTACCGATGCTGCTGTCGCTAGCGGTAGCTGTAGTGGTGGTAGTAGTAGTAGTGGCCAAACATATAGCAAAATAGATGAACAACTAGTCGAACAGTTACTTGATTTTACCGACACTGCCGACGGTAATCGTCTGTCATGTATCGGCAGCTCTTATAGTAGTCAATCGGCAGTCAAAGTCAAAGAGTCATCGTTATCGTCATCAACGACAACAAAGACATCATCGACAGCAACAGCAACGATGAAAATGGACGACTCGTTTGAGGAGATATCTAGCGGTGAATACAAACGTTTTGACGAATTTTCCGATTATTTCCGATCGGAGACCGAAAAGTCTAGCCATCGGACAGTAGAGACCAAAGTCAAGACCATTGACCTGACCGTAGCGACGGATGGTGGACAACAAATGATGGACGAGTTGTTGGCCAAGTTTAGCGGCGATGCCATTAGTAGTAGTAGTAGTAGTAGTAATGAAACCACTACTAGTCAGGAGGTCCGGGAGGTCGTCATCCGTGAAGAGAAAACTATCAGCAAAACTAGTGAGACATCATTGGAAGCACTGGAAGAACAAGTCCTACGACAGCGAAAAGTAATGGACACTAAACTAGTGGACAAAGAAGTAGAAGTAGAAGAAGAAGTGGTTTCCCTAAGAAGTTCACAACACGAGAGTACTAACAGCCGTACGACCAGCCGATTGCTGTCGTCAGAGCTGAGGACACTAAGCTCATCATCGTTGTCGATGTCGACCTCCGATGACCTGCACAACAGTGGTCTACGATCGCCGAAATCGCCGTTCAGTGAGATCATCGACTATGTAACGCAACCGTTACCGCTGTCGCCGACACTGAAACGCAAGTCGCGACCACAACCGCCAACCGAATCGCCGATTAACACCCCAAACACCAATACGGCTGCTAAACAGTGGACAACAATCACTAGTAGCAGCGCCGATGACCATCAATTGGCGACCACCACCACAACCACCACAACCAACTCTACTACTGTTATTACCGCCGATGATGATGATGATGATTATGACCAGACATCGACAACAATGACCACCAAACGGGTCGGTGTATCGATGTTTGGTAGCCAACAGAATCAGTTGTTGAATGAGTTGCGGACCAAACGGTTTCGCGAGTCGTTAAGGCCATCACCGCCGCCGCCACCGTTGCCGTCAACATTGCCGCCACAGCACAGGCAGGACGACGACTCTATTACCGCAGCGGCCAATCACCAGTCGTCCTGATTCGGTATAACCGTATTATCAATAATTACCGTATATTTATAATATATACTGTTATATAAATTATTGTTTTTGAAACAATTTAAGCAATTAATATATATATATATTTGATATTTTATTTAATTAGCAATTATATGATATATAACGAGAATTAATTGTAAATTTATTTTTATTTTATTTTTTTAAAATTAATTGTGTCTGTGTGTGTGTGGGGTGGGGTGAGATTGTGGGGGGGGGGGGGGGGGGTTAGCAAGCAATAGGTTAGTATATTAAGTTTAGTTAAGTAATTAATTTTTAATATATATATATAAATTAATATTTAGTTAACATATATATTTTTATTAGTTTTATTATTATTTCAGTTAATAAATGTCCACAAAAAAATAATTAAATAAAATTCAATTTTTTTACTATATAATCAATATTATATGTTATAATAAAGATAACTATTTATATATATATAAGACATTTTAATTAACTAAATAATAATAACATATTAATTAAATAATAATAAATGTAAAAATACAATAATTTCTAAATAATAGTTCACTATTTTCAACTAAATAAACAATTATTTTCATAAACAATTAATTTTATTATTATTTCAGTTTAATAGATTTGCACAAAAAAATAATATTAATTTTTTATAATCGATATTATAATTATAATAACTATATAACTAAGTTATATAAAGATAACTATATTTTTTAAATTAAACTATCAATAAATAAATAAATATATATATATTGTATTTATTTACATTATTTATAATAATAATAGTAATTATAATAATAATTAAAGATATTGCATTAATGATTTAATATGAAAATAATTTTTGGATAAATTTATTTATAATAATTATATTTTATTAATAAATAAATTATATTAATAAAATAGAAATATATTATATATAATAATTATTATTATTATATCGTATTTCGATTATTTCGATTAATTATTTAATAATAATTAGATATTTATCAATAATTATTAAATTTCTTTATAATATATGAATACTAAATAATTATACAAATAAATAATAAAACATTAATTGTAATAATATAATCTATTTTTAGATATTTATATCAAATATCTAATAAAAATAGTGTATAAATAATATATTTTATTATTTAGTATTAATTATAAGTTTGTTACTTAAATTCATTATTTTCTACTAAATAAACAATTTTTTTTCCAAAATATTGATAATAATGTCATATTTTTCTGCAAATAAATTATTGCCCGAAAATCAGGTATACAAGTGGTCGGCCTATCATTTATACCGAATCGGCTTAAGTAACCATCGATTAGTAGCCGTAGCCGTCGCCGATGATTGTTGTCCTCAACCAAAGAGACTATGGTTTAATCGACCGATAATTATACTAATTGTTTCAATGATTTATATTATTGAACACACAATATGTTTGTCTATTGATACAAATAATAGGCTACTATTTGCACTGTTAGGCGATTGGGGATACTTTTTGGGTATGAATATACTATCGGATATGTTTACATCATTGATGTTACTATTGGTTATATTATCCGAGTTAACCTATTTCTCAAACTATATGTCGGGTATAAAACCAACATTTTTACGGGTATTCGAAATGATGTCCGGTTTGCGTACACCCCTGTCGGTCGGTCTAACCGATCCACTGGAGATCCGGAAGCTTATCAAACGGATGCAATGGCTGTGCAATTACTTCCAGTTTAACAACACGTATTTAATACCAATATTTTCAGTAATTGTAGTGATGGCCAGTATAAGTAATGTGCCGTTAGATGGTTACTGGTTGGTCATACTATTGGGTTATATACCTAACTCAATGATAACAATACTAAATGCTTATTATTTTTTTAATTCAATGACCTATCAGTTGATCTACTTTTACATACTGTGCCTCTATCTAAAGCTCCGGCAGTTTCAATGTTATCGACAATTAGGACAACTATTGAATACTAAACACCATAAACACCAAACAACTAATACTAATACAACTAAACGTATTCAACTAATTATGAAATCTATGGACAAATTGTTTGCCGATATCTCGGACTACAATCAAACTTATTGGTCAAAGTTTATGCTAAATGTTTGGCTAACTTTCGGTACGTCTATTGTTATCCTATTGTTTATCATAACATTGTCTCATTGGATATCATACCGAAACTATTGTTAACCTATGGTTTAATTGTCTCTTTTATTGCATTTTTATTTATCATATTTACGGCCGCATCGATCAACTCCTATACAAATAAATCATTTAAATTGTTTATCAATTACTATATTAAACATTAATATTGATATTTATAAGTTTATTATTTTTAATAAAATATATAAAATACTAAAAATAAATATGTTTATTATCTTATTTTTCAATAGTATATCTATAAGCATAGTTGAAATTATATTATTAATAATAATAATTTTTTTTTTTAATTAAATGTTTAATGAACTTATTAATTTAGTTATTAAATTAATAAGTAATAAAATTATTATTAATATTAATTTACTATAATTAAATTAATGTATTAAATAAATTATATATTACTCTACTAATTTAATACATAGAAAACTAATTAATAAATGTTTAATACTAATTAATAATATTAAAATAATTTCTACAGTTTTTTTAGTTAAATTAATTATTACAAAAAAAACATTAGTTATAAGCGCTTAAACAATATATAGTATATAATTTATTTGTTAATTATATTAATTAAAAATTATGTTATATTGTAAATTATTATGTATATTAATTATCTTGTTTTCAATTTCAATGTATATTTTTTTAGGTTTCACAATAATAATTAAAAATATTAATTACTTAAGTTAATTAAAATTGAATATAATGTCTATGTATATGTATTAGTTTTTTTATGATAGATAATAATTAAATTAATTTACTATTGAAACTCGATATATATAATAATAGCAAAAATTAGTAGACAATTGCTATATATTTTTTATTCATTGATATTTTAGTAAAAATAAATTAATAATAAACTAAACTCTTGTTAATAAAAATAATGTCAAAATTTTTATCTTATAAACTATTGCCTGAAAATATGGTATACAAGTGGTCGGCCTATCATTTATACCGAATCGGCTTAAGTAACCATAGATTAATAGCCGCCGATGATTGTTGTCCTCAACAACCAAAGAGACTATGGTTTAATCGACCCGTAATTATAACATTTTTATCAATTATTTATATAATTCAACGTATAATCTGTTTGTTCATCGATGGGGATAATTGGCTACTATTTGCACTGTTGGGTGATTTTGGATACTTTTTGGGTATAAATCGTTTGTCAAATATATTTCCATTATTGATGACACTGTTGACTGTACTATCAGTATTAGTCTATTACTATAATTATCAATCGGGTATTGAACCGACATTTATGCGGGTATTCGAAATGATGTCCGGTTTGCCGGATCGGACACCCCTGAGTCAGGGTCTAACCGATCCCCAGGAGATCCAGAAGCTAATCAATCGTATGCATTGGTTATGCCGATGCTGTCAATTGAATAATACCTATTTAATACCAGTGCTCATACAATTGCTTTGTCTAAACGGTTTAATTGAATTATTAGGACGGTTAGATTGCTGGTTAGTCCTACTAATAGATTATATACCTAATACTATGATAACAGCGCCATTGATTGCCTATTATTTCTGGAATATAATGATCTATCAATTGATCTATTTTTACATACTGTCCATGTATTTAAAGTTAAGATTAAATACAATTTATCGGCAATTATTGGGAAAACAATTGACAACTAATACTAATACTACTAAACGTATTCAATATCTACTGAAATCATTGGACAAATTATTTTCCGATATTTCCGACTATAATCAAACTTATTGGTCAAAATATTTGCTAAATATTTGGCTGATTTACGGTACATCTATTGTCATACTATTGTTTATCATTATGTTTGTATCAATGGATATCCTACCGAAATTGGCCCTAATTTATACATTAATTATATATTGGATATCATTTTTATTTATCATATTTACGTCGGCATCGGTTAACTCCAGTACTAATAAATCAATTAAATTGTTAAACAATTACTATTGTATGAATTGTATGAATTTATAAATTAACAATTAAAATATATTATTGTATATAATATCAAAATTTAAACAATTTTTTTTAAATAAAAAGTTATATACTATATACAGTGCGGTTAGATTATTTAGATTATGTCCAAACTATTAGGTTAGGTTATTAACCAAATTAATAATTTATATATATTATAAAGTTTGATTACTTATTATACATTACACAAAAAAAAATTAAATGACTTATTATTTCATAAAATTATTTGATAGATAAACATTACTTTTACATTAACTAAAATAATAATAATAATAACGATTAATAACTGTTAAAAAATAAATGTTGAATAATACAGTATTATGTTAAATATAATTAAGATATTGATTAATTAATGAAAATAATTAAATATTTATAATTTTTTGCAGATATAATTTATAATAATTATATTTTATTAATAAATTAATTATATTAATATAATAGAAACATATGGTATAATAATAATAATAATAATAATTATTATTATTATTATTATTATTATATCATAATTATTTTCGATCTTTATTTATAGTATTATTAAATATAATATATTTTGTATATTTATATTATATGAATATATAAAATAATATTTTTTTATTTAGTATTAATTATTAGTTTCTTATTTAAATTTTAAAGTATTTTTTATTAAAATTTTATTTTCTAAATATTAGTAATAATGTCATATTTTTCTGTATATAAATTATTGCCCGAAAATATTGTATACAAGTGGTCGGCCTATCATTTATACAGAATCGGCTTAAGTAACCATCGATTAGTCGGAGCCGCCGATGATTGTCCTCAACAACAACAGAGACTATGGTTTAATCGACCGATAATTATACTAATTGTTTGTTTAGTTTATATTATTGAACATATAATCTGTTTGTCTATTGATACAAATAATTGGCTACTATTTGCACTGTTAGGCGATTGGGGATACTTTTGGGGTATAATTAGATATTCAAATATATTTTCATCATTGATGGCACTGTTTGTTATATTATCAGAGTTAGTCTATGTCTATAACTATATGTCGGATATAAAACCAACATTTTTAGGGGTATTCCAAATGATGTCCGGTTTTCGGCGGACACCCCATAGTGTTGGTCTAACCGATCAACAGGAGATCCGGTCACTTATCAAACGTATGCAATGGTTATGCAATTACTGTCAGTTTAACAATACGTATGTAATGACAATATTTGTCTTAATTATTGTAGTGATGGGCACCAGTAATGTGCCGTTAGATTACTGGTTGATACTACTATTATTGAGTTATATACCTAATTCATTGATAACAATACTAATGGCCTATTATTTTTGTAATTCAATGACTTATCAATTGGTCTACTTTTACATACTGTGCCGCTATCTAAAGCTCCGGCAGTTTCAATGTTATCGACAATTACGGCAACTATTGAATACTAAACACAATAAACACCAGACAACTAATACAACTAAACGTATTCAACTAATTATGAAATCTATGGACAAATTGTTTGCCGATATCTCGGACTACAATCAAACTTATTGGTCAAAGTTTATGCTAAATGTTTGGCTAACTTTCGGTACGTCTATTGTTATCCTATTGTTTATCATAACAATTGTCTCATTGGATATCATACCGAAACTATTGTTAACCTATGGTTTAATTGTCTCTTTTATTGCATTTTTATTTATCATATTTACGGCCGCATCGGTCAACTCCTATACCAATAAATCATTTAAACCGTTATTCAATTACTTTAGTAAACATTAAATATTTATTTAAATAATTTTTTATAAAATATATTATACTTTTATAATTAATATTTATTTTTGGTTATATATATATAATAAATATATTTAATTAATTATATTAGTATTATAGAAATTGGGAATATAATATTTATTTTCAATTAATAATTTAATAACAATAATTAAAATATTATATTAAATAAATTATTAATTGACTATCAAAAAAATATATAATAATTATTATATTTTTCAATAGTATAACAATAAGCATTGTTGAAATTATATAAATAAAATTATTATTTATAATATTTAATTATATAATAATTAAATATTGTATTATATAGTATCTAAATACAATTATTACTGTATTATATTATCTATTATAACAATTAATTTAACATTTTTTTTGTATTAATTATTTTATAACTTAATGATATACAAATAAAAAGTAATAAATATTATTTATAATCTATTTTATAATTAAAAAACAAAAGTTATTAAATGTTTAATCAAATTCAAAGACACTATTAAAATACTAATAATTAATATCTAACTTATCTAAATAGACTATTGTTTTTTTAAATTAATTATTAATATTAAAAACATTAAAATTAGTTTTTAAGCTAAAATTATTTTATCAATAAAAAACATTATTAATAGTCTATATATTTGCTTATTATATTAATATAATAAATTATATGTTAATTATATTGTTTTCAATTTTAATAAATTCAATTAAAATTATTATATTAATTACTTAAGTTAATTGAATATAATGTCTATAATAATATGTATTAGTTATTTACATTTATTAATAGTCAATTACTATTGTAATCATTTTATAAATTTATAAATTAATTTTTAAATTAACTATTAAAATATATTATTGTATATAATGTTAAAACTTAAACAATTATCCAAATTAATAATTTATTTAATAAATTATAAAGTTTTATTACTTATTATATACATTAGACCAAAAAAAATTAAATAACTTATTATTACATAAAATTATTTTATAGATAAACATTACTTTTACATTAACTAAAATAATAATAATTATAATAATAACGTTTAATAACTGTTTTTTTTAAACTAATAATTATTGTTGAAAAACAAATTGTAATAATGATAAATATTAATTAAATTGTCTACTTTTTTATCAAAATAAAAATAATAATAATTAACATAACAATTGTATATTATTAATACATTAAAACCAATTCATTATTAGTAATTATTTTATTTTAAGTTATGTTTTGTAATAAATTTTTTTTTATAGTTTTCATAATAATATATATACCGTAATATTAGTTAATATTATTACGAAAAAAACTGTTATAATTAAATATATTACCAAAAATAAAATAAAAATAAGTACTAATAATAAATTAATTAATTATAAAATCAATAATTATATTTTTGATGAACATAAGATAAAACAACAACAAAAATAAAATAAATAATATTTTTATTATAATGATATTAATAATAATATTTAAAAAAAATTAGTTTAGTCAACAACACAAAAAATATTTGATAAATAATAAATATTGATTGTGAAAATAAAAAATAAAAAATATAATATAAATATAAAATAATTTAAATGAAAATTAACAAATAGTTATTATATTTTTATTTCTAAACTATCATATAATATGGTTATTGACTTTAAATTATAATAATATAGTATAATTAAAAAGTTAATAAAAATAGATAATTAGAGATATTAAGCTTAGTCAATAAATAATTTAATTAATATATAATAATTTTTTTATTTATAACTGATAATTATAGGTAACAAAATCAACTAATTTATATATCAGTTATTAATGTTTAATATATAGTAATTGTTTAGCTGTTTATATAATTTATTGGTATAGGAGTTGACCGATGCGGCCGTAAATATGATAAATAAAAATGCAATAAAAAATAAAATTAACGCATAGGTCAGCAATAGTGACGGTATGATATCCAATGAGACAAATATAATGATAAACAATTGTATGACAATAGACGTCCCGAGAGTTAACCAAATATTTAGCATAAACTTTGACCAATAAGTTTGATTGTAGTCCGAGATATCGGTAAACAATTTGTCCATAGATTTCATAATTAGTTCAATACGTTTAGTTGTATTATTAGTATTAGTTGACTGGTGTTGTTTAGCACTCAATAGTTGTCGTAATTGTAGTGTTGGCAAAAAAGAGAAATTTATAAAATAATAGAGAAATTTCTAGAAAGTTTCTAAAAGAAATTTCTATTTATGGGATCCCCTTGGTTAATTTTGTTTTCTCGATATTTGTTATCTTTAACATTGTTTTTATAAGTAATATTTAAATATAATTATTAGTATTTTAATTATTAATTAAAATAAAAAATTAATTTATTTAATTATATTAAACTATGGTATAATAAAATGGTGAATAAAATTTTACAAAACTGATTATTATTAAATAATTATAATTATTTATATAGGTATCCCATTTGTATAATAGTATTATACAGTAATCTACATTATATAGTATAATATTATATGTATAGTATTATGTCTCATTAATATATTTATAGTTTTACAATATCTATAGATATGGGGATCCCATAGTATAACAAAAAAGTTAAATTTCTATAGAAATTTATTACTGAGAAACTTTCTAGAAACTTTCTCAGGGAAATTTATTAGAAACTTTCTATTTGCCCATCTCTACGTAATTGTCGATAACATTGAAACTGTCGGAGCTTTAGATAGCGGCACAGTATGTAAAAATAGGTCAACTGATAGGTAATTGAATTGCAAAAATAATACGAACATAGTGTTGACATCATTGAGTTAGGTATATAACCCATCAGTAGGACCAACCAGTTATCTAATAGTATAGTACTTATACAGCCCTTGAATACAATAATTAGTCCAAACAGTGGTATTATATACGTATAGTTAAACTGACAGCAATTGCATAACCAATGCATACGTTTGATAAGTGACCGGATATCCTGGGGATCTCCGGTTAGACCAACCGACAGGGGTGTACGCAAACCGGACATCATTTCAAATACCCGCAAAAATGTTGGTTTTATACCCGACATATAGTTATAGACATAGACTAACTGTGATAATACAGTCAACAGTACCATCAATGATGAAAATATATTTGAATATCTAATTATACCCCAAAAGTATCCCCAATCGCCTAACAGTGCAAATAGTAGCCAATTATCTGAATCAATAAACAAACAGATTGTATGTTCAATAATATAAACTATTGAAACAATTAGTATAATTATCGGTCGATTAAACCATAGTCTCTGCGGACAACAATCATCGCCGACGGCTACGACTAATCGATGGTTACTTAAGCCGATTCGGTATAAATGATAGGCCGACCACTTGTATACTAGATTTTCGGGCAATAATTTATTTGCAGAAAAATATGACATTTTAATTAATTTATTTTTTTAAATATATATATTAATATATATCATATATATATTATTACTTTATAGTCAATAACAATATTATAAAGTTTAGAAAAAACATTTAGCAAATAGTTGTTTATTTTATATTTTATTTTAGATAATATATTTACAACAAAAATTCAATTGAAATTATTATCTATAGAACAATAAACTATTAAATATATTTAAAATTTTGCACCTAATATATTAATAATTTTTTTTTATAATAATAATAATAATTTTAATAATAATTTTTTTTAGTTTTTTATTATCTACATCATGTAGTGTTGGTATAAAAAAATAAATTTATAAAACAATAGAGAAATTTCTAGAAACTTTCTATATATATATATATATATTAACATTGTTTTTACAAGTAATAATTAAAAGGTTTTAAAATGTATTTAAATTATTAATTAAAAAAGATTTTGAAATGTATTTAAATTATTAATTAAAATATAAAAAATTTATTTAATTATATTAAACTATTATATATACAGTATATAATCAAATGATTTCAAAAATTTCAAAAAAAAATTTTTTTTAATAAATAATTATAATTATTTAGAAAGTTATCCCATTTGTATAATATTATAGATATAGTATTATATCTCATTAATATATATATATATTAGTATTACAATAGCAATAGGGATCCCATATTATAACAATAAAGTCTATAGAAATTTTCTAGAAACTTTCTCAAAGGGAAACTTTCTATTTGACAATCTCTATGTACATGTTTATCAAAAAAAATTGTATATTGATTTTATAATTAAATAATTTTTTTTTTTTGAAACTATTAACTAAAATAATTTGCTAATTTTCTTAAATATTTTGTTATTAATATCATTATAATATAAAAATATAATTTTTTTGTTTTGTTTTATGTTAAGTTCATCTGAAAAAAATAAAATTATTAATTAAATAATTAATTTATTTATTATTAGTACTTATTTTGTTAATATATTTTAATAGTTTTCATAATAATATATATATATATATATATATATATATATATATATAATATTAGTTTATATTATTATTATGAATAATAATTAAATATATTGATAAACATTTTTTAAAAAATAAGTACTAATAATTTAGAAAATTAGATATTATTTAGTATTTTATAAATGTTATAAATGCTAATTTAAAATGTATTTAATATTTATTTTTTTTAGATAATAATATCAATATTTATTAAAAAAAATAATAAGTACTTATTATTGAAATAATATATCAATAAACAATAAATAATAAATAGCTATTAAAATAATTTTTAATAAAAATTGATAAAACTTTATTGTTATTGACTTTAAATTATTATAATTTTTTAATAAACAGATAATTAAGATATTGCTTAATGTTTAAAGACTATAACTATAACTATAAACATAATTGAAATTTCTTATTTGTAATATTTAATTATATAATGTATTATATAGTATCTAATTTAATTTATTGTTTGTATTAAATATTTTATTATAACCTAATGATATAATCTATTTTATAATTAAAAAAATAAAAGTTATTATATGTTTAAAGACACTATTAAAATAATAATTATAATTAATAAATAATTTGTAAATCGATTATCTAATTAAATATATAGACTATTGTTTGAGAGTTAAATTAATTAATAATATAAAACAATATATATATATATATACTGTATATATATATATATGAAATATAATAATTTTATCAATATAATTAATTATGATAATTATTTTATTTTCTATTATAATTGAATTGAATATAATGTCTATAATATGTATTAGTTTTTTTAAAAAATAAATAAATAATAATTAATATAATTTACTACTGAAACTCAATATATATATATATAACTATAGCAAAAATTAGTTGAAAATTAATTTATATATTTTGGTATTTTCTAAAATAATATTTTTTTAAAAAATATAAATTCAGTATTTTCTACTAAATTATAAAATCTTTTCGAAAATATTGAAAATAATGTCACATTTTTCTGCAAATAAATTATTGCCCAAAAATCAGGTATACAAGTGGTCGGCCTATCATTTATACCGAATCGGCTTAAGTAACCATCGATTAGTAGTCGCCGATGATTGTTGTCCTCAACAGAGACTATGGTTTAATCGACCGATAATTATAATCACTGTTTCAATGGTTTATATTATTGAACACACAATCTGTTTGTTTATTGATACAAATAATTGGCTACTATTTGCACTGTTAGGCGATTGGGGATACTTTTGGGGTATAATTAGATATTCAAATATATTTTCATCATTGATGGTACTGTTGACTGTATTATCAGAGTTAGTCTATGTCTATAACTATATGTCGGGTATAAAACCAACATTTTTACGGGTATTTGAAATGATGTCCGGTTTGCGGACACCCCTGTCGGTTGGTCTAACCGGAGATCACCAGCAGATCCGGTCACTTATCAAACGTATGCAATGGTTATGCAATTGCTGTCAGTTTAACTATACGTATATAATACCACTGTTTGGATTAGTTATTGTATTCATGGGCTGTATAAGTAATATGCTATTAGATAACTGGTTGGTCCTACTGATGGGTTATATACCTAACTCAATGATAACAACACTAAGTGCTTATTATTTTTCCAATTCAATTACATATCAGTTGACCTACTTTTACATACTGTGCCGCTATCTAAAGCTCCGACAGTTTAAATGTTATCAACAATTAGGACAACTATTGAGTGCTAAACAACTCCAGACAACTAATACTAATACAACTAAACGTATTCAACTAATTATGAAATCAATGGACAAATTGTTTGCCGATATCTCGGACTACAATCAAACTTATTGGTCAAAGTTTTTGCTAAATGTTTGGCTAACCATCGGTACGTCTATTGTTATCCTATTGTTTATCATAATATTTGTCTCATTGGATATCATACCGAAACTATTGTTAACCTATGCTTTAATTGTCTTTTTAATTGGATTTTTATTTATCATATTTACGGCCGCATCGGTCAACTCCTATACCAATAAATTATATAAACTGTTATTCAACTACTATAATAAACATTAAATATTTATTTAATTAAATTATTAATTATATTATTATTTGTAATATATAATTATATAATTATATAATGTATTATACTGTATAATAGTATCTAAATATTGATATAACTATATTATATTATTTATTATTCACAATTAATTTAATTAATTTTTTGTATTAAATATTTTATTAACTTAATGATATAATATACAATTAAATAAATAAAATTATTAAATATTACTTTTAAGCTATTTTATTATTTTATAAATCTATTTACAAATAAATCATTTATACTTTTATACAATTACTACTGTATATGTGGTATATACTAAACATTAATATTAATATTTATTAATTTATTTAGTATATATATATTAAATACTTTTAAAATAGCAAAAATTAATTTGTATAATTTTTAAAAAATCATTAATTTAGAAATTTAATTAATAAAATATTATTACAATAATTATCTATAATTGTTTTACTTTCAATATCTATGTATTTAATGATATAAATGATTTTTAGTTCAACATAAACCCATTAATTATTATTATTATTATTATTTGAAAATAAGTTCAATTATTATTATTATTTTATTTTTATTTTATAAACTTATAAATATTATATTTTATTTTTTTTTATATCATAAACTAATAAGTAGTTAAATAATTATATTTATGTGTCCTATTATTAAGCTATATAACTAATTTTAATTTAAAATATTATAATACATACAATAGTAATGAAAATTTTGTTTTTATATATTTTGAAGATTAAAAATTTAATAGATAACTAAATAAAAATATTTATTTTATATATTTATTATTTTAATATTTTGTGTAATTTCCAAACAAATTATATTTGTTCAAATATATTATATTAAAAAAATAATATTATAATTAAAGTTAAATAATAATAATAATTTATTTATAATTATTAATGTTTTTACATTAAAATAATAATACAAAATATATATTAAAAAAACTATTTTACATAATAATTATTATACTATACTAAAATAAATAACTTTATAAAAGTTTTTAAATTATTTTATTTTATTATATCTCATTAAATATAATAATAATTTTTTCTATAAATAAAATATAATTTCGTAAACTATTTAAAAACAAGTAATAATAATAATAATAATAAAAGTTTTTAGTCATATAATACTGTATTATAATAATATAGAAAACAATTAAAAAAAATGTTGAAATTTTTATGTAATTATTAGTAAGTATTTTATGTTATGTTTGTCAATATATTTTAATAGTTTTCATAATACAATAATAGATATATACAGTATATATATATATATAATATTAGTTTTTATTATTATTAAGAATAAAAATAAAATATATTGACAAACATTTAAAAAAAATAAGTACTAATAATAAATTAATTACTTTAAAAAATCAATGTTTTTTTTAAAGATAAACATAACACAAAAATAAATTAATAATATCAATTAATTTATTTCTACATACTATGCCTGTATATAAAACTAAAATTTAATGAAACTTTTTAGACAATTACAACAATTGATAGACAACAATAAACAACTACTAAACGTATTGATAATATAATGAAATCATTGGATAAATTGTTTGCCGATATTTCCGACTATAACCGTACGTATTGGTCAAAAAAATATTGCTATACTTTTGGCTAACATTTGGCACATTAAATGTTATTACATTAAACAGTATATTATTTCAATCAATTAATGGGTTCATTAAAATCCTATTAACCTATGGATTGATGTTTAGTTTAATTATATTTTTTTATATTTTATACTAACGGCTGCATCGGTTACCTATTGCGCCCATAAATCATATAAATTATTAAACAATTTTTATGTAAAAAAACTTTCAGTAATATAATATTGATACTGTATTGTTGTATAATTGATATCTTTATACAATTATATATGTTTTTTTAAACCACATTAAATTTGGATAATTATTGTTTTTTTTAATCAAAAAATAATTAGTATATTATTGTTTACAGTATATAACTTATTTGTTTATATATACATAAAATTGTACGTTTTAAATATAATTTTTCTATTAATATTATAATATATTAATAGACATATATAATATTTAAAATATTTGAAAAAAATTTACAATTTAATTGTTTTAAAAAAAAAATATATTTTAAACATTTATAAACAAAATTAAGTTTAGTAATAAAAATATAAATAATAATAGTTATATTTATAAATTATCTGTTATAAATATGTTTATATTGTTTATTGTTTAAATATTAATGTTTAATTTTTAAGTTTTTTTTATTAGATCAATATTATTTGTTGAAATAATTTTATTTTTAAAAAAAATAATGTCAATCACTAAGTGTATTTTAATGTTTATTATTAAACATTAAAAATAATATATATATATATATATATATCATTTTAATTGGTCCAATAAAATTATTTACAAATTAAATATATATATATTTATTATTAAATATATAATAATAACATCATAATAATAAACAATAATAATAAAAAAATTGCTATTTTTATTTTAGTAACATTTTTTAGTAATATATAAATAAAAAAAAAATATTTGTAATTATTATTAAAAATTTCTAATAAAATGTCTAATTATTCGGTTGAAAAAGTATTGCCACCAAATCAGGTATACAAGTGGTCGGCCTATCATTTATACCGAATCGGCTTAAGTAACCATCGATTAGTAGCCGTCGCCGATGATAATTGTCCTCAACTAAAGAGACTATGGTTTAATCGACCCGTAATTATAATCATAGTTTCAATGGTTTATTTGATTGAACGCATTGTCTGTTTGTTAAACAATTCAGACAATAACTGGCAATTGTCGGCACTGTTTGGTGATTTGGATTACTTTTTTGGCATACAGTTCCTAATAAATACAATGTTTCTATTGTTTGCATTATTTAAGTTATTATCAGTGTTGACCTATGTTTACAACTATATCAGGGGTATTGAACCAAAATTTTTACGGGTATTTGAAATGATGTCCGGTTTACCGGGTCGGACACCCCAGAGTATAGGTTTAAACGATCCCATGGAGATCCAGAACCTAATCAATCGTATGCAACGATTATGTCGATACTGTCGACTGAATTCATTGATTACACTATTATTTAGTATATTACTGATGCTATTTGCTTATGTATCTAATATGCCCATCATGTATGTCCTATTATATGGTATACCCAATACCTGCCTGTTTGCACTATGGTCTTATTATGTTATCAATATAATACAATATCAATTAATTTATTTCTATATACAATGTCGGTATATAAAACTAAAATTTAATGAAATCTATAGACAATTACAACAATTAGTTAACAACTATAAGAAAACTGATAGAAAACGTATTGAAAATCTAATGAAATCTATGGACAAATTATGTGTCGAAATATCCGATTATAACCGTACGTATTGGTCAAAAATATTGCTATATTTTTGGCTAACATTTGGTTCAGCAAATGTTATTGCATTAAACAGTATATTATTTCAATCAATTGATTTGTTCATTAAAATCCTATTAACCTATGGACTGATGTTTAGTTTAATTATATTTTTCTATTTTATACTAACGGCTGCATCGGTTAACTATTGCGCCCATAAATCGTATAAATTATTTAATTATTTTTATGTCAAAAAATTTTCAGTAATATAATACTGTATTATTTAATTACTGTATTATCCATTAAATTAACTTTTTTTTAAAAATAATTAATTTATAAATCCCTATTATATCTAAAAATGTTAAAAGCATTTATTGTTCAATAATATACTGTAGATTTTTTTATTTAAAAAACAAATTATAATTTTAATTGTAATTATTTCATAATAAAATAAAATATTTGTTTATTAGAAATTATTTAGTTTTATTAATTTATTTTAATAATTAAAAAATTAACGATTTTTAAATATAATTTTTTTATAATAAATATATATATTACTTAAAATATTAGAAAAAATTTACTGTTTAATTGTATGTTTAATATATTTAAATATATAATAAAATAAAATAAAAAATAATTAGCTAACAGTATATGTAATTAATTAGTTAATTTTTTAATTGTAATTTTTACATATAATTTTTTGATTTATTTTATTTAATAAATATATAATATTTAAAAAATTATTAGAAATAACTTAATATTTTAAACTGTTTAGTAATAATAATTATAATAAAATAAAATAAAAATATTTTTATTTTATTTAAACTTATACATACATACACTTAAATTATTGATCATATAATTTGTTTATTATTTTGAAAATTATTATTATTATTATTGATTAACTTTATAAGTTTGAAAAAATAAAGTTTCATAAAAAGTTAAATATAATAAATACTGTAAATAGCTATTGATTTTTTATTATTGTTGTTTGTTGTTATAAATTGTTGTTAAGATATATATATATATATATAGTTATTAAAGTAAATTAAAAGTAAAAACAATAATCATTAAAAAATATGTTTCCAAATAAATTTTTAACTTGAAATTTTAATTATCAACTAATTAAAAATTTATATCATATTATAATATAAATACAATTTATATTATTTTTATTTTTTAAAAAAAATTATATATATTTTTTTAGTCAAAGATATTTAGTCTAATATATTTGATTTACATATTTTAATATATATTAAAATATATTATTATTATTATAACTATTTATATATTTTAATTAATTAATTCGCGTATTCGTTGTAATATTGAAAATAATGTGACATTTTTTTGCAAATAAATTATTACTTTATATACCTATTATTAAAATAAAATTTAAAAATAAAAAAATCTTAATTATTTTATAGAAATGGTTTTGAAAATAATGATTGCTTTTTATAGAATTGTTAACTATTTTATATGAATTAATAGTATAATTATTAGCTATTTTTTTATATTTAATTAGTATATTAATAATAATTACTTAATTAAAACAATACGTTAATTGAAATTTAAAATAAAAATTACAAATTAAATTTTAATTTAATTAACACTGTATATAGCTTGTTAAAAATAATTAATTAAATATTATTACTTAAATTTTTTAAATATTTAAATCTAGAAATTTCTTAATTATTTAAAATTAATTATAATCAAATAATTGCTGGATGAAATTTATACTTTTTATAACATTTATAATAACATTTTGAGTAATTACTTTACAAATGTTTATCTATAAAAAAAATTATTAATTTTATATAATTAACTTACTTATTATCTTTATTATTACTAAACTTAATTTTTTTATAGCAGTTTAAAATATATTAAATAAACAATTAAACTGTAAATTTTTTTCTAATATTTTAAATTTTATATAATAAAAATTTAAAAATTACAATTTTCGTATATATTAATAACTAATTATTTTTTATAATTTAAATTTAAATTAAATAAAAATAGACACATCTAAAATTGATAATAATAATTATCTAATACAATAAATACATTATTAAATTACTGAAATTTTTTCGACATAAAAATTGTTTAATAATTTATATGATTTATGGGCGCAATAGTTAACCGATGCAGCCGTTAGTATAAAATAGAAAAATATAATTAAACTAAACATCAGTCCATAGGTTATTAGGATTTTAATGAACAAACCAATTGATTGAAATAATATAGTGTTTAATGCGATAACATTTGAAGTGCCAAATGTTAGCCAAACGTATAGCAATATTTTTGACCAATACGTACGGTTATAATCGGTTATTTCGACACATAATTTGTCCAATGATTTCATTAGATTGTCAATACGTTTAATTGATTTTGGCTGAAATTTTTGGCCAATTTTCACATTTTTATCCAATAATTGTTGTAATTGTCGATAGATTTTATTAAATTTTAGTTTTATATACAGGCATAGTATGTAGAAATAAATTAATTGATATTGCATTAGATTGACAACATAATAAGACCATAGTGCAAACAGGCAGGTATTGGGTAAACCATATAATAGTACATACGTGATGGACATATTAGATACATAAGCAAATAGCATCAACATAGTACATAGGATTGGTGTTAAAGTTGAATTCAAAGTACTATATTTGCTTAACCAACGCATCCGTTGGATAAGCTTCTGGATCTCCAGGGGATCGGTTAGGCCAACACTCCTGGGTGTCCGACCCGGCAAACCGGACATCATTTCAAATACCCGTAAAAATTTAGGTTCAATACCCCGGATATAGTTGTAAACATAGGTCAGCAGTGATAATATCATAAATACTACAAACAATAGGAAACATATATTTATCAGTAATTGTAGGCCAAAAAAGTAACCCAAATCAGCAAACATGGCTACCATAAGACAATTTTCTGATTTGATTAGCAAACAGACAATGCGTTCAATCAAATAAATCAAACAAACAATTAATATAATTACGGATCGATTAAACCATAGTCTATGTTGAGGACAACAATCATCGGCGACGGCTACTAATCGATGGTTACTTAAGCCGATTCGGTATAAATGATAGGCCGACCACTTGTATACCTGATTTTCGGGCAATACTTTATCCATTGAATAATTAGACATTTTATTAGAAATTTTTATAAAAAAAAAATTTCAATAATATTTAGAAATATTAACAAAAATTAAATTAATTTTTGTTAATTACTTATTTGTTTATGATCAATAGTTTAATTATATATTTGATGATAAAATATTTTTTTAGTTATTTATTTATTTTCGTAATAATAGTTTTGTTTAGAATTATTTATTTTATTTAAATATAACTTTTAAAAAATTTCTAAAATAAAAATAGCAATTATTATTATTATTGTTTAAACAATTATTTCATATATATATATATATAACATTATATTACTGTTATTTTTCATTTATATATTTAATTTCTAAAAAAATTATGACTTATAATAATAATAATTTTAATTATATTTTAAAATAATAACTGTAGTATTAAATATATAATAATTTAAAAAAAATATTATTTAAATTATTATTTAACTTTAAGTTATTAAAAATAAGTTTCATATTAATATTATTGTATTTTCCAATTTATGATTAAAAAATGTTTTCTAATATATAATTTTTTAAATTTCTAATATTTTAAATAATAATATTAAAAAATTTATAAAATTCTAAACAATTATTATGTAATTTTTAAAATATATTATTTAATTTAAGTTATTATTGATGCTAATGTATTAGTTTAATTAAATTATCATTATTTAATTTTTTTTTATTATTGGACCATTTCTATTTTTGTTTTTTAAAAAATATATATAAAAAAATTACAAATATAATCAAAAATATTATAAAATAAAACTAATAAACTTAATTAATGTTAACTAAAAATTTTAATCAAATAAATAAAAATATTTATTTTTCTTTTAAATATTATTTAGAATACAATTAAATTTCAGTAACTATTATAATTGTAATCTAAAATTTATATATATTATAATTTAATATATAAATATTATACTATTGTATTATTATAATTCATAATAATTATAAATAAAATAAATAAAATCATAAATAACTAAACAGTATATTTAAAAAATAATAATAAATATTTACTGTTTAATATAGTAATTGAATAACAGTTTATATAATTTATTGGTATAGGAGTTGACCGATGCGGCCGTAAATATGATAAATAAAAATGCAATAAAAGAGACAATTAAACCATAGGTTAACAATAGTTTCGGTATGATATCCAATGAGACAATTGTTATGATAAACAATAGGATAACAATAGACGTACCGAAAGTTAGCCAAACATTTAGCAAAAACTTTGACCAATAAGTTTGATTGTAGTCCGAGATATCGGCAAACAATTTGTCCATTGATTTCATAATACGTTTAGTTGTTTTACTAGTTATCTGGTGTTGTTGTTGTTGTTGTCTATCAATCAATAGTTTCCGTAATTGTCGATAACATTGAAACTGTCGGAGCTTTAGATAGCGGCACAGTATGTAAAAGTAGATCAATTGATAAGTAATTGAATTAAAAAAATAATAAGAATTTAGTATTGTTATCATTAGGTTAGGTATATAACCCAATAGTAGGACTAACCAGTAACCATCTAACGGCACATTACTTATACTGGCCATCATTACAACAGTTAATGCAAATATTGGCATTACATACGTATTGTTAAACTGACAGTAATTGCATAACCATTGCATACGATTGATAAGTGACCGGATCTCCTGGCGGTCGGTTAGACCAACCGATAGGGGTGTACGCAAACCGGACATCATTTCAAATACACCCATAAATGTTGGTTTTATACCCGACATATAGTTTGAGAAATAGGTTAACTCGGATAATATAACCAATAGTAACATCAATGATGTAAACATATCCGAGAATATATTTATCCCGAAAAAGTATCCCCAATCGCCTAACAGTGCAAACAATAGCCAATTGTTTGGATCGATAAACAATAAACAGATTATGTGTTCAATAATATAAATCAAACAAAATATGATTATAATTACGGGTCGATTAAACCATAGTCTCTGTTGTTGTTGAGGACAACAATCATCGGCGACGCCAACTAATCGATGGTTACTTAAGCCGATTCGGTATAAATGATAGGCCGACCACTTGTATACCTGATTTTCAGGCAATAATTTATTTGCAGAAAAATATGACATTATTTTCAATATTTTCGAAAAGATTTTTTTGTTTTGTTTAGTTTTATAAGTTATAGAGTTTATAGAGAATATAAAAAAATAACTAATAATTATACTATTAATACATTAAAACAGTTCAAAATTATATTTAAAAAACAAACAATCAAAACAATGATTATTTAAAAAAAAAAAAAATTCTATAAAATAATTAAAATATTTTTTATTTGTTAATTTTATTTTAATTATAGGTATATTATAATAATGCTGTTTATAAATAATTTATTTGCAGAAAAATGTGACATTATTTTCAATATTTTCGGAAAAGATTTTTGTTGTTTTGTTTAGTTATTATAGTTTTAGAGTATACAGACATACAGTATGTTTGATAAATAAATTTGTTTAATATTTATAACATTGTATTTATAACATTATAAATCTATAGTATAATAAATATTACATGTATTGATGTATATACTAAATATTAATGTAAAAAACTAAATAAGTCTATAATACATAAGCAAATAACATATGTTTAATATGCTAAATATTTAAGCAATTATTGCATTTACAGTTTTTTTTGTTGAATAAAATTATAATTATATTTTTAAAGTAATTACTGTAGTATTGAATATATAAAAATTTTAAAACAATTATTATTTAAATTATTATTTAACTTTAACTTTAATTAAGTAATTAAAAAAATTTAAATTATTTTTTTTATCATTATTATTACTATCCAATAATATTTAAGATAATTTAATTAAACTAATATATATTATCATTACTAATAACTTACATTAAATAATATATTTTAAAAAATAACATAATAATTGTTTATTATTTTTATAATATTTAAAAATATTATTATCTAAAATATTAAATATATATTTCTAAACACTATACATATGTATATTAGAAAACATTTTTTAATCATTAATTGGAAAATACAATAATATTTATATAAAACTTTTTTTTTAATAACTTAAAATTTATATAATAATATAAATAATATTTTTTAAAATTTTTATATATTTAATAGTACAGTAATTACTTTAAAATATCATTTAAATTTTATTATAATTATTATTATAAGTCTAATAATAATATCTGTATATATATATATTAAAAAAAATAACGGTAATATAAAGTTATATAATGTATATATAAAATAAATATATTATATATCAAATTATATATATATATATATATGAAATAATTATTTAAACAATAATAATAAAAATTTATTTTAGAAATTTATTTTAGATATATTTAAATAAAATAAATAATTGTAAACAAAACTATTAAGAAAATAAATAAATAACTCATAAAAATGTTATAATTTTTTGACTAAAATAATATTTTAACAACAAATATATGTTAAACTAGTGGTCAAATTATTTAAATTTTTATTAATATTTCTAAATATTATTGAAAATTTCAAATAAAATGTCTGACTATTCAATGGATAAAGTATTGCCCGAAAATCAGGTATACAAGTGGTCGGCCTATCATTTATACCGAATCGGCTTAAGTAACCATCGATTAGTCGTAGCCACAGATGATTGTCCTCAACAACAGAGACTATGGTTTAATCGACCGATAATTATACTAATTGTTTGTTTGGTATATTTGATTGAACGCGTTGTCTGTTTGTTAAACAATTCAAACGACGACAATAATTGGCAATTGTCGGCACTTTTTGGTGATTTGGGTTACTTTTTTGGCGTACAGTTCCTACTAAATACAATGTTACTATTGTTTATAGTATTTATGATATTATCAGAGCTGACCTATGTTTACGACTATATCAGGGGTATTGAACCTAAATTTTTGTTGGTATTTGAAATGATGTCCGGTTTGCCGGGTAGGACACCCCTGAGTATAGGTCTAACCGATCCCCAGGAGATCCATAAGCTTATCCAACGGATGTGTTGGTTATGCAAATACAGTACTATAAATTCAACATTAACACCAATCCTATGTACTATGTTAATGCTATTTGCTTATGTATCTAATATGTCCATCACGTATGCAATATTATATGGTATACCCAATACCTGCCTGTTTTCACTATGGACTTATTATGTTGTCAATCTAATGCAATATCAATTAATTTATTTCTACATACTATGCCTGTATTTAAAACAAAAATTTAATAAAATCTATCGACAATTACAACAATTATTGGATGATAACAATTATGAGAAAATTGGCCAAAAATTTCAGCCAAAATCAACTAAACGTATTGAAAATCTAATGAAATCATTGGACAAATTGTGTGTCGAAATAACCGATTATAACCGTACGTATTGGTCAAAAATATTGCTATACGTTTGGCTAACATTTGGCACTTCAAATGTTATCGCATTAAACACTATATTATTTCTATCAATTGATTTGTCTATTAAAATCTTATTCACTTATGAACTGATGTTTAGTTTAATTATATTTTTTTATTTTATACTAACGGCTGCATCGGTTAACTATTGCGCCCATAAATCATATAAACTATTAAACAATTTTTATGTCAAAAAACTTTCAGTAATATAATAATGTATTATTTTATTATATAATTATCGATTATTAATATTATTATCAATTATTGTATGTCTATTTTTATTTAATTTTATTTAAATTTAAATTATAAAAAATAATTAGTATATTAGTTGGTATAAATGAATATTGTAATTTTTAAGTAAATATTTTTATTATATAAAATTTAAAATATTAGCAAAAAAATACTTTTTAATTGTTTGTCTAATATATTTTAAACTACTTTAACTATTTTAAAATTAAGTTTATTAGTAGTAATAAAAATAAAAGTAATAAATTAGTTAATTATAAAATCAATAATTTTTTTAGATAAACATTTGTAAAGTAATTACTCAAAATATTATTATAAATGTTTAAATTATAAAAGTAATTTTTATCCAGCAATTATTATATTATAATTAATTTTAATAATTAAGAAATTTATAGATTTTAATTTTTAAAAAATTTATAAATTATATTTAATTAATTATTTTTAACAAGCTTTATACAGTGTTAATTAAATTAAAATTTAATTTGTAATTTTTATTTTAAATTTCAATTAAGTATTGTTTTATAAGTAATTATTATTAATATAATTATATAAATATATAAATTTATTAGTACTATATTATTTGTTGAAATAATTTAAATTAAAAAAAAAATTAAATGTCAAAAGTTTTTATTATTATTAATCTTATAATATATATCATTACAGTATATAATTAATACAATAAAATTTTTATAATTTTTATTACAAATTAAATGTATATATTAAAAATAACAGTTGTATATAAAGTTATAAATATTTATAATAAACTATAAATAATAATATATTTTTAATAATATCATTAAATTTATTTTTTTAAAAAAAACTTATTAAAACAATCAATAATAAAACTGTTTGTTTAGTATATAATATACTGTATAAACTTTATATTATTATAAAAAAATTATAAAGAATATATTACCAAAAAATTATATAAATATAATATTTATTATTTTTTATATTATTTTATAATAAAATGTCTAATTATTCTGTTGAAAAAGTATTGCCCGAAAATCATGTATACAAGTGGTCGGCCTATCATTTATACCGAATCGGCTTAAGTAACCATCGATTAGTAGCCGTCGCCGATGATTGTTATCTTCAACAGAGACTATGGTTTAATCGACCCGTAATTATACTAATTGTTTCAATAGTTTATTTGATTGAACGTATTATTTGTTTAGTAATCAATTTAGACAATAATTGGCAATTGTCGGCACTGTTTGGTGATTTGGGTTCATTTTTTGGCCAACAGTTTCTGATAAATACATGTTTTCTATTGTTTGTAGTATTTATGTTATTATCAGTGTTGACCTATGTTTACAACTATATCAGGGGTATTGAACCCAAATTTTTGTTGGTATTTGAAATGATGTCCGGTTTGCCGGGTCGGACACCACTGAGTGTCGGTCTAACTGATCGCCAGGAGATCCAGAAGCTTATCAAACGGATGTATAGTTTATGTCAATACTATCGACATAATTCACAATTATCATCTGTATTAAGTATAGTACTGATGCTATTTACCTATCTATTAAATATGCCTATCGGTTATGTAGTATTATATGGTGTACCCAATACCTGCCTGTTTGCACTATGGACTTATTATGTTGTCAATATAATGCAATATCAATTAATTTATTTCTACATACTATGTACGTATTTAAAACTAAAATTTAATGAAATTTTTAGACAATTACAACAATTATTGGATAACAATGAGAAAAATCACCGAAAAATTCAGCCAAAATCAACTAAAAGTATTGAAATTCAAATGAAATCATTGGACAAATTATGTGTCGAAATATCCGATTATAACCGTACGTATTGGTCAAAAATATTGCTATACGTTTGGCTAACATTTAGTATGTCTAATGTTATTACATTAAACAGTCTATTGTTTCAATCAATTGATTTGTTCATTAAAATCATATTAATCTATGGATTTGTGTTTAGTTTAATCGTATTTTTCTATTTTATACTAACGGCTGCATCGGTTAACTATTGCGCCCATAAATCATATAAATTATTAAACAATTTTTATGTCAAAAAACTTTCAGTAATATAGTACTGTATTATTGTATTATATAATATTATAAATATTATTGTATGTCTATTTTTATTTAATTTTAGATAATTAGTTTTTTTTATAAAAAATAATAATTAGCATATTAGTTGATATATATGAAAATTGTAATTTTTAAATATAAATTTATATTTTTTCATTTTTATTAATAGTTATATAAATAAGTTAATTATAAAATCAATAATTTTTTTAAGATAAACATTTGTAAAGTAATTACACAAAATATAGTAGTAGTAGTAGTAGTAGTAGTAGTAGTAGTAGTAGTAGTAGTAGTAGTAGTAGTAGTAGTAGTAGTAGTCGAATATAATTGTTTTTTAATATTAAACTCTAGAACTTTATTAATTGTTTTATTATAATAATATCTGTATGAAACTTATACTTATATAACTTAAACACCTATAATAATATTTTACAAATTTTTATCTAAAAAAATTATTGATTTTATAATTAACTTATTTAGTATTTTTATTTTATTTTATTATTGTTATTAAACTTAATTTTGTTTATAACAGTTCAAAATATATTAAACAAATTACAAACAATTAAACAGTAAATTTTTTCTAATATTTTAAATATTATATACCTATTAATATAGTATAATATCAATAAAAAAAATTATATTTAAAAATTACAATTTTTGTATATATAAACAAATAAGTTATATACTGTAAACATTAATATGCTAATTATTTTTTATTAAAAAAAACAATAATATCTAAATTTAATGTGAAAAAATATATAATTTAAAAAATATCAATTAGACATATAGACATATTAAAATTACTGAAATTTTTTTACATAAATATTGTTTAATAATTTATACGATTTATGGGCACAATAGGTAACCGATGCAGCCGTTAGTATAAAATAGAAAAATATAATTAAACTAAATATCAATCCATAGGTTATTATGATTTTTATGAACAAATTAATTGATTGAAATAATATACTGTTTAATGCAATAACACTTGATGTGCCAAATGTTATCCAAACGTATAGCAATATTTTTGACCAATACGTACGGTTATAATCGGATATTTCGACAAACAATTTGTCCATTGATTTCATTAAATTTTCAATACGTTTAGCAATTTTTAGCTGAAATTTTCTGAAATCATCAGATTTCTTATTGTTGTTGTTGTCCAACATTTGCAGTAATTGTCTAAAAATTTCATTAAATTTTAGTTTTAAATACATACATAGTATGTAGAAATAAATTAATTGATATTGCATTATATTGACAAGATAGTAGATCCATAGTGAAAACAGGCAGGTATTGGGTATACCATATAATACTACATAACTGATCGGCATATTTGATAGATATATAAATAGTATCAGTGCTATACTTATTAATATTGTAATCAATGAATTCAGTCGACAGTATTGACATAATCGTTGCATACGTTTGATAAGCTTCTGGATCTCCCGGCGATCGGTTAGACCCATACTCCTGGGTGTCCGACCCGGCAAACCGGACATCATTTCAAATACCCGTAAAAATTTGGGTTCAATACCCCTTAAATAGTTGTAAACATAGGTCAGCAATGATAATATCATAAATACTATAAACAATAAGAACATTGTATTTATTAGGAACTGTAGACGAAAAAAGTAACCCAAATCACCAAACATTGCCGACAATTGCCTATTATTATTGTCGACTGAATTGTTTAACAAACAGACAACGCGTTCAATCAAATAAACCATTGAAACAATTAGTATAATTACCGGTCGATTAAACCATAGTCTCTTTAGTTGAGGACAATAATCATCGGCTACTAATCGATGGTTACTTAAGCCGATTCGGTATAAATGATAGGCCGACCACTTGTATACCTGATTTTCGGGCAATACTTTATCAATTGAATAATAAGACATTTTATAAGATTTTTTTAAAAAATTTTAATAGTATTTAGAAATATTTTTTGTTGGTTGATATTAAATGTTTGAGTTTTTTTAAATATTAGGTAAATATAGTCAATAATATAAAGTTTTCATTTAATTTAAATAATAATTGATAATTGTTTTATTTTCAATATATAAGTAAAAGTTAATGTTAGTATTACAACATAATAAATATTATAATTAAGTTATTTTTTTTTTGCTAATGGATTACACAATATATAAATTTATATTAATATATATAATGTTTGGTAATATATTTAATAGTTTTATTTTGTATATACAGTTATGTTATGTTTTATTATCGATTGTTTTTAAAAAATACATATATATTTAATGTAAGTTATTATTGAAAATATATTAGTTTTTATAGATTATGATAAACATGTTTATTATTATTGTTTAAAACAATTATTTCATATTATAAACTTTATTTATTGTTATTTTTCATAAATACATTTAATTTGTAAAATTTTATAATGATATATATAATTATTTTAAAGTTTATTAAAAAAAACATAAATAATAACTTAATGATTATTAACATTTATTTTTTAAAATTTAAATTATTTTAACAAATAATATTGTATAAATAAAAAAACAAAAATATTATTACAAAAAAATAACATTATAAACATACTTTAAACATATCATTAAACTTTATATTAATTTGTATTTAAACAAAACAAAATTAACAAAAAATAAAATTTTAATTATTTTATAGAAATTTATAAATGTTTTGAAAAAAAATATTTTATTAACACATTTTATAATAAATATGCCATTTATTTGATTATAACATTAGTTTATAATTATTTATATAAGTTGATAAATGATAATTAAGTTTTATATAAATTATTATAACTATATAAATATTCAAAATAAATAATTATTTTTATAGTTATTTATTTGAAATACAATCTAAAACTATATATAAAAATCCAATTACAATAATAATTATAATAAAAATATATTATTTATATATATATATATTAAAATTAAAGTTTATTATTAAAATATAATATAGAAAATATTTATTATAAATTATAATAATATAAATTATAATAATTATAATTTATATAATATTTTAATATGACTTTTTAAAATTTTCAAGTTTATATATTGCATTAAATTTATAATTTAAATTCTTTATTATAGTTAAATTAATTATTATTATTATTATTATTTTGTTAATAATTAAAATAATCTAATATAAAAAATAAATAAATAATAAATTTATAACTATTACTAACAACAATAGCTAAAAAAACTAAACGTTAATAATTTATTTTTCAAACACAATTGTTTAACAATTTATATAATTTATTTGAAAATAAATTAACCGAAGCGGCTGTTAATATAGTAAATAAAAATATAATTATATAAAAAATTACTGAATATATAAAAACTATTTTCAATAATATAGTTATTGATACAAACAATATATTGTATAAAATTATAACAATAATTGTACCAAATGTTAGCCATAGATATAGTAAAAACTTTGACCAATACGTATGGTTATAGTCGGAGATATCGACAAATAGTTTGTCCATTGATTTCATTAAATTATGAATACGTTTAGTATTATTATTATTATTAGTTCTAAACAATAGTTGTTTATATAGCTTAAACTGCCGGAGCTTTAAATACCGGCACAGTATATAAAAGTAGATCATCTGATACTGTAGTAAATTCCATATATAACTGGCCATTAGTATTAGCAAACAGGTATTAGGTATACCATATAGTAAAGCATATATTAGGGGTATATTTAATATATACGTTAACATAACTATAAGTATGATAATTATTGTTACCATATAATCGGTAAATAATTGACAATACATACACAGCCAACGCATCCAATTGATTAGCTTAAGGACGTCCTGGCGATCGGTTAGACCGATACTCAGTGGTGTCCGACCCGGTAAACCGGACATCATTTCAAATACCCGTAAAAATTTGGGTTCAATGCCTGACATATAGTTTGAAAAATAAGTTAAAACCGATAGCATTGTTAACACTGATAACAATAGAAAACAAATAATTAATAGCCTATTAATTTGCCAAAAGTGTTCCCAATTGCCTAACAATGCAAACATTTGCCAATTGTTTTCATCGATATGTAACAAACAGATTAGATGTTCAATAATAAAAATCATTGAAACTATTGATATAATTACGGGTCGATTAAACCATAGTCTCTTTGGTTGTTGAGGACAACCATCACAACAATCATCGGCGACTGCGGCTACTAATCGATGGTTACTTAAGCCGATTCGGTATAAATGATAGGCCGACCACTTGTATACCATATTTGATGGTAATATCTTGTTAGCCGAAAAATCAGACATTTTTTAGTAAATTTTTGAAACTTAATGATTAATAAGTAATTTTTAAAAAAATTATTATTATTATTATTATTACTACTACTAGTAGTGAAAGTACAAAATAATACTGAATATAAAATTTATAATTTCAAAGCATAATAATAATTTTTATAATTTTAAAAGCATTTATTTAATATTATTTTATATGAATAATAATAATAAAAACAAATTATAATATCTAATTAAAGTTATATTATTAATTTTTAAAATTAAGAAATACTAAATTATTAGTTATTTAAAATATATATATATATATTAATTTGTATTTAAAAAAAACAAAATTAAAAAACAAATAAAATCTTAATTATTTTATAGAAATTTATAAATGCTTTTTTAAAATATTTTTTTAGCACATTTTATAATAAATATACCATTTATTTGATTATAACATTAGTTTATAATTAAGTAAAATAATTTTTTAAAAAAAATATTATCCAAATAATAATACAATTGAATAATATAAAATAAATTTATTAATATGTTTCTACCATAAAAAAATATCAACTAAATATACAATATATTATATTATTATTAATAATTAATTAGTCATAAATTAAAACTTTATAAAAAATTTATAATTAAAATTACAAATTAAATATTTATTTAATTAACAATTTACATAATTTGTTTGAACTATAGTTAATCGATTTTGAAGACATTATAATAAATAAAAATTTTGTTAAAACTAATAAATATTATTCAAAAAAAAGTAAAATAAATTGTTATAATTATAAATACTGATAACAATGTTATACTTATACTATTATAATTTTTTTAAACAAAAATAATATAAATTGTATTTATTTAGAAACATTTATTATTTGATATTTTTATTGTTCATTGTTTTTACTTATAATTTACTTTAATAACTATATGTTTTTAATAACAATTTATAACAACAACAACAACAATAAAAATCAATAGCTATTTACAGTATTTATTATATATTTAACTTTAATTTTTTCAAACTTAAAAAGTTAATCAATAATAATACTAATAATTTTTTTTAAAAATTATAAAATCAATAATTAAAGTATATATATATATATATGTATAAGTTTCATACAAAAACAATACTATTAATAAAAACATATAATGTTTATAAAATAAGAAATTTCTAGTTTATAAATATTTAGAAATATAATATATAATTTAAAAAAATATATTATATAACAAAATGTCTGATTTTTCAGTTAAAAAAATATTACCCGAAAATATTGTCTACAAGTCATCGGCCTATCATTTATACCGAATCGGCTTAAGTAGCCATCGATTAGTAGCCGTCGGCGATGATTGTTGTCCTCAACAACAGAGACTATGGTTTAATCGACCGATAATTATACTAATTGTTTGTTTGGTTTATTTAATTGAACGCCTAATATGTTTGATGTTTATCAATGATCCAAATAATTGGCTATTATTTGCACAGTTAGGCGATTGGTCATACTTTTGGCAATTGAATAAACTAATGGATATCTATTGTATATTACTAACGATAATACCATTAGTATCGGTCATAATCTATAGCTATAACTATAACCGGGATATTGAACCCACATTTTTACGGGTATTTGAAATGATGTCCGGTTTGCGTACACCCCAGTCGGTTGGTCTAACCGATCGCCTGGAGATCCGGAAGCTTATCAATCGGATGCGTTGGTTATCCAGATATAGTCATTTTAATAGCGAAATCGTTGCATCAATTTTAGGTATACCTATATGTTTGAGCGGTTATCTCCTAAATATACCCATAAAATATGTATTACTATATGGTTTACCCAATAGTCTACTGTTTACCCTATGGTGTCATTATACAGCAAATTCAATACAATTTCAATTGATCTACTTTTACCTATTGTGCCGGTATTTAAAGCTCCGGTATCTGGAAATTAATCAACAATTATTGACTACAACTAATAATACTAAACGTATTGATAATCTAATGAAATCAATGGACAAATTGTTTGCCGATATCTGGGACTATAACCACACGTATTGGTCAAAATTTTTGCTAAATATTTGGCTAACATTTGGCACATCATTTGTATTACTATTATATAATACATTGTTTATATCAATGGATATCTATTTGAAACTAATACTAATCTATTGTTTTATAGCTATTTTCATAATGTTTTTATTTATTATAATGACTGCCGCATCCATCAATTATTTATCAAATAGTTTATATAAATTGTTAAATAAATTACAATTTAATTTGTAATAATAAAATACTATATATATATATATATATATATATATATATATACAGTATATATTATTTTTTATTATAATAAAATTTAGACTTAACTTTTTTTATAATAATTAAAACATTATTGTACAGATACATTATTATCATTATTATTTATTTAATTATTTTATTATAATTATAATTTTATGTTAATTTATCTAGCTAGATAATTTATATTTATAATAATAATAATAGGTGCATAGTTAATTTAATTATTGTTGTTATAAATAAACTAAATTAATGTTTGTTTAAATAAAACTTTATTATTATAATAAAATATTTTTATAATTTAAAATTATTTTAATCATTTATAATATATAACATAATTTTATTTCTATTGTAACAATAATTTTATATACAAATATATATTAGTTATTATTATTTTTAGACTAATAGATATTACAATATAATACGCGCGCGTGAATCGACTCGGGTGAGCGGCTCTTGAGTCCGTCCGGGCTGTCCAACCAATCATTAACGTAGAGCAACTCGCGGGACGACCGCCGATGACAAGTTGGTTTTCGGACACCTTTGTGTCCGAAACTGAGCCCTTCAGGGCTCGGGCGCTACCCTACCGCTAGCACGCGTACGGTTGTAGTTGTTGATTAAGTTGACACAATTTAAAGTGAATTAACTATTTATAAGTTTTATTCAAGTGGTTATCTAAAACTAATCTAATAATACATTAATGAATATATAGTCTGAGACTCAACTAAAAACTAATACAAAATACTGAGAGAGTCAGAGAGCGAGAGAGCGTGTGTGTCATCTCTCTCTATCCCCGTGAGTTGGGAACAGTTGGCTTTTATATAGGTTGGAAGGGTATACAGTATATACTATATGTGGGCTGTACTTTACAGCCAATAACATGCAACAATATAACTAAAATATTCATTATACTGTACCCCACCACACCTTAATAAAAGCCCCCCGTTTAACAAAAGATAAAATTATATAAGATTAAATATTAACAATAAATTTCCGCTTTTAATTAATAGGGGAAACCCGAGATCCGGGAGAAAACCTATTGACAACAATAACTGAAGCGGTCTCAGATTGCAATAAAATATAATTGGTATAAAAACTTCTATTGTCCCAAATTTGGGACTAACTTTAGTTATATTAAAATCTATTCTAATTTTCGGACCAATTATACATTAACGCAATCACTTGTTTATACAATACAAGTGCTATTGTTGACCCATAAAAATATAGTTACATAAAATTTAAAATTAATTATAATATAGTTATTTTTTACATAATTTTTCGTAATAAAATATAATAAATAAACTAATAAAATTCAAAATAAGATAAAATAATTAAAATATGTAATATTGTATTTAAATATACTAATTATTTTTCAGTTTATCGTTAATTACATTACATTGACATTAAATCCAATAAAATGTTGATCATTGGTTAATCTCTTGGTACGCATGTTGTTGTCAGTATAGTTGAAATAACTGAACTAATTGATGATACTGATGAGAACTTTTGCTGTGTCGGGGATTATGCCAATGTGGTCAATGTAATACCGAGACTAGTTACTGTGCTTCTCAAAGTGATACCATGGCCACCAAAGTTATATTGTAGTACCGAAATATGTCAATGATAATACATTTTGTTGTTGTTATGATTGAGTATACTTGTCTTAAGTATACTTTTTTTACAATTATAATTATTATTACATTTTTGTGATTAAAAATTTTTTATAATAATATTTGATAAAAATATTGTTCAGTAAAACACAATAATATAAATGTTAAGTAAAATTATAATCATTTTCGAATATATTAAAATTATATAATGATTATGAATATTTAAGACTCGTGTTATATAATAGATGTCTCAATTTAATTTCAGATAAAATTATATAATAATATTTGAGACAATTTGAAATACTTTAAATATTTATTATAAATATTTATAATATAATTATGAATATTTGAGACAGTCTTGAATACTAGTAGATATGTCTCAGTTAAATGTCTGAAATTTCAGACAAAAGAATATATAAATATTAGATAAAAAATTTTTTTTAAATTAATCAATTAGATAAAAGTTATCATTTTATAAACTTATATTTAATTTATTCTAATAATTTTTGAACATTAGTCCGAAAATATTAAATTATTATTTTTACTGTCGGATTGAATAAAATGTCCGAAAAATATAAAAATTATTATTAATACACAATTTCATTATATTTTAGTAATTACATATTAATTATTTTATCTTTTATTTGTGTATTTGTATGTAGCATAAATGTTGAGTGTGTGTGTATGATTTAAATATAATTAATAAAGATATAATAATGATAATATATTTAATTTAATTTTTTATTTTACTATTTTTTACTCTTAATTATTATTTTAATTTTTATACAGAAATAATCTGTTTTAAAAAAATTAATTTGTTTTAATTCAATAAATTTAATTCATTCATTTATACCATTTTATTTTAAATGTATCTTAATAGTAATTATCAATTCAAAACAAAAAAAGGTTCATTAAATTTAGTACAAATCATTTTGGCCATTAATGAGGACATAAATTTAATAATCAAACTTAATTATTTGGAATCAATAAATTATTTAACCCATTATAAACATTTATTTATTTTATATTTAATTGTTCAAAAATCAAGTCTCAATTTTATACAAACTTTCTCGTTCCTTAAATTAATTTCTTAATTTAAGTCTATCACATTTAACTTTTTATTTCAAACCTCAAATTATATTTGAGTAATTTAATCTTCAATTATTTCATTCCTTAAATTATTTTCTAATTTAAGTCTATTTTTAAACATTTTATGCGCAACTGTTTATATTTCATAAATTATATGTAAGTAATAGGTACCTTATTAATTTACATACTAAACACTAATTGAGACCGACCATTTTTTCAGGTCCTTAATATTTATTTTAAACAAAAATTTAAATATTCACTTCTAGGGTTTTAATTTCATACGATAAGTACTTTAATGTAAATCTACAATTATTTTAAATATTTCATACTTAATAATTCAATTATCAAATCAAAATATTTTTTATAAATTAAATACATTGAATAATTTTAAGCTTTATATCGAACTTTATTTTTTTAAATCTTACACTATAAATTTTACTTAAATAACTAATTAATATGTCATAAAATGTACTTGTTTTTGAACATTTTATTAATTTTAGTTTATTGGTCTGTATTTTCAACCAATACAATAATTTTAGACAATTCATTATTTTCAGACACACAATTTTCAGACACCATTTCAGACACACTATTTTCAGACACACTATTTTCAGACACACTATTTTCAAACACACTATTTTCAGACACATATATTTTCATTAACTATAAACTAAGTAGATTATCGTTTAATAAGAAATTTAGCCGTCAATAAAATTATTATCTTTGTCTATAAATAAAAAGGGAATATAGACAACGGCATATGTGAAGACTGTAACTCCTACTAATTTATCTGATCTGCTGATGCAGATCCAGGCGACTGAAAAATAGCTCTTGTAGCTGATTTTATCATAATGTTTCGTTTATGATAGCACGAACGGGCAAGATGACCTGGTTTGTGACAAAAATCGCAAACAGGTTTACCTTCAACAGTTTGTCTATATTGATATCTGTTGTTATAATTACGGTATTTAACCATAAACTGTTCAAACATTGAACATAATTTAGAAATATCATTTTGGGACTCAGTGCTATTAATTTGGGACTCATTTTGTTTTGGTTCAGGTTGAGATTGTTGCTCAACCCTATTCATCAATAGGTAATTATAAGAGTGTATAAGAGTAGATAAGAATTCAGACTCTTCTATTGACTTAAGTTTACTTAATAAATCAATACAATTTTTGGGCTCAAATATAACTACTTTTTCTAACATTCCAGATCTCAGCCCTCGTATAATATGTGTCAGCTTTTCTTGTTCATCCATAAGGGGATTAAGTTTATCACATAATCTAATTATATCATAATAATAGTTACTGACTGACTCATTGAGCTGCTGGTATCTGGTAATTAATTTTAATTGCTGAAATGATTTGTAATTTTTTGGTCTAAAAGCTCTTTTGAGACCCTCATAAATGTCATTTAATGACAATTTATTTTCATATGTGGCATCTGTTTTAAGTTTAACAAAATTCCTATACCACATCTCAGCAATGCCTTCTAAGTGTACAGGGAGTCTCAACTTTTTCATTTCATTGCTCCAGTTATTACATCTCGCAATATAACTGTAATGATCAATCCAATCATCTATATCACCACTCCCATCAAAATTTTGAGGGGTTACTGAGCCGACTGTGATTATAGACTTAAATTCATGTTTGCCTTTACTTTAAAACATCTGGTTATTGTTAGTAAGTGTATTAGAGCTCTATTACTAAATTTAGAAAATAATTTTATGAAACTATTTTTTAAATATATTTTTATACTTTTAATTATTATTATATAAATATATAGTTAATGAATTAGAAATATAATTATTAAAGTTATAGTCTAACTATAAAATAGTATTATTATAATATTGAAATTTATTTCAAAAAAAATATTATTAGTATATTGTGAATAACTTTTTTTTTATTTATTTATCAATAGTTTCTGATATATTTTAATTATTATAGTGTCTAATAAAATAAATAAAAAGATATAATAATAATAAAAATACTAATGATATATATATATATATATATTACTGTAATTATAAAAAATTACATTTACTTAGCCTTAAAATATTTATTATTAACAATATATATATATATTCTATACACTAATAAAAAATATTTTATTTTTTGAAAAATAAATAAATTGTTATCAATAATAATATTTTTTTAAAAAAATAAATTAAAATTAAATATAAATAATGTCTACATTTTCGACTAATAAATTATTGCCGGACAATATTGCCTATAAGTTATCGGCCTATCATTTATACCGAATCGGCTTAAGTAACCATCGATTAGTCGTAGCCGATGATTGTCCTCAACAACAGAGACTATGGTTTAATCGACCCGTAATTATCATAATTGTTTGTTTAGTTTATTTAGCCGAACGTATGGCCAGTTTGTTTGTCACGGAAACTAATTGGCAATTGTTTGCACTGTTAGGCGATTGGGGCCATATATATGGCATAAAATTATTAACACATATATGGTCGCCATTGTGGATCATGTCACACCCCAGTCGGTTGGTCTAACCGATCGCCTGGAGATCCGGAAGCTTATCAATCGGATGCGTTGGTTATCCAGATATAGTCATTTTAATAGCGAAATCGTTGCATCAATTTTAGGTATACCTATATGTTTGAGCGGTTATCTCCTAAATATACCCATAAAATATGTATTACTATATGGTTTACCCAATAGTCTACTGTTTACCCTATGGTGTCATTATACAGCAAATTCAATACAATTTCAATTGATCTACTTTTACCTATTGTGCCGGTATTTAAAGCTCCGGTATCTGGAAATTAATCAACAATTATTGACTACAACTAATAATACTAAACGTATTGATAATCTAATGAAATCAATGGACAAATTGTTTGCCGATATCTGGGACTATAACCACACGTATTGGTCAAAATTTCTACTAAATATTTGGCTAACATTTGGCACATCATTTGTATTACTATTATATAATACATTGTTTATATCAATGGATATCTATTTGAAACTAATACTAATCTATTGTTTTATAGCTATTTTCGTAATGTTTTTATTTATTATAATAACTGCCGCATCCATCAACTATTTATCAAATAGTTTATATAAATTGTTAAATAAATTACAATTTAATTTGTAATAATAAAATACTATATATATATATATTATTTTTTATTATAATAAAATTTAGACTTAACTTTTTTTTTATAATAATTAAAACATTATTGTACAGATACATTATTATCATTATTATTAATTTAATTATTTTATTATAATTTTATGTTAATTTATCTAGCTAGCTAATTTATATTTATAATAATAATAATAATAGGTGCATAGTTAATTTAATTATTGTTGTTATAAATAAACTAAATTAATGTTTGTTTAAATAAAACTTTATTATTATAATAAAATATTTTTATAATTTAAAATTATTTTAATCATTCATAATATATAAAATAATTTTGTTTCTATTGTAACAATAATTTTATATACAAATATATATTAGTTACTATTATTTTTAGATTATTAGATATCATTAAATAAATGTTATTAAATTGTTATAATAATATGTATATATATATTATGTATACAATGTTAATAAAACTATTAAATAATAATGTATATTACCTATGTAATAATAAACTATGTTATACTAAATTTACATTAAATAAATTGTTATAATAATACCAATAATCGATACAATGTTAAACTTATTAAAATTAAATAAAATTATTTAACTTAATTACTGTACTATTATATTTATTTATTAAATTAATTTATTTATTAAATAATATATATAGATAAATTATTTTTAATTAATTATATGTTTAATTGTTTACATATACCAAATATACATATATATTTCTATATATAATAATTATATATACTTAACTGTTATACACATTGTATATGTTTATATGTTATTTAAATATTTCTATATATATATATATTTATAGAAATAAATTAGAATTTTATATTTAATTTCTAATAAATAATATAATTATTATTATTTAATTTATTTTAATAATAATAATAATTATTATCATTAGAAAAAACACATGTACTTAAATGTTAAATTATATACAGTATATATATAAAATACTAATGTGTCTGGAATTAATAGATTGTATAATAAAAAAAAGTTATTATTTTATTTTTTAATTAATATGTGTTTTTAAAAAATTATATATTACTTAAAATAAGTTTTTATTACTTATAATTATACAATTTATATACATTATAAATATATTGTATATATATATATATATTAATTTCTAATCAATAAAGTGATAATTGGTGATAAAATATTATTAATATTATTATTATTATTACTAAATTTAGAAAATAATTTCATGAAAATATTATTTTTTTTATACTTTCAATTTTAATGATAATTTTATTTATTTTATATATAGTTAATGAATTAGAAATATAATTATTAAAGTTATAGTTTAACTGTAAAATACTACAATTATTATAATATTGAAATTTATTTCAAAAACATATTATTATTATATTGTGAAAAACTTTTTTTTAATTTATTTGTCAATAGTTTCTGATATATTTTAATTATTTAGACTGTCTAATAAAATAAATAAAAAAATATAGTAATAATAAAAATACTAATGATATATATACTGTATATTTATTACTATAATTATAAAAAAATTACATTTACTTAACCTTAAAATATTTATTATTAATAATAATAATATATATCATATATTCTATACAATAATATAAAAATAATTTATTTCTTCAAAAATAAATAAATTGTTATCAATATATAATAATATTTATTGTAACAACAAAAATAAAAAACAATATTTAAAAAAAAATTAATTAAAATTAAAAATTAATAATTTTATATTATAATATTTTAAACATTTATTATTGATTACATACTATTGCTATTAATAATATTATATATATATATATATATACTGTATATAACTATAAAATATTGTTTGGAAAATTTGTTATCAATTTTACTTAATTGTTGTCACAGAAAATAAATAATAATTAAAAAAAAAATATAATAAGTATAAATAATGTCTACATTTTCGACTAATAAATCATTGCCCGACAATATTGCCTATAAGTTATCGGCCTATCATTTATACCGAATCGGCTTAAGTAACCATCGATTAGTCGTAGCCGTCGATGATTGTCCTCAACTAAAGAGACTATGGTTTAATCGACCCGTAATTATCATAATTGTTTGTTTAGTCTATTTAGCTGAACGTATGGCCAGTTTGTTTGTCGCGGAAACTAATTGGCAATTGTTTGCACTGTTAGGCGATTGGGGCCATATATATGGCATAAAATTATTAACACATATATGGTCGCCATTGTGGATATTGTTTGTCATATCATCCGAGTTAACCTATTTCTATAACTATATACAGGGTATTGAACCGAAATTTTTACGTGTATTTGAAATGATGTCCGGTTTGCCGGGTCGGACACCCCTGACAGTCGGTCTAACCGATCGACAGGACGTCCTGAAGCTAATCAAACGGATGCGCCAGTTATGCCGTTATTGTACTATAAATACAAAACTAACACCAATGTTAAGCATACTGTTGATGCTATTTGCTTATGTATCTCATATGTCCAACAATTATCTACTACTACTACTACTACTACTAGTATATGGTATACCCAATACCCTATTGTTAACCCTATGGCTCTACTATGTTGTCAATATAATACAATATCAACAAATTTATTTTTATATATTATGTCGATATTTATTAATAAAATTGTCAAAAATCTATCAACAATTACTTAATCTAACTTTAAAACAACAACAAAATACATTAAAAATTATTATTTGTATTAATAATAATAAACGTATTATCCGATCATTGAAACAATTGGACAAATTGTTGGCCGAAATTTTCAATTATAATCAAACTTATTGGTCAAAAATTTTATTATATATTTGGCTAACATTTGGTACGGCTATTGTTATTATATTGAATTCAATTTTATTTCATTCAATGAATTTATTAGTAAAAATCCTATTAATCTATGGTCTGATATTTAGTTTGTTAGCATTTTTTATTGTCATATTTACGGCCGCATCGGTTACCTATTGTGCCGATAAATCATATAAATTATTAAATAATTTTTATGCTAAAAATTTATTGTAATGTTTAGCAAATTTTTTAAAAATTTTTAATTAATTTAATTAATAGAAAATCTCTATCAATATTATAATAGAAACTATAGTACTATAATGATAATAATATAAATGTAAATATAATTTTTAATATTTGTTTAAACTATAATTATTACATATACATTGGTTATTTAAAATAAAAAATAATTAGTATTATTATTTGTAATTAAATTAAATATATATATATGTTTTTGTCTTAATTATTTGTTTTTTTTAAATAATTTTAATATTGTATAATTTTAATTATTATTTTTATCAATTAGCTATTATTTAAATATGTTAGTAAAGTATATACAATATATATATATATAAACTTTATATGTAAACACAACTATTAAAAAATATAATTAAATTATTAAAAAATATACATTTAATACACACATACATACAAAAAAACTATTATAGATATACATTAATTAATAATTATATAAATGTAAAAACATCAATAGCAACTAGTATTGTAAAGTATATAATTTTGTATAATTTATTATATAATAATATAATTAATATATATATTTATATACTGTAATGTATTGTACCAAACAATATATGTAACAATAAGTGGCAACAATTTTAATGATAGCATAATATTTAATGTTATTTAAGTACTAATATTTAGTATAAATGTTAATGTATAGGTAATGCATATATGATATATTGTATATATATATATATTGATTTATAGTATATATTATATACTGTACAATGTTTTTAAATTTCAATGTAATTTTTTAATGATAAAACAAAATAACAAAAAATAAAATAAACTAATAGATAATATAATTTTCAATAAATTTCATAATAAAATATGTAAACTATTTTTGTTTTGTTTTTTTATGTGTATAGAATATTCTGTAATTTATTTCAACAATATATTAATAATATTTTTAACTATATATATATATATATTATTTATAATAAAATAGTTATATAGTTTTTTGCTATTGTTATTGCTATATAAATGTCTGATAATAATAATAATAATAAAATGTATTGAATTTTTCAGTTAATTATTATTGTGTATCTATTTCTTATTTTTTTATCTAAAATGTTTTTCTAATAAAAAATAACATAATTCATATATTTTTTAATAATGATAAATATAAAATTATAATACTTATAATTATAATAAAATAAACTTTATTGTATATCAAAAAATTATGTAACAATGATATTAATGATATTATTATTTTAATTATTATTTATTGGATATTTTATTATTTAAAACAAACTTATTATCTTTCATGAAATTTGTTTATTTTTATTTTAAATATTTTTGTTTATTTGCTAATTGTTTATTAATAAAATATTTTTTGTTTGTTTTTTCATTGAATTTCAAAAATTATTAATATTGATTTTAAGTTGTTTTAACAATTGAATATTATAAATTGCAATTTCCATATAAAAATGTAATGATATTTATTAAAGAAAAAATTATAGACTATATATATATATATATAATTATTTAATCAATAAAGTTTTTATTAGGTGCTTTTATATATTTTTACTAAAATTAGAAAATATAATATAAAGTATTTTTTTAAAAAAAAAGTTCACTTATAATTATTAGTTTATTTATTTATAAATATATAATTATAAAAGTATTTTATTTATAGTTAAATAGTAATGATATTTATTATTATTATACAATATATATATGTATATTAATATTGATAGTCAATAAAGTTATAATTGGTGATAATATATTTTTTACTAAAATTATTTAAAGAAAAAAAAATAACTCATAAAATATATTATTTTTAATTTATACATTGAATTTTAATGATGAGTTTATAAATATATATATATATATATATTGAATAAATTAAATAACAATAAACTTATTAAAAGTATTTTTACTTTAATATGTAAATGATATTTATTATATTAATAATACAAGTTATATATATATATATATATATATATCAGGGTTAAGCAAAGTGAGAGGTAAAGGGGATTGCGATCAAACACCCGTTAAAAACATGACTTTTAATTATTTGACTAAACATACTAAAAATGTCGCCCAAAAATAAATGAAAAATATAATTAATATTTTTTTAATTTAATTATTAATTTAATTTATTAATTTTTCAAAAAATTATTTAATTAGGTAATAATTACTTAAATTGATTAATTAAAAAAATATAAATTTACATAGAATTACTTAGAATTGAACTAAAAATAATAATAATTAAACTTAATTTTTAAAATTATACATTACCCTAGACACTTACGTAAAAAACTACATTGCTTAACCCTGATATATATATATATATATATGAAAAAATATTTAATATATGTATAAATAATTAGACTGTTTTTATTCAATTTTAATATTAATTTTATGATATAAAAAAAACATTTTTATTCATTACGTTTATTAAACTTAATATATAACTATTTTGTTTCTAGTTTTTAGTTTCTAATAAAAATATACTAATGATATATTATRTWTATATATATATATAAGTATCTATTTATTACTAATAAAATAATAATAATATTATTATTATATTAAGTCATACTATAAATATTTTTATACTAAAATATTTTAAACATTTATTATTATTTAAATACTTATTCATTATTACATTACTATTGCTATTATAACAATAAATTGTATAAAATAACTATAAAATATTATTTCAAAAAAAAAATTGTTATCAATTTAATACAAAATTTTTGTCTTAGAAAATAAATAAAAATATAAATAATGTCATCATTTTCGACAAATAAGTTATTGCCCGACAATATTGCCTATAAGTTATCGGCATTTCATTTATACCGAATCGGCTTAAGTAACGATCGATTAGTCGATGGCGCCGATGATTATCGATGTCCACAGAGATTATGGTTTAATCGGCCGGTAATTATCATAATTGTTTGTTTAGTCTATTTAGCCGAACGTATGGCCAGTTTGTTTGTCCCGCCGACTAATTGGCAACTGTTTGCAATGTTAGGCGATTGGGGCCATATATATGGCGTAAAATTATTAACACATATATGGTCGCCATTATGGATACTATTTGCCATATCATCGGAGTTAACCTATTTCTATAACTATATACAGGGTATTAAACCGACATTTCTCAGGGTATTCAAAATGATGTCCGGTTTGCTGACACCCGTGTCGGTCGATCTAACCGATCCCGAGGACATCCAGAAGCTAATCAAACGGATGCGTTGGTTAAGCAAATATTGTACTATAAATACAAAACTAACACCTATTTTATGTACACTATTGATGCTATTTGCTTATGTATCTCATATGCCTATATGTTATCTACTAATATATGGTATACCCAATACCCTGTTGCTGACCCTATGGCTCTACTATGTTGTCAATCTAATACAATATCAACAAATTTATTTCTATATATTATGTCGATATATATTAATAAAATTTTGGAAAATTTTCAAACAATTACAGGAAATATCATCGGAAGCTAAACAACTACTACAACAACAACAACAACAACAAAATCAAACAACAATTACTTATTTTATTAATAATAAACGTATTATACAATCAATGAAATCAATGGACAAACTATTAGCCGAAATTGTCGACTATAATCAAACTTATTGGTCAAAAATATTATTATATATTTGGCTAACATTTGGTACGACTATTGTTGTCATTTTCAATTCAATTTTATTTCATTCAATGAATCTAACAGTTAAAATCCTATTGATTTATGGTTTTATATTTTGTTTGTTAGCATTTTTGATTGTCATATTTACGGCCGCATCGGTTACCTATTGTGCAGATAAATCATATAAAATAATTAATGATTTTTATGCTAGAAATCTATTGTAAAATCTATTGTAAAATCTATTGTAAAATCTATTGTAAAATCTATTGTAAAATCTATTGTAAAATCTATTGTAAAATCTATTGTAAAATCTATTGTAAAATCTATTGTAAAATCTATTGTAAAATCTATTGTAAAATCTATTGTAAAATCTATTGTAAAATCTATTGTAAAATCTATTGTAAAATCTATTGTAAAATCTATTGTAAAATCTATTGTGAAATCTATTGTAAATCTATTGTAAATCTATTGTAAATTTTTTATATTATATATGTTATAATCTATTGATTTATAACAATTTTTTTGTTTAATTAACAAAATTTCTATACAATTAATAGTTTTTTACATTTAATAATTAGTTTTATATTTATCAATTATAATAAAATTAATTAGCATTATTACTTATAATTTAAAAAAATCTATGTTTTATTTATTAATTATTATTTTTGTATACAATTTGTAATATTAGTATAATAATAATTAATAGTAAATAAGTACACATAAACTATATATATATATATTTGTTAAACACAACAATTATATAAAAATAATATATATATTATTTTTATTATTCACCTAAATTGACTGTAACCTAAATTAAATTACACACAAAAAATATCCATTTAATATATACACATAATAATAATGATAATAATAATAATAATAGATGTACATTAATTACATTAATTATATTAATTTATACATAAATAAAAATTAGTGCAATTGTATAGTATTGTATACAAATATAATAATAATAATAATATGTAAATAATATACAGTATATGTAATATACAATATATTATACTATAATATATATCTATATAATATACAGTATTAATGATAATATAATATTAATGTTACTATTGTTAGTAAATATACTTTAAATATTAATGTATATGAAATGCATATATATATATATTGTATATACATGTAAATATAGGTAATTATTATATATTGAATGTGTACCTGTGCGCAAAAAAAAATAATGTTTACACAAACATATAACAATATTTCACAATGTTTTTTTGTTGTTGTTGTTAAATGATATGGTATTAATAAATGATTAAACAAAACAAAAAATAGTAGATAATATAATGTTAAATAAAGTTTATTTGTAAATTTTATTTATATTTAAGCTATTTTTGTTTTTTTTAATAATATTATTATTATATATATATACTGTATATATATTTATAGAATATTCTGCAATTTATTTCAACAATTTATTAATAATATATTTGTAATATATATTTTTTATAATATTAAATACTAATAAAGTTTTGTTGTTTTTTTGCTATAATTTTCTGATAATAATAATAATAATAATAATAATATAATGTATTTTTTATTTTATTTTGTTTTTATAAAATATAAAAAAAATATAATATTTTCTAAAAATGTTTTTTCTAATTAAAAATTTTAAATAATAATAAATATGATATTTGTAACTAATAATATTGTGATTTTTAATAAACATTATCTATATATTGTCTAAAAAAGTATATAATTTATTTGATATTATTATTAATACTAATATTATTTAAATTATTGTTTGTTTTTATATTTTATTGTTTAAAACAAACAGCTTTTTTACATCAAATTTATAAATACTTTTGTTTAATAAATAATTGTTGTAAAAGATATTTAAAAAAAACAATTTTAATATATTGGGTGCAATTTTTTTTATTAATAATTAATATACTATAAATAAATTTGCTATTAAATAATAAAATAATTCAATAATAACTACAAATAAAATAACTATTTAAATATTATATTGAAATTATTAATTTTATAAATTTTATTTTTATTTCCTTCAATATTAAGTTAAATTATTATATATAACTTATTATTGAAATTTATTATAAAAGTTTATATATATATATATATATATAAGGTAATGATAATTATTATAATTGTACTAAAAATTAGTAAACAACTTATAAACTATTTTTTATATTTATTTTAATTATAAGTTTATTATATATATATATTGAATTAGCAAAATAATTATTAAAGTAGTCTACTGTTAAATACTAATGATATTTATTATTATTATTATACAATATATTAATATATAACAAATAAGAAAATAATATATAATATATTTTTACTGAAAATTATTTAGAAAAATATTTTATTAATTAGACTATTAATGATGAAACTTATTTAATAAAATAATTATTAAATTAACAATATATAAGTATTAAGTTAATTTTACAATAACAATAATACATTTATATATATATCATGGTTAAACATAGGGAGAGGTAGAGAGTGTGGCCATAATACCCCCCACCCCTCCATAAAATCTATATATTTTTCAAAATAAAAAAAATAGAGCCCATAGCTAAAATTATTTTTTTTGTTGAAATTATTACAACTATAAATATGTTTATTAATTTATTTTTTAAGTTAAAAAATAAATAAATTAAATAAATAAATGTTTTTTATTATGATTAAAATAATTAATTAAAATATCATATTATAAGTAAACATTTAATTTTAGATTTTAAGAAATATTTTCATTTTAGATAAAATTAGAAATCAATTTAGTTTAGAAATATTTTCCTATTTTTCTGGAAATTTCCATTTTATTTACTTTCTCTCTCTCTCTCTCTCTCTCTCTCTCTCTCTAAAAACAAATACATTGCTTAACCCTGATATTTTATATATATATATAATGTATTTAATATGTAATATATGTAATATATGTAGTATAACTAATAACATGATATTATTATATTATTGAATTTTAACGCTGTATAATTAATGATAAAATGATAAAAAACAATTTTTTTTGTATTTTTTTTGTAAAAATTAATAGTTTATTTTTAGTTTTTAGTTTCTAATAAATATATTTAAATACTAATGAGTCATTAGTAATAAGATACAGTATATATATATATATATATATATATATATATATTATTTTATTACCAATAAAACTAATAGTAATAGTAATAATAAACTATATTTTTATTGAATTTACATTTACTTATTATATATATTAGTATTATATATATATTAATACATTTTATTATTTATATTCATACAGTTTATTGTATGAATTTATTAGAAATATTATTCAATACTTAAATAAAGTATTTTTTTAAAAAAAAACTATTTGTTATCAATACTGTTTAATATCATATTTCATAATTAATTTTTTTTTTAAAAATCAATCAAAATTAAAATTAAAATAATAAAAATATGTCTACATTTTCAACTGATAAACTATTGCCCGACAATATTGCCTATAAGTTATCGGCATTTCATTTATACCGAATCGGCTTAAGTAACGATCGGCTAGTCGTAGCCGCCGATGGCTATCGATGTCCACAGAGATTATGGTTTAATCGGCCCGTAATTATCATAATTGTTTGTTTAGTATATTTAGCCGAACGTATGGCCAGTTTGTTTGTCCAGCCAAATGATTGGCAACTATTTGCACTGTTAGGCGATTGGGGATATATATTCAAAATAAAATTATTAACCGATATTTGGTCGCCACTGTGGGTATTGTTTGCCCTATCATCTGAGTTGACCTATATTTACAACTATATACGCGGTATTGAACCGACATTTTTACGTGTATTCAAAATGATGTCCGGTTTGGTGTCGCCCCAGAGTGTGGGTCTAACCGATCCCCAGGTATAGATGGGGGGCAAATATATAGAAAGTTTCTATAGAAATTTCCCCATAAGAAAGTTTCTAGAAAGTTTCTATAGAAATTTAACTTTTAATGTTATTCTATGGGTTATCCCCCCACATATATCTACAGTTATTGTAATACTAATATAATCCTATATATATATATATATATATATATATACTGTATATAATATATTATATAATATCATATATGTATCGTACAGATACCTATATATATACAGTATATATACAGTATATAAAATAATTATAATTATTTAATAATAATTAGTTTTGTAAAATTTTATTATATATATATCATAGTTTTTAATTAATTAATTTTTTTATACTTTAATTAATAATAATTAAAATAATAATAATAGTAATATTTAATGTATTATTATATGATAGCAAATATTGTGATAACAAAATTAATCCATAGATAGAAACTACTTTCTATAGAAACTTTCTAGAAATTTTCTCAATTATTATTTTTGTATAAATTTTTCTCTCATTTGTTTTTGCCAACACACCCACTACCTCCCCCCCCCCTTCCAGGACATCCAGAAGCTAATCAAACTGATGCGTTGGTTAAGCCAATATTGTAATGTAAATACTAAAATGACACCCGTATTGGTCGTATCATTGATGCTATTTGCTTATGTATTCAATATGCCTACTGTCTGGTATACCCTAGTATATGGTATACCCAATACCCTATTGCTGAACCTATGGCTCTATTATGTTGTAAATCTAATACAATATCAACAAATTTATTTCTATATCCTATGTCGATATTTATTAATAAAATGTTTTAAATTTCATCAACAATTAAGGGAAATATCAATAGCTAAACAAAAATATAATATAAAAATTCTAGTAATGTCTACACGTATTAATAAATCAATGAAATTATTAGATGAAGTTTTCCGGGAAATTTCCGTCTATAATGATACTTATTGGTCAAAAATTCTATTATATATTTGGGTAACATTTGGTACGACTATTGTTATTATATTCAATTCAATTATATTTCATGCAATGGATTTGACAGTTAAAATCCTATTAATCTATGGACTAGTATTTGGTTTGATTGCCTTTTTGATTGTCATATTTACGGCCGCATCGGTTACCTATTGTGCAGATAAATCATATAAAATATGTAATAATTTTTATGCTAGAAATCTATTGTAATAATCTATAATTTTTATTAAAACTAAAGTATGGGTTTTTTTAAAGCTATATATATATATATATATATATATTACACTTTGTTATTGATATTGTTGTTATAATTAATAATAATGTAATAATTAATTGTTATTTTTTATGTACTATATATATAATATAATTGATATTATTGTTTAGTCTATAATTAATTGTTATTTTTTATGTACTATATATTAATATATAAATAATTAATATTATTGTTTAGTCTATAATTAATTACTGTATGTATATTATAGACACAATTTAAAATTATTTTTGTACTATTATTAATATTATAATGATATTGCACCTTTATAATAATAATAATAATAATAATAATAATAATGTTTATATTAATTATATATTTTTATTTATTTTTTTTTATTTATTAGCTATTGTTAGACATATATATATATATAAGTACATATGTATTGACAATTTTTGGATGTAAACACAACTATTAAAAATAATAATAATTACTATTAATAATAATAATACTAATAATAATTGTTTTATACTATTATTAATATTATAAACAAATAATATTAAATATATTTAAAACTATTAATAATAATAATACTAATAATAATTGTTTTATACTATTATTAATATTATATTATATACAAGTAATATTTAAGTATATTTAAAACTATTTATAAAAAAACAATTGTACTGAAACTTAATTTTAAAAAATTAATAGTCATAATAATCGTATGTAATATTAGAGTGTTAAATATTTTTTTGTTATAATGTCAATCCTGTCCCGTCCCGTCCCTGTCCTGTAGTATATATATATATACTGTATATATGCTATGCTAACTGTCTATACAATTACAGTACATGTAATATTAAACACATCATAGATTACTAAAATTTTATACAATATATAAATACTTATATATTAATCATTAAATTATAATATAATAATTTTTTATCGTATATTATTATTATTGTAAATAAATAACATGTATATTTTTTATTTAGTTATATAATATATGTATATATATATATGAATATATTGTATATAGTACTTAATTTAATAAAACAAATAATTGTGATTTTTTACAACAAAAAAATAATTATATTATATTAATATTTTTATTTTATTTGAATTAATGTCAATTAAATTAAATTATTATTAAAAATACATTTAATACACACACACAAATTAATTAGTAGTTATATACAATATATACATATCAGTATATACATATATAAATGAAATTAGAGCATAGATTTAATCTACTGTATATGCAATGTATAATATATATATTATATAATTAAAATACAGTATATGTAATATATTTATGTATATACAATACAATATAGATGGACAATAAATTGCATTAAATAATATTATATGATAGCATATATTATATGTATATATATATACTGTATAAAAGTACATATATAGTAATATATTAAATATGTTAATGGTTAGGTATGCATATATATTGAATATGGGCACCGGTGCATAAAATTAATGGACACACACACACATAACAATACTGTATAGTATATGTATATATAACAATGTTGTGTGAATGATATGGTATCTAATGATAAAAAAAATTAAAATAACAAAAAATATATATTCAATATAATAGTAGAGAATAATATAATGTTCAATAAATTTGTTATTATAATAATATCATATCAGAAATCTATTTTGATATTTATATGGGTTTTAATGTATAGAATATTCTTAATCTATTTCTATACAGAAATATATTGTATTTTTTATTTAACTATTTTTTTTATATATTCTGTATACGAAAAAAATATTAATAGATTTTTTTTGTTGCTATAAATGTCTAATAATATTAATATTAATAATAATAATATTTATTGTATTTATAGTTAATTTTTTTATATCTAAATTTTTTAGTATAAAAATATATAATAAATTTATTTCTCTAATATTTTTCAACAACAAAAAAATGTTTAATTTTTCTAATTAATAAAAACATGATTAATAAGTTTCATAATAATATTATAAATAAATTAATTATAATTATGTTAATCATTGTAAACAGTTTCAGACAAACGGTGGCCAACTATGAGACCTATTATTTAGATGACCAGTCGTTTTGTCGGCGAAATAATTCAACATTCGTTACGATTGGCGATCAGTCTTATCGGTCGGCAATTACTGTCCGAGCAGTACAGCCTACCGGTGCCTACAAACCGGGTATCAGATGTACACTAGTTGTCAGAGTTCCCAATAATTATGGTATTAATGTCCTTAAAAAAGAGGTAAAAAATTGTTTAAAAAATTGTTTAAAAATTGTTTATTTTATGTATTTATATTATATGTAATAATAATAATAATAATTTCTACAATATTAACATTAATGTCTGGATAACATAATTATTTTGATATTATTAACAAAAATATATAGATTTTATTATTATTTTTAAAAAAATATATAAAAAAATTTTGTATATTAAAATTATATATAATTTTTTTTAAAAAAAACAAATAAAATTAATTATTTAATAATAATTTTTTTCTTTATTAATAATATCAAAAAAATTATTTTTCATAAATATATAATAATTAGTATTTTTAAAATTATTATTTAAATAAAAAAAATTATATTATAATAGATAAAAAAAAGTTTTTAAATATGAAAAATACTTGAAATATATTTTTTTTTAATTTAATCCATAGATTAATCTGCGAACTAATCTATTGGCCGATAATCTAAGCGCCCGAAGATATTTGACGCCAACAATGACCGCAAACGATGAACTAATACTAGCATTGGATCGGACAGACATCCGGACGTTTGCCGGCAATGAGGACAACACCGACGGCGACACCGATACTATATATACAACCGATAGACCCGAAGTTGGCCTAACATTTCAGACATCGTCGGCTAAAAACACGACAGTTGGCCGTAATTTTCTGTTAATATTTACCGCCTATCGGTTCGGTTGTCATAATGATGACCAGTGGCTGGACTGTGGCGATCAACGGTGTGTCCATCGGTCTCTGAGATGCGACCAAATAGCCAACTGTGCCAATGGTAGTGAAGATGAATCGCCCGAACTGTGTGGCCGTTGGTGTTCAAAAAATCGGCACATTTTTTGGCTAATGTTTGTTATCGGTTGGTCTATAAGTACTGTATTTATTTTGCTGACACTTATATTGTGTCTGATTTATCGTAGACTTTGTCTTGTAATTTGTTTTTGAATTAATAAATTAATTAAATTTTATTTTTTTAAAGTGAGTTATACTGTACTATACTGTATATAATAATTATTTTTTGTTGAAAAAATAATGAAATAAATTTCTATCAAAAAAAGTCTAGACATATGGTATAGTATATCATATATATAATAAAATTATTTCAAATTTTATTTTTTATATATATATATTAAATAATTTATTTATTAGGTTATTATTATAGTAATAATTAACATTTTTTTTATAAATAGATATTTCTATAATAAATATTTAGATATATATATACTAATAAATGTTAATTTTAGTTAAAATTAATTAATAAAAAATACTGTATATAGATTTAGATAGTATTAAAAACATTAAAAAATTGTAATTTTTATAATTAATACAACAACAAAAAAACAATAAATGAATTATCAAACACTTAAATATTAAATCAATAAATAATTAGTTTTTTTAATACATAACTAAATACTAAACAAATATTTAGCTAAATTATCTGAACTATTATTTAATAAGTAATTAAATAATATTAAATAATATTAATTAATTATCAAAATTTTTTTTTACTATTATTACATTTGGCAACAAATATCAATCTAATCGGTATATAATTTATTTTTAAAAAAAACTGTATTTGCAGTGAAATAAATTGTATTAAACTGTAAAAAATCATGATATATCTACTATTTATTTAACAATAAAACATATATTTATTATTGAATTGAATATTATATATATATATATATACAGTATATATACAGTATATATATACAGTATTTGGATATATTATATGATTTAATTTATATATATATATTTTTAATGTAATAATATTTATAGTAATAAATATTTTAAAGTGCAATAAAATATTTGATTTATTTTTTTTGTTAATGTAATTATAATGTGTTTTACTTTTTAAAAAAACTGTATATTTAATTATTATATAAATTTATTTAGTGTATAATGTAGTGTACACAAAATGGACCTTGTTATATCTTGAAGAAATAAGCAATGTAATTTTTAGAAAAATATTTATTATTATTATTATTATTATTATTATTATTATTATTATTATTATTATTATTATTATTATTATTATTATTATTATTATTTTATCAAGTTCAAATTTTATAGTCCACAATTTTTTTTAACATGAAATATATTAAAAATATGTGATAATTAAATATCTCCTACTGTGACCTCCTAGTATAACAAACAAATAATAGACAAAGTTTTTAAATCAAATATATATATATATATATAGTTTTATTTGAATAATAAAAAAAGTAATAATTTTTTTGTTTCATCAAAAAAAAACTATTAAATATAAAATTTATATTCAAATAAAGTGTATTTATAATTGAAGGCGTTTTTATATTTTTATTTTTTATTATATCAAATGTCATAACAAATATCTACAATTTAAGTGATTTTTATTTTACTAATATTCATATAATTAATATATTTTAATAATTTTGTGATTAACTAATAGTATTATTATTATTATTATATAGAGTATATAAATAGTCAGATAAAATATAAAACAATTAATATAATTTTTATTTTATACATTTTTTATTGCAATTTATTTTTCTCATAATTTTTATTATCATTGAGTAATTTGCCTATAATATGTAAGTATAATAATTTATATTTTTTAAAAATAAAATTAATCAATATTATTTAAGTTTATAAATTCAATTATTATTTTAAAAAAGTTTTTTTTAATCATAATATTTAATTACAAACAATATTTTAAAAAATTAATTATAAAATCTATTGATTTATATACTGTTTTCAATTGAACTAAAAATATTGTATTATATAAATAGTAAAATACAATATTATATACATTAATAAAATAACTTTTTATAAAAGTTTGTTTAAATAGTTGTTATAAAAATACAGTATATTTATCTTAAAATCAATATATTATACAAATAACAATAGCATTGAACTACTATACAGTGTATAATTGATTAATAAACTATAATATTATTATTATTTTGAGATTAAATAATTGAAACAAACTAATAACTATTAATTGCATTTTTTTAAATAGAAATTATTTATTTTAAGCTAATAATTCACAATTAATAATAATAATAATAAAAGGGTTTAATTGACATATTAGATGATAAAAATAAGTATTAAAATATAATACTTATAAATATCAACAACAAAAAAATAATAAAATTAATACTATATTTATTTCAATGTAATTAATTGTTGAAAAAATATTTTTATATTATATCTTTAAAATATCTAAAATTTAATTGAATTATTATTATTATTTAAATTTAGACCTTTGAACTAATTATAGTTTATTTATTTATTTATTTTCTAATAAAATTTAAGCATAAAAAAATATTTATTACATTTTTAAAATGCAATAATTTTTTATTGGAAAAAAATAATAATAATTAGTGATAATTAGTACTAAAAAGTACTAATAATTATAATAACTGATTATTTGTTTGTGTTTTATTTATTTATCAATTTGTTTGTGTTTTATTTATTTATCAATTTGTTTACTAGTATTATCACTTGTTTTTTGTAAATAATAAAAAATAAATCAATTTTTTTTGTTAACAATAAAAAAAGGTTCAATAATACTATAAATTATTTTCTTATATAAAAGTTTTCAAAATTAATTGCTGATTAAATGTTTTTATTTAGTTATCATAAAAATACAATATTTTTTTGAAATATATGGGAATTTCCTTCAATTAAAAACTAATAATTATTTTTTTTATAATAAAAAATATTATTTATATAGATTTACCTATAATAATGAAATGCTTTTATTTTATATTATAAGTTCACTAATAAACTTTGATCTCATAATGTGATAATAATTTTTTTTTGTTTAATATATATACACACTATTAATACAATATAATAGTACAATATGTTTAAAAAATAAATAAGATAATATATATAATTTTTTTTGTGTGTCTAGTTCAATTTAATAATAATAATAATTAAGTACAAATTGCTACTAGTATTGCATTTAATTAATTAATTTTGTTTTAGTTAGAAAACTATTGCTATAAATATAATTAATTATGAAAAAACAATATTTTGTAAATATATATTTTAATTGCAATTATTATTTTTATTAGTATATTTACTATGAAAAACAAATATTGCTTTTATTATTACTGTATTATTATATAAATATTTAGGTAATTATATTGAAATATGTAATTTATAAATGTTAAAATAAATAATAATAATAATGCAATAATTATTTTATAATAATAATAATAATAAAAATAAAAAACAACAAATTTTATTTCAATAGTTTATGTGTAAATTATTTATTATATATAGTTATATAAAAACAAATAAAAAATAAAATAAAAACTACTATAATAATTGATTATCATCTAGATCCTTTATTATATATATATATATATATATATATATATATATAATACCATATTATATAATAGATAAACACGTGTTTAACATTTTATTTTTTTAAAAATCAATTTCATATTATATATATATATATTGATTTCATTGTATATACAGTAATGTCTTGTGACCTTAAAGATTATATTAATCACTAATTAATAAACAGTATATATATCAGTGTTGACAGTTACAAATGTTAAATACAATGTATAATACATGACCAATTTGGCTTTCAAACAAAATTTAGCGCCACCTAGTTTTAAAAGCAAAATAAATCATGTTTAATAATAAATTTAGATTTAATAATTATTTTTTTTATTGAATTTATTTTTTATATTTTAAATTATTATTAATTAGAAATAACTAATGTTATACTTGTTGTATACTTTTACAAGCTCTACGAAAATAGACATTTATATGTAAATAGCTCTACGAAAAAATTTAACAATATAATGGTATGAGCTCTACAAAAAAAATTAAATAATATAATGATATGAGCTCTGAAGGAATATAGTTTTATATATTAGTTTAATAATGTTTGTAGTAAAAATGTTAAATTTGTTAGCCTTCAAAATAATATGTTTATATTATAAATATAATGTCATGAAAAATAGTATATTAGTATTAAAGATTGAGATTAGAATTCATTAGAAAAAATTTAAGTATTACACTTCACCTCTATGAACAAATTTCACAAATTTAAAAATATTTTTATAAATAATAATAAATACTTAATTTTTTTACTGTCATTGTATTTGTATTATTTAAAAAAAAATTATTATACAATTTTACATCTAAACACTCATAAAAAATTATAAACATTATATTATACAGTTAATTATTAAAGTAAGTTTTATTTAATTATAATAATAATCATAAATATATTTTTTGAATATAAAAAGTTTATACTTTTATCTAAAGTAATGTTTATTAATGTTTATTATTATTTAATATATTGTTAATTTTCTAAAATTTCAATATTTTGTGTAAATTTTTAAAAAAAATAATATCACAATGAAATCTATTTAAAAAAATTAAGGTATACACTATAAAACTAGGTAAACAGTAATTAAAAAATATATAATAATAAATAAGTAATTACTTAATTATTCATTAATTATTTTGATGCAACTAAGTATTGATTATAAAATTTCGTCTATTGTCGGCATATTTTAATTGTTTTATATCGATTTTAATAACGATTTTCATAATTAAAAACTGTAACCTAAATAGTCTGATCACAACGACTACATCGGAAAATGCTGTATAACTAAACTCAGTAAACAAAACTCATGCAAATCAACAATGATTAATTTAAAGCACTATTCAGCCCTTTAATGGATATTTGGTTATTTGTGTATAAATGTTAAATATAGTACATAACTAGTGTTATACTTACTCTGATATTTATAATATAAAAATGTTATATAAGTAATGTTCAACTTATATTTATAATTTAATCCTAAATAACAAAACTTAATTATTTAAGATTTAATATATTATATGTAAAACTTTATAACGCATTAACGATAGGATATTTAGTGTTAAGTAATGTTAGGATATTAGTTGTAATATAATGTTTATAACAAATGAAAAAATTATTAGTAGATTTGTTGTTTGAAAAGTACAGGTATGCTATTTATATAAACTCACGGGTAATAAGACAATAATGAATTACATTATTGCTAAAAGCATTATATTAGTTGTAAACTTATAATACTTTAGCAATACATGTATAAAAATGTATAAAATTTACTGTACTATTCTGTATACTGTATATGTATTAAAATAGTATTATAATAGAGTTTAAACTAAATGTAAACTAGTCAACTATGTGCTGCTATATATGTGACCACAATTTTATACCAGATTTTCTCATTAATTTTAGCTTATATTTCATGTAAATGTAGATACTGATTGACGTGTCGACTATAAACACTTTCAATAACAATCAAATCTCAATCATTTAAATTAATTGTAAACGCAATTATAATATTTATACATACAGTATTTACTAATTGCTAAAGTGAAAAATAAATTTATTGTTTTATATAGTCAAATGACTTCAACTGTAATTAACGCAAACATTTAATTTACAATAAGTTTTTGTGAAATAACTAAATTACAAAAACTTTACAAAATATTGTAAAAATTAATGAATAATTAATAATAATAAATATAATAATAATATATACAAATATAATAAACGTTTAAAAAATGATTACGACTGCCCACGAGATTTAAACATATCGTGTTTTCTATTTCTAAAATTAATTTCAAGTATTTTTGTCTCAGGTGTTTTACAAATATTAAAATTGGTTTTTTGAAAGCGAATTATTTTAAGAAACCTATTCATGTATTCGTTTTTAACTTATAAGTTATTTATATACTACTGTATATATTGTATTACTATATAGTGTAATTATGACATAACATGACAACTTGTTTGACATAACATATATAGTATAATCATTTGTTATCACACAATAAAATGCGTTTAAATCAAATAAACAACAAATTATTTGCATATTTATACAAAGTGGAACAGATCCTTAATTAATACAATTAATTTCAATCAATCACTAAATAATAATCATTTAAAAAACATAATAATAATCATTAAATGATAATTTTAAATAAAAAAAAGTTTATAAATTAATACAAAGTTATTAGTGGTAACTAGTAATACATAATAATGAATAATAGTATCATTAATTCATAATTTAATTTTTATATAAAAATAGATTAAGGATTTTAACAATTATTTAATAAATTTGTTCACACAAATTTTAATTAAAATAATTTCTGTAATTGTAATTAAATTAAAGATAAATAATAGATGATTACTAAACTACAACTATTATCAAGAAATGTAAGTAATGAATAGTAACTTTAGATATATGTGACTAAAATTCGGTTTTTATTCAATGAAATATTTGCTTAAAAATATGAAAATATGTGATTATATTTGCTTAAAATAGTAAAAAATGTGATTATAATTGCTTTGAAAAGGCAAAATATGTGATTATATAGATTAATAAATTTATTAAAAATTATATATTAATTAAGTAATTTTGTTTTACAATTTATAATAAAGTAATATTTTATATTTTTATTATTTAAACTTAAAAAACGCATAAATTAAAAATATTTAGCTTTTAAAATGTTTGTATAAATTAAAATTAATCCAAATAACTTTTTCACTCCTATTGTCTTTTAGTAAACACTAGAAAATAACAAAACATTTTATTATTTTTTAGATTTGTTTAGAAAAATTAATAAATAAAGTTGCATTGATAAAAAAATACTATTTTTAAAAAATTGAACAAATAATACATACAAAAATACATAAGAAAAATGTAATTCAACTATTACTTTACAGTTATATGCGAAATATGTGATAATATTTGATAATATGTGACTACCTTTCAAAATATGTTGTTATATGTGTTTATGTGACTAAAACTTTTGCTATAATTATTGGTTTTCAATCAATCGTTTATATATCTAATTATTTTGTTAATATCTTTAATTACTAAAAATATAAGTTATATGTGAAATAAATGCTCTAGTAATGAATCAAAATGTACCGATGATGAAGATAATAGATGGTTGATAGTAATAGTAGTGCTTTTAGTGGTTGGACAGGTAGTTTTGCAGGTTCTAAATGCTAATAGTAAATCAACGAGGCGTACAACAGCAATACATGGCATACCTATATATACTATTATGAAAAACTATGAAAAAGTTGACGTTAGCCTTAAATATAGGATTGAGAGGCGAGGTTTAGGTAGGTTTGTTAGGCTGTTATGTTGCAACAGGTATGTGCTTCAATGATAGTCTCAGTGCTGGTGCTTATACTTGTCGGGCATTTTAATGTAGTTATTGCTTTGGGCTGTCATACAACTGGGGGATCAACTACTCAAGCAAGAGGTTAAGGCTTAGACATAGGTTAAGCTTCTCTTAGTTGTTTTTGTGCAGTTATGGCGCACTTTTCTAGTGTCGTTCCTCTATCTCTCTCCATATAAGACTCGAGAGTCCAAAAACAGTGATACCTCGAGTCGACTCTATTTCTAACCATAATTTAAATCTCTGGTTGTGTATGTGTTTGTGTTGTGTATTTCCATCGGGCAAATGGCAACTACAAGATATCTGGTGGTGGTTTATGTTGTAACAGCCGGTCTTCATGACGATGATCTTGGATCAGATGAAGAAGAGACAGTACTATTTGCTTGGGTGGTGGTTGACATTACTAACAACAAAGTGGTTCATCTAAACCATCATGTGGTCAAACCTCGTACCGCTGATGTCAATGAAAATATACTGTCAGAAGTGGCCCGTAATAGATATGGTCTGACTGAAGAACAAATCAAAAATGGACAGCCATTGGAAAATGTGTTGGAACAGTTGGATCAATTTGTTAAAACTAAATTGTCAAGTGAGACAGGTCGCTCATTTCAACTCATTATTGATGGACAGTTGCATCTGAGACAAGTGCTTCATCCGGAGGCCTCTAACAAAGGCATACCATTACCTGAATATTTCAATACTTTTTACGATTTACGCAAAGAGTTTAGAGTTTTACAAAAACAATGACATCCACACCATTGAAGACATCATCAATTGTATGATATATTTTTGATATTTTATGAAAACTCAATACTTTTATCACTATATAATTTATAATAAATTTATTTATAAATTTACAATAAATTTATTTATAAATTTAAAATATATATATTTTTTTAATCATTTGTTTTAAACGTATTTTTTCCCAAAGATTTATGTATTGAAGGCGACGCTTCAGCTGACTGTGCGATACAAAAGGTGCAGAATATGGCAAACATTATCATTAGACTTATTACCGATGGTATGTCATTACTTTACAATACTTTTTTCATTGATTGTAAGTCTGCTTTAAATGTTACATAAAGTAATCAACTCTTTAATAATACTCTATATTAATAGTACTATTGTTTTGACTAATATGATAGTTAGCTATAATTTGCTGTCAAAACTGAAAATAAAGCGAATAAAATATGGCAAACATTTTATTGAAATTTACATTAAAATTAAATTTTCAATCTCTAATAGCGTTTATACTTCTTTTAAATGTTTTTTACTGACAAATATTGCACATAAATAATTGATTTTAATTTGTAAATTACTTGTCTGACTCACTAATTTATTGACTTTTTTATTGAATAAATCCGTTTATAAGACAAATCCATAATTGATTGAATAATTAAAGAGATCCATTATATAGTCATGTCATTACATAATTTATAAATAATTATATGCTAATAATGTTTGTATAAGTGATAAATTTAGTCATTTTAAATATATTTTATACTATCAGTAAATAACCTTAATTGACTATTATACGTATACTTATACTTACTTATATATAGTATATCGTTATTATTATACTCAGTATTTTTTAAAAGCAATTAAAAATTTATTAAAATTTTAGTAGTACTTTTATAATAAATTTATTTCTTATAACAGTAGTAAATTTGTTTTTTATATAATAGTATTTATAGCTTTTTATACCGAGTTATTAAAATTTAATAAAAGTTATTTAACATTGTGTTTTAAAGAGCTTAATTAATAAATAAAATAAAATATAAGATAATTAATTTAAAATTATAAGTTTTAAATATATATTTATAGAGAAATCAATTTACAATTAAATAATTGAAATACTAAATATTACTCTATTTATGCACAAAAAAAATTATTTAAATTAATATTTTTCAATAAACATAATATGAAACTTTAAAATTTTAAATTATTTAAAATATTGTATTCATTCAATATTATAATTTTCAATACATTTTAGTTTTTGTCAACACAACAATTACTTTTGTAATTATTACAGACAATTTATTTTTGTAAAATATATGTATATATATAGTTAAAATTGTTACTATTAATTATTACGTTTTGTAATTTATATGGTTTTATGTTTTCAATATACAGTATATAAATAACATAACTTATAAATTGTAGTATATATTGTTATTGATGTAAATTTATAATAGATGATAATGGGGCGAACCAACCCCAAACCCCCTGAGTAGTGGACCTGTGCCCAGCAATAGTGATAATGTATAGTTCATTCGTATTTAAACTTAGTGTTCAAATATTAATTGAGAAGTCGACTCGACATCCCATCCCCTAAAGCACTAATACCTGAAGCATGAAATTGCATAACAAGTCAAACATTTAGTATACATTCTCTATGCCTTCGAGACATTGAAGCGCATCGTTATTCTTATTGTTGCAAAAGCAATACAATAAAGAACAACAACCTGTCTCTCACTCTCCATTACTCAATCACTCTCTCATTTTCTCCTTTTTCTATAAGCTCTAAGAGCTGAACGTCTTTGCCGATGTCTGTCCTACCTTTTACTCTCAAACTCTCCCAACACTAGAAGTCACACACGAGCACAGATATGGCCTGTAGTAGTGTTAAAGATAGTAAAGTGACTCCACTTAAAGCCATGGCAACTTTTAAACAACTTTTCATGAGATATAGTTGTCAGTGAAGGGAAAAATGGGCTACTATACTATTGGCAAACAAAATAATAAATTCAGTAACTGTTTTCATTTTAAATTAAAATTTTATTTTCTAATTTAATTTATAGCTTTTATGATAGCTTATAATAAATATGACTGTACTTTTGACATAAATAATTAATTTTATTTTATTAATTAGTTTCTTTCTGTGAAATCATTAACTTTTTTTTAAAAATCACATTTATTTAAAATAAAATTGCTTGACTTCTAGCTTTAAAACTAATTATTAAATTAGTTTAACTTTAAAATCATTTCATACAAATAAAAATTTAAGATATAAATGATAACCAAAAATATAAAATATGTGCATAATTTATGATCTGAAAATAAGATTACATTTTTAATTAGAATTAGATTTGAAATAAATGTTCTCTGAAAATTTTTTATAACCTTTGGCTATATTTTATTGCATTTTTGCATTTAGAAAAATAAAGAAACAAAAAAAAACAGAGGGAGAGAGAGAGATAGAGAGATCACAACAACAAAACTGTCTTAAAAATACCAATTAACTTAATAATCTCTCCTATGATTTAGTTATCATTCATTAAGACCTACCAGAGCTATGTCTACTACTACAAAATCATTAACACTGGCCAGCAATTACCGTCAAATTCAAGTGTTTAACAAAGCCACAAAAATTGTCGACAAACTACTCATAGATCCTGGAGCCGATGAAATACTTGTCAAAATCCTACCAATTTGAACATAACTGGCGGCAGATATTTCAAACACGACGATCCACCCTATAGTCTGGACATTGAAGTACGGTATATAAACAGATTACCATGCCATACCTAAACATTACATACCGTTACCAAATTAACATTATTATAATTTTATTTAGATACATAATACAATAAACAAATTACTTAAAATAATTATAAATTTCTTTTTAACTGATTTTTGTGTCGATGATTATTATACAGTATATATATCTATATATATATATATATATTGTTATAGACAGTCAGTGCCATAGCAAGATATACTGATTATTGTTTTAAGGCTATAATTATTTCAATAAAAAAGTGATTTTTGTTTGTGTTTAAATTTACTAAAGTGAATTTAACACAACGCTTAGTTTTATTTTTATTTAAATAATTATATTTGCAAACCAAGGTTTGCTCAATACTAAATTCTAGAATTCACTTTTAAAAATGCATTGAAATGTTACACAGAGAAGTGAATAGTAAACACCTACTTTTAAGTAAAGTTTTATTTTATTTTTACTTAGTATTTCACTGTTAAAATAATGATTTGAAATGTTATACAAAACAGTGAATAGTAAACTCCTACATTTTAGTAAAGTTTTATTTTATTTTTACTCTGTATTTCACAGTTAAAATAATGTATTGAAATGTTATACAGAAAAATGAATAGTTTACGCCCAGGGATTAAAGCTGACTCAATACGACCTGATTATTTCTCACGTACACTTTAGTATAAATAGAGGTGTCTTTCAGACACCAAAATCGGTTCTCTTCTGAGATCAGTTCTCAGTTCTCTTCGGAGATCTCTTCGGAGATCTCTTCGGAGTTCTCTTGGAGTGCTACAATGTATAACTGTTTATAAGATGAAATAAAAGTATTTGCATATTACTTTGTGTGTATTACTTACTCGTCGCGGCTGGTGGTCTTGGATTGCGTCATGGATTACACTATCGATGTTATACTAACGAAAGCTGACCACAAGAAAGATTACATCATGGATAACATTATCGATTGAGTCATGGAAGTACACCATGGATTACGTCATGGATGGTATTATGGATCACATATGGCTTCACTACAGGCCCATTGGTCCTATAGGCCCAACAGTTCTATAGGATACAGTTAACATAAAGGATAGCAATCGAACGCCGCGCCGATGGGAGTCGTCCTCTTATTACGTAAGCGAATACTCTATAGAAGGGAACTCCGGTACTGTGTCCGCTACACGGTAGGATCTGACCGGTCCGACCAGAGATTAGTGTTGACACGTGACGACGTTGAGTGAACCTTATTGTTGAGTAACCTATTTAATAGTTAGTAATACTATTAGTATTAAAGCAGTAGTGTTATACGCATAGCCTTAGTATATGCCTATTATTAACATAGTCATAGTTAGTTATACTATAGAGATATTAAAATAAGTATAGTGACTGTATTATTTAATTTACAGTACTAGTAAATTATTGTTATAGGCATAATGTTAATAGAGATACAATGTATTTTGTATACTATAGTTACGATTCTATTATAAGGATAGTATTAGTATATGACTATGACAAAACAGCGGTAAAGTGTACTTATAAGTATAGTATATGCAAACGTAAGCGCTATGATAGGTTAACTCAGATATAGTAATAAGGCACTAGACACGTTGGTCTACTGTCACACTGACCTACTGGCCTACAACTGGCCTACAACTGGCCTACAACTGGCCTACAACTGGCCTACAACTGGCCTACAACTGGCCTACAACTGGTCTACTACTGGCCTACAACTGGCCTACAACTGGCCTACAACTGGCCTACAACTGGCCTACAACTGGCCTACAACTGGTCTACTACTGGCCTACAACTGGCCTACAACTGGCCTACTGACCCTAGGTCAAGGTCACATGTCCAAGGTCAAGGTCACATGTTCAAGGTCAAGGTCACACGTCCAAGGTCAAGGTCACATGTCCAAGGTCAAGGTCACACGTCCAAGGTCAAGGTCACATTTCCAAGGTCAAGGTCACCTATACAAGGTCAAGGTCATCGAGAACTGGAAATCGGGTTCTATGTACTGATGCCAATGGTACTTGTTGGAGATCAGTAGGACAAATGGTTATGGAGATATCAAGGAAAACATGTTTACCAAAACAGACCTTAAACTAGACTTTGTACCAATCAGTTGGATATCCGTACGGTAGTATTATACGGATAGTTTATGCAAAGAACAGCATAAACTAAAACAGTCGCTCGACTAAATACTACACAAATCAACACATATAGCTTTGTACACAACCAGTGATAGGAGATCCGCTCGCTCCTTAAGCCACACACCGATAGAGATGACAATGCTGGTACGTACAGAGCAACGTAAGGGCTTAGTCTTAAGCAATAGTAGGGTTTACATCCCGGGTAGTGAACACTCACAAAGTGTTCACATATAAACATATACCCGGGATAACCCCACTTCCCTTACACTTGGTGGCAGCAGTGGAGGATACGAAATCCTAAAAGAAACAAAATACGTTTTAACCTAATGTTGCTTACATTTGATGGAAGCAGTGGAGGATGCAAATTTCCACAAAATACAAATTGATGGATTCACCGATATGTTATACAAACTACTGAAATGAACTAACCAAATATCCGAATAATACGTAATTACTAGAGATGTATAAACCAAAAGTCACTCGCATTTGGTGACAGTACTAAAGAATTGGAATAAAAGAGATTAACATAACCAGACTGGCGCTGAGTCCGAGCCATATGGCTTTGGGCGTAGCTGGTATATACATACATTGAACTTCAACCTTTCGTCGTGGATCGAATATACTGATTAAAGCACATTGGTAATTTTTAAACCGTTTACATAATTTGGTTAAATCAGTATAGCTATACATTTGGTATATCGGTTATACATTCACGTATGTTATCGGACACATAGTTTATGACAAAACGCTAGTCTATGGGACGTGAGGCATAGTTCTATTGCACTCCCAAAATACAAAGCAAAGTAATCATAAACTATAGAACTCTATTGTAGTGGCCGATAGCGCTGTGTATACATGTATCACTGCTTATATTCAATACATTATACTGAACTGATAAACCATTTTATGTACTCAATGCTCATTTAAACGCATGAGCATCAAGATGAAGCCAACACCTAACAACCACACTACGTTAAAACATAAGTAATTATTTTAATAATGGCTGACGATAACGATACCATACAACTTAGTAAACAGTAGTAAATGTAAACACGAATGCTACGAAACCATCTACTGGTACATCAACGCAAACTACATTTCACGTACTAGTTAATTTGGACCTGCTCTTATTTGGACTTGATGTTGGTATACGACTTGGTTTAACTGTAAACTTCAGCAGTCGTAACGTTACCGCTCGCATTATGTAAACATAGACGTGTTTTCACACAGCACGACACAGACATTTGAAGAATTCTAGTTGTTAAGCACAAGATTCTTACGGTTACGCAATTTGACTCAGTCCTTACCGCCGACATTAAAATGAATACGACGTGATTGTAAAAAAGATTCGAGAGAAGGCAAAGGACGTAAAATTAAGAATAGCCAGTATGCTTTCCTGGTTATTATGGTATCAAAGAAAGACGGTGGAGAACAATTAAGCATAAATTATAGAAAACAACGATATTGCTATAGATGACAAATTGCGGATGACGAATCACTGAAGTGTTAGACCGCCTTAAGGCGCTCGTTATTTCAAAACACTTGATGTGACTTGGGGTTACTGGCATATCGAAATGGTTCAGACGACTTAACAGATTTTGGCACACATGAAAACCATAATGAATATCTGCTGACATATTAGATACTAAGATACGTGAAGAAAAACTAACATTAAAGAAAAAAGCTAAACATTTTACAGCATTAACAAAGAAATGTATTACATTTCTTTGGGGATCAAAACACGAAAAAACATTCAAAATACAATGAATGGGATTCAAAAGAGAAATAAAAGAAGCTTCATCAGACGAGATTTAATAGAAGAAGATAATCATAATTATTAAGAGATTTTAAAAGACAAATCCTAAAAGATTAACATGACAATGAGTAATCCGGAACTCAATTAGGATTTTATGACATGGAAAATTAAAAAGTTTTGAACTCACTGTGTAGTCAATCATAAGTTATTAAATAACTGAGTCATGTCAGTTAAATGAAGAAATGCTGCAGCTGATGGATACCACTTATTATTTGAAATAATCGGAGCTGACATATTGGGCCGTCCCTCCGAAATAGAATTTCAAAATAAAAGATTTTAATGATTGACCTAATTTATAAAAATGAAGACATAGTGAGAAAGAGTGCAAACCTAGTAAAGTAAAATGATTTGTTGATGAAGTTCTGACGTGATATGGCGCCATAACGAAATAAAGTTGGTCAGATACTTCATTGAAGATTTCATAAGAAATCTTAGTTCCTTCATTTGCATACACCATATAATCAACAGTAAAATAAATTTGCGGAAAAAAATTTGAAACTGTACATCGCAATTTTATCGATATATGGATGTGAAGACTAGTACCAATAGACGTATTTTAATAAAGTCCGCGTGTATTTGTTTTTGGTATTATTATTTGGAGGATGGAAGATAATTCAAAGAAAAATAATGAATGCGTTTAACGATGATAAATCCCGTTATAGCGCTGACATCGCGATGTTACACACAAGGAGTAGATTTGGTGTCTCTACACAATCCTTCGGAGTAGGGTCTTAATACCCATTTATGGAACCAATTGGTAGGCCCATACATGATTAAGAAGCGGCAAATTTATACACCATCTAGATGACAATTAAGAAAAAATTTAATTGTGTCGATCGACGAGTTTTACAATGCAATTACAAATCATTGAGAAAAATAGACCGCCGATAGAGGCAATTCAATGAGATTTAACTTTCACGTGATAGACATTTTAAAGATGACAATTGTAAAAATAATTGTGTTGTTCGACGAGACTTGAAATGGAATAACAAATCAGTGAGAAAATAGATCGCCGATAGAGGCAATTCAATAAGATATAGATTTCACATGGCTTAGAGACCATGATGATGATTAAGAAAATAAGTTAATTTCACTCGTCGAGTTTTGCAATGCAATTACATAACATTGAGAGAATAGATCGCCGATAGTGGCAATTCAATGAGATATAATGAGAATAAACAAGTGATCACTATTTAGAATTCTAAGTTATATAAGATGAGTAAAAAAAGATTTATTAAAATGAATTTGTTATAGGAATAATAAGTTAGAGAAGTTGTACATTAAACATTTATAGGCCTATTAAAATGTATAATTGTTCACAACTTTAAACTATTTGATTTGTTGAAACTATAACGTAATTAGCGAAAATTAAAATTAGATAATTAATTAATTAGAAAGATGATTGTTAAAATTAATTAAGTAAACAAATGTTATTAATAAATAATAATGGTCAACCAAACGACACCCTTGGCAAATATGGGTCAAGAATCAAGCATAAGAAGCCAACGCTTAATTCAAAATCGTATGACAGATGATCTGTTATTTGGCTAAACCATTTAGAGAAACTAAAATGAAGTTTAATAATCCAAGAATATATGTTAATGGATATTGGAAAATTAAATTTGTAAAATGATTGGATAAAGATTTTACAGTTATAATTTCTGAAAAATAAAAAAGTAAATATGTTATAATCGAAGACATAAAGATAACTGCAAAGACAAATTCGTAATTTAAAGAAATTGGTATCCAATACCGAATATAGTGTCGATTTATTATGAATGTCGATACTAAGCCCACTAATTAATCAACATAGTCCACTTTTATACACTGATTGAAGAATAATTTAAAGAATTCAATAACAGTTTTAACAACAAGATGTTTTAGTTTATTATGTAATGGATATTCGATAAGAAGCTGAAGATGAATAGATGAAATCGAATATTACATTGGTTGATAATGTTTATGATGTTGATCAACTACAAATAAGATTATCAAGAAATGAAGAACGTTGACAATCATACGGACATCGATAAAAATTAATTATAATAAGAGTTAGAATTTAGATATTCTAAATTTACTTATTTAATGCATGAATTTTTTTTTAGTTAAAGTGGTTTTATAATAAGTTTATAAAAATTATTTGTAAACTATTGTGTACATGAGGCATAGTTATAAATTAGACGTAATTTATTAATTACGCATCTGAGGACAGATGCAGACTTGAAGGGGCGGAAGTGTTATAGACAGTCAGTGCCATAGCAAGATATACTGATTATTGTTTTAAGGCTATAATTATTTCAATAAAAAAGTGATTTTTGTTTGTGTTTAAATTTACTAAAGTGAATTTAACACAACGCTTAGTTTTATTTTTATTTAAATAATTATATTTGCAAACCAAGGTTTGCTCAATACTAAATTCTAGAATTCACTTTTAAAAATGCATTGAAATGTTACACAGAGAAGTGAATAGTAAACACCTACTTTTAAGTAAAGTTTTATTTTATTTTTACTTAGTATTTCACTGTTAAAATAATGATTTGAAATGTTATACAAAACAGTGAATAGTAAACTCCTACATTTTAGTAAAGTTTTATTTTATTTTTACTCTGTATTTCACAGTTAAAATAATGTATTGAAATGTTATACAGAAAAATGAATAGTTTACGCCCAGGGATTAAAGCTGACTCAATACGACCTGATTATTTCTCACGTACACTTTAGTATAAATAGAGGTGTCTTTCAGACACCAAAATCGGTTCTCTTCTGAGATCAGTTCTCAGTTCTCTTCGGAGATCTCTTCGGAGATCTCTTCGGAGTTCTCTTGGAGTGCTACAATGTATAACTGTTTATAAGATGAAATAAAAGTATTTGCATATTACTTTGTGTGTATTACTTACTCGTCGCGGCTGGTGGTCTTGGATTGCGTCATGGATTACACTATCGATGTTATACTAACGAAAGCTGACCACAAGAAAGATTACATCATGGATAACATTATCGATTGAGTCATGGAAGTACACCATGGATTACGTCATGGATGGTATTATGGATCACATATGGCTTCACTACAGGCCCATTGGTCCTATAGGCCCAACAGTTCTATAGGATACAGTTAACATAAAGGATAGCAATCGAACGCCGCGCCGATGGGAGTCGTCCTCTTATTACGTAAGCGAATACTCTATAGAAGGGAACTCCGGTACTGTGTCCGCTACACGGTAGGATCTGACCGGTCCGACCAGAGATTAGTGTTGACACGTGACGACGTTGAGTGAACCTTATTGTTGAGTAACCTATTTAATAGTTAGTAATACTATTAGTATTAAAGCAGTAGTGTTATACGCATAGCCTTAGTATATGCCTATTATTAACATAGTCATAGTTAGTTATACTATAGAGATATTAAAATAAGTATAGTGACTGTATTATTTAATTTACAGTACTAGTAAATTATTGTTATAGGCATAATGTTAATAGAGATACAATGTATTTTGTATACTATAGTTACGATTCTATTATAAGGATAGTATTAGTATATGACTATGACAAAACAGCGGTAAAGTGTACTTATAAGTATAGTATATGCAAACGTAAGCGCTATGATAGGTTAACTCAGATATAGTAATAAGGCACTAGACACGTTGGTCTACTGTCACACTGACCTACTGGCCTACAACTGGCCTACAACTGGCCTACAACTGGCCTACAACTGGCCTACAACTGGCCTACAACTGGCCTACAACTGGTCTACTACTGGCCTACAACTGGCCTACAACTGGCCTACAACTGGCCTACAACTGGCCTACAACTGGCCTACAACTGGTCTACTACTGGCCTACAACTGGCCTACAACTGGCCTACTGACCCTAGGTCAAGGTCACATGTCCAAGGTCAAGGTCACATGTTCAAGGTCAAGGTCACACGTCCAAGGTCAAGGTCACACGTCCAAGGTCAAGGTCACACGTCCAAGGTCAAGGTCACATTTCCAAGGTCAAGGTCACCTATACAAGGTCAAGGTCATCGAGAACTGGAAATCGGGTTCTATGTACTGATGCCAATGGTACTTGTTGGAGATCAGTAGGACAAATGGTTATGGAGATATCAAGGAAAACATGTTTACCAAAACAGACCTTAAACTAGACTTTGTACCAATCAGTTGGATATCCGTACGGTAGTATTATACGGATAGTTTATGCAAAGAACAGCATAAACTAAAACAGTCGCTCGACTAAATACTACACAAATCAACACATATAGCTTTGTACACAACCAGTGATAGGAGATCCGCTCGCTCCTTAAGCCACACACCGATAGAGATGACAATGCTGGTACGTACAGAGCAACGTAAGGGCTTAGTCTTAAGCAATAGTAGGGTTTACATCCCGGGTAGTGAACACTCACAAAGTGTTCACATATAAACATATACCCGGGATAACCCCACTTCCCTTACAATATTTATTTATTTATTAATTATTGATAAGGCTTTAGAACAGGTAGTCAAAGTGGGCATTGATGTCAGTGATTCATACAATGTCGGCCAGTATCTGGACGTCAAAGTAAGTAAAATGTGAAAGTAAAAAATATCTGTATATTTGATATTAATTTTTAATTTTGTTATTAGATATATTTACATAAAAATATGATTTATTAATTTTCTGATCAAACAAAGTATGTAACTAAAAATGATGGCCTATCGTTTTACCAAATTCCAAACCAGAATACGTAGCACTGTTGGATACCAGTGGACTGACCGCTGCCATTGGTCTAATAGAATTGGTTCGCCTTTAGCCGGCGGTGTCGGCAATATAGCCGTTCAGTGGACACTACTCAACAGTTGTCGGGTTGTGGGTCTGACGTCAACACCGTAGAAACAGGAGTTTCTTAATCGGATAGGTTCTCATAGGGTTAAAAACTTATATCAAGTATTGAAAGAGGAATATCCAGTAAATTATTATTTTATTGTTTATTTTTTTTGTTGATAAAAATACTTATAAAATAATTAATTTTTGTTTTGTTTGTCCAAATAGACTGGTAATGATGTGATTTGGAAGACAATCGGTAGTCCCGTATTCGACAAACTGTTTGAATACTTGTCTTTGATATCAATTAAATACAATCAAAAAAAATGTTTGTATTACAAATTCAGAAAATGTTTATTATCTTTGTATAAGTGTTGTATGATCTGAGGGTCAACTTTGTGACCATTATACTGTTCGTGACCCGAAAATCCTCTGAAAACATTAATAATATTATAAATTTGTTAATTATTTAAGTGATAAAATAATTTGGTATTTAGTTATTATAACCAGTATTTCAAAATTATTGTTGTTTTTATAAATTATTTATAATTCAAGAAATAGATTGGCTCTTATTCTCATTAGAAGAAAAACATATTTTTTGTATTTATTGCTTGCAATTGATTGCATTAATTAAATATTGGCTTATAGATTGAGTTAAGATAGAAATGTTAAAAATAAAACAATAATAAAGCAATAATATTAAATAAATTCTGAATACAATTTAAATGTTTTTTTTGTCTTTTCAGAAGTGGTTTTGATTTATATTTGAGTCTACAGGGTATAAGGAGTGGCGATATTCAAGTATTTAAAATAAAAATTTTTTATTAAAATTTTTTGTATAATAAAATCAAACTGACTTAAATAATTTTTTTATTTAAATTTATTACTTAAACATAAATAATTTATTTATTTTTATTTATAAATTATCTATTTATAAAATCTTAACTATAACCTTCTTATTAATTATATATTTTTTGTACATATACATTATCTAAATATAAATAATTAATTTTTAAAAATATTTTATTTATTTTAATTTTAATTGTATATATATATATTTCTTACAATAAAATGTTTTACAAGCAGTTTAGGAAATCACAAACCACAACTTTATTTCAATTAATATAATTTGTGTTCAATTAATATTCTTCAAAAATGTAAGTTTATTATATTTTATTAATTATTTTAGTTTATATCTATTTTTATACATATAAGATGATTATTAAATTAATTAATATTTATTTTTTATATTGTTAAATTAATGAATATTTATTTTTTATATTGTTAAAATAATTATAATTACAAATAATTCTTTAATTAAAAAACTATATATTTGTGTTAATATAATTACATTAGTAAAAAATATAGTATTATTATAAAAAACCTATATGTATAAATAATTTATTAATTTATTTTTAAATTTTTAAATTAAAAAATATATAATAATTGACTAAAAGTAAATTATATATTTAAATTTATTATTATTATTTTCTAACTTATATTTATTACAAATTTAATTTAAAAATACTTATATTAAATATTACAAAAATAATAATTAAATACGAATATTAGTTAAATATATTGAAAATAAATTTAATAAAAAAACTATATTTATTATATTTTTCAAAATAAAAAAACTATTTGTATAATTATAAATAAACAATTAAATTGCTTAACTTTATGCAAACAAAATTATTAAGTATATCTGTAAAGACTTGTAAAGTCCTGTCTTTTGGAATAAATAGCATGAGGTACAGTTTGCTTAGAACGCGTGGCAGAGTTCCAATTCGCTTCATTTTTAAAGCTAACTAATACCACTATTGTTAATTTTAATCAGTTGTGATGACTGTGGCCAAAAACGGTAGATAACATACATAATATTTTTAGTTTTCAAAGAAATAAAGCAATTTAATTTTATTCATTAATTATTAAATGTTTTGTTTATTTTAAAAAAAACTAGTTATATTAAATATATACATATATACATATTATTATTAATTATAATTTTTGTTATTAAATATAAAAAACATAATTATATATTACTTAAGTTAGTTTTTTTAAATTTATTTAAAAAGTTTTAAAAAGTTTAAAAAATAACTAAATATACTAAAAAAAATCTAAATTAAATTAAAAATGTTATAATTTTATATTATATTTTTTTCTTTACTACAGTATAAAGTAATAAATTATTAAAAACTAATAAATAAATTATGTTGTTTTTTAGTTTTTTTATTATATTTCAAGTTTTACAAAATAATTATATTTTTAAGATATTAATGAAATATTTAAAATTTATCACAAAATTAAAACCGTTATATTTAAATATATTTAATTTGAATGTTATATATATATTTATTATATTTTGTGTTTTTTATAATAATTTATTTAAAATACTAGATATTAAAAGTAGATAAATTTTATAATTAAATGATTTTAAATATTTAATAATACAAAAACTATAATCATAAATAATAAATTAATTTTCATTATTCTTTTTAATAATTTTAAATATTTTAAATGATATTAACAATAATATAAGTATTATTAAAAAAAGTATACTATATATATAAATGTTTAAAAAATTAAATAACATAAATATATATATAAATACTTATATAATAGAATGTTTAATAAAATTAATAAATAAAATTATTAACAAATATATTTATCAGTATATAATAGAAATATATATTTATATATAAAAATATGTTGAAAAAATTAAATAACATTTATATAAAAATATCTATAAATAAAAACATAAAATATCATACAAAAATTATAAATAATATAAAAAAATAAATGTTAATTAAAATATATTTTAATAAAATTGTTTATCAAAAAATAGTTTAAAAAATGAATAACAAAATTATAAATAATTATATTTGACAATATATAAATGTATATATAAAAATAAATATATATAAATATATATAAATATATATAAATATATATAAATATATATAAATATATATAAATATATATAAATATATATAAATATATATAAATATATTTAAATATATTTAAATATATATAAATATATATAAATATATATAAATATATATAAATATATATAAATATATATAAATATATATAAATATATATAATATATATATAATATATATATAAATATATATAAATATATATAAATATATATAAATATATTTAAATATATTTAAATATATATAAATATATATAAATATATATAAATATATATAAATATATATAAATATATATAAATATATATAAATATATATAAATATATATAAATATATATAAATATATATAAATATATATAATATATATAAATATATATAAATATATATAAATATATATAAATATATATAAATATATATAAATATATATAAATATATATAAATATATATAAATATATATAAATATATATAAATATATATAAATATATATAAATATATATAAATATATATAAATATATATAAATATATATAAATATATATAAATATATATATAAATCCTTGTATAAAAAAATGTTTATTAAAATAAATAAAAATTATTAACAAATAATAATAAATAATAATATTTATAAATAAATAGAAATATATATTTATATATAAAAAATATGTTTGAAAAAATTAAATAACAAATATATATAAATAATAATATTAAAAAATGTTTATTAAAATAAATAACTAAAATTATTAACAAATATATTTATCAGTATATAAACAAATAGAAATATATATTTATATATAAAAATTAAATAACAAATATATATAAATATAAATAATATATAAATACTTATCAAAAAAATTAAATTATGAAAATTATAAATAAGTATATTTAACTATAAATAAAGATAAATAAAGATAAATATTAATATATTTTAATACTTATATAAATATAAATAAATATATATACATATTTAAAATGTTTAAAAAATTATATATAAATATATATAAATATATATAAATATAAATATATATATATATATAAAAATATATATAAATATATATATAAATCCTTGTATAAAAAAATGTTTATTAAAATAAATAACAAAAATTATTAACAAATATATTTATTATTAATATATATAAATAAATAGAAATATATATAAATAATAATATTAAAAAATAAATGGTAATTTAAATATATTTAAATATAAATACTTATCCAAAAAATTAAATTATGAAAATTATAAATAAGTATATTTAACTATAAATAAAGGTAAATATATAAATATTAATATATTTTAATACTTATATAAATATAAATAAATATATATAAATATATATAAATATTAATATATATAATTATATATAAATATATTTAACAATACATAAATAAATAAATAAATATATATATATATATTTATAAACATGTTTTAAAAAAATTAAATAAAAAATATATAAGTAAAAACACATATAAATATAAATGTTAATTTAAATGAAATGAAATATATAATTAATTTTATTGATAACTTATATTATTAATTTATATTTAAATTTAAATTAACATTTATATAACAAATAAAAATTTTATAAATTAATCTATAATTTTGATATTTTAATAAAGTATTTATTTATAATTAAATTTTAAGTTTTATATCAAGTTTAGAAAAAAATGAAATAAATAATTCTTATGATATTTTAAATTATGCTAAATATTATAATTAAAAATTGAAATCCTATTTAATTCTAAATAGTATTAATAATATTTAAGAATTTGTTTTATAAAAGATATTTTTTATCAAAAATTAATTATAATATAGTTTATTATATATTATTATATTAAATGTTAGTTTTAAATTAATTTTGTAAATGATTATTGAATATAACGATTAAATTAATTCTTAATATATAATAAATTTACATATTAGTTAAATACCTATTATTTAATTTTTATTTGATTATTTTCAATTGGTCTAACATAAAGATAGTACAAATAATGACAAGTAATGTCAATGATTTAAACAAATCTCATATGTCATCAGACGATGAGAGTTGTAATGATAATGGACAACCACTATCTAATAAATTAAGCGTAACTACTGAAATTGTCAAAACATCAATAGCAGTAAACAACTCACAGCAACAAATCAATAATTTGTCTCCAGAAGTTTTTCAAAATATATTGGCCAAATATTTAAAAGCAACCAATTGGCAAAAACTTATACCATTGCGATTAGTAAGCAAGTATTGGCGAAACAATGTTGACTCGTATTTGGGTTCCCGACAAGGTTTTGAATATACAAATGTCATAACTAATAAATCGCAAGCCACCGTAATCAATTATTACGAGTTTATTGCTATGATAAATTTTTATCCAAATCTTAAGTTTTTAACAGTAAAAAATTTTACAGTTAGTGATCATTTAATTGCTATTCTACGACAAAAAGTACCTTATTTAGAGCGCATTAATTTAAACGGATGTTTGAACTTAAGTTGGAAAGGTTTTAAAATATTGGTAAAACGATTCCCACAGTTAAAATATATTGATATCTCAAATTGTGAATTGGACGAATATCGATTTAGTATTTTGATTGAAAATCTCCAAAATTTAAAAGTAATCAATGCCATAAATCCTGGTAAATATGTCACTGGTCATTGTTTGGCTAAATTGGGACCTAATGTTGAAGATATTTGGATTGGTTTTAATCATTTGTCTGATGTAAATGTTGGATTAAAATCATTGGTATCAGGAAATGGCAAGAATTTAATTCATTTTGGATTAATTGTTTCAAATATTGCTACAACTGATTTTTCAATTATTACAAATAATATGAAATACTTAAAAAGTCTTAAACTTACGTTTGGATCTTATAAAAATTCATCACTAAAAGCATTAGCAGCGCTAAAAAATCTCGAATTTCTTGTTTTAGCAGAATGTTCGCAAAATAATAGTCAGTCTCTATTGACCGACGATTCGCTAATTAGTGTTTTTAAAGGATGTTCAAAACTTAGATCACTTGGTATTGCTGGTACTAAGATAAATACTTGTCGATTTACGCATCTATCAATAGCTATGATTCCACTAATGTGTCCACATATGGAACAGATACGCTTTTAAAAGCTCACAACCTTACAAATGAAACACTTTTAGTATTGGCTAAAATACCAAAATTAATAGTATTACATTTGTCATCGATGAACAATATTACTGATGATGGAATATCAGAATTTACTAAATTGGCATCAAAAATAATAAATTTTCGTGTTAGTGATTGTCCAAAAATCACTGAAAATATTCTCGATACGTGGATTGACGTGGCCATTAAACGAAAAGATAAACAAATTAAATTAACTCTTGAAGGCATTAAAATAACTCGTGATTTGAATGACAAACCACTTAATCTTATATTAAAAATAAAAAAGTATTCAGAAGTGAGATTCTTACAATAAAATTCATATATGTAAACAATTAAATCTAAAAATGATAATTTATATTAACATATATAATTTAATTAAAATATTTTATTTTATTTTAAGAGCCAATGGTTATAATGTTTCACCGTCGACGGCATTTTAAGTGTAGTATCTGTGGCCGTAAATTATGGAGAACATTAAAAGGACGTAATAGACACATTCGTGAATTTCATAAATCAACATTAAAATTTCAATGCAAATTATGTGGAAGAATACTATATGACGTTGAAAATACTGTTGGACATATACTTAACACTCATCAAGTAATTATATATATATATTATTAAAAAATATTGTATAAATTTTTAAAATTAATTTTAATTCAAAATTATTAAGATAATACATATCTAGAATTTCTGATTTTTGTTGAATTTTTATTTTAATTTAAATAATAAATTGGCAAAATATTTTTTACTAAATAAATAAATTAAATTAGATATTTTATTTTTACTTTATAAATTATTAAATTAATTATAAATTTATTACAAGTCTTAATTTTTTTATTATAATAATTATAATTTAAATACAATTATTTATAAATAAAAAAATTTATTTTTAAAAAATATGTGATAAAAAAGATTTTTATGTATTTAAATTTTTGAAATTATTTATATAATTTAAATTAACATATAGTAGTTTTTATAATTCAATTATAATTATTATTTATTATTATATATAAAACTGTAACATAAAAATGTAATATAATGTTTAAAGTAACTTTAGATAATTATGTTATGATTTATATAATATATAATAATATTATTATTTTATATTTATATGTTTATTATATTATATACTATTATTTATTTTTTGTAGTGGTGTTACAATACAATTATTTAATTTTTTCGTAGAGCTATTTACATATAAATTTCTATTGTTTTAGAGCTCATAACATGTTTAACCCCAACACCTCCTACACCTCCTCTAGAGCTCATCCTATTGTATTTTTTAGTTATCCCTCTAATTTTTTCGTAGAGCTAAGTAGACATAAATGTCTATTTTCGTAGAGCTTGTAAAAGTATACAACATATACTAATAATAATAATAATAAATTTTCTAGAAATTATATTTTTTACATAATATTTTTAATTAATTTTGTTTAGCATTGTAGATATTAGTTTTTTAAAATTGTATAATACATGCACTTATACATTGTGTTATACAATGTAAAAAATTCAGCCCATTGTTTGTAATTTTCCAACCCTAATATATACTGTATATATATACATACAGTGTATATTCAAACAATTATATAAAATAATCATATCTTATTTTTTTTAAAAAAAAATACTCAGATATTTACAGTATATAAAGATATTTTTTATACATTGTTAAAATAAATAAAAAAATATTTTGATTTTTTTTGTTGAACAAAATTTACATTTATTTACTATTTCTCAATAATAATAATTATTATTATTAGTAATCAATATATTAGATAATTATCTGTATATTTATTTATTTTTTGTTTGTTTAGTATTTATATTAATTATTTGATTTTGATTTACTTTCTTTTTATTGATACCATCAGTTAATATACAGTAATTTATTTATACAGTGATACACAATAAGTGTTTTTTTATGAGATTTATCAGCTAATTATAAAATTAAAGGTAATATACTGTAATATTTTTAGTATATATTATATATATATATATATATTAAAAAAATAATTATCAATTAATCAATAAATATAAAAAAATATTTGTAACTGAATGTGACATTTATCATGTCTTGTGCGGCAATAATCATAAAATAATTATTATATTATATATATATATTAATATATTTAAACAATTTTATGTATTGTTTTAAAAAAGTTAAAATCAATTAAAAGGTTTATCTTTATATCTATATATATATATAAGTATATAATTTTTTTTTAAATATTATAGATTATAAATTGTTAGTTAAATTGACGCCAAATAATTGATAGTTTTTTTTAAAAAAAATATTTGTTATAAAATAAACTTAAAATATTTTATATATTTGTGCGCATTATATAATTTTTTTTATTATAGTATAAATATGTAGTAATTTTAATATTAGAAAATTTTTATTTAATTATTACTATTCCTATTAATAAATACATAATAAATATTATTATTATTTTAATATTTATGATTAACTGATTAAATAATTATTGTATTGAAATAAAAATGTTTTTAAAAATAATTATAAATTAGAAAAATGTAAAACATTTTTGCAAAAAAATATTTATATCTTTTTTATAATCCTTTATAAATTTTATTAGTTTCTTATAATAATAATAATAAAATATATAAAACAATAATAAATAATTTAATTTTCTTTATTATATAATATACAAAGTGTCAGTGTGTTAGTGATAGAGAGAGAGAGWGAAAAAAATATATAAAAAGTTAAAAATATAGAGAAATCATATATAAATCTAACGTTTCTCTCAACTCTATTATAGATTTATTTATTTATTTTTTTGTGAAAAAATGTCATCAATTTTGGAATTAATATTAGATGAACCCAATGGACAACAGGTAAACAATTATTTTTTTGAAAAAATATTTAATTTTTTAAATAATTTTTAAAAAATTCATTATAATATCAACTAGTATATCAAAAAATAATTATTTAAAAAATTAGCTATGTTTATTTTGTATTAAAATTAGTTATATGTATATAACAAAATATGATAGTATAAAAATAAATAAATTTAATTTTATACAACAACAACAAATACAAACTTTATTTTAAGTTAATTACTAATTTACCATGTACATTTTTTGTTAATTATTTTTTTTAAAATATATATTACAGTGTTTGCATGTAAACAATTATAATACTAGTTGGGAAAAATGCAATTTTACCAGCAATAGTGCTAACTGTAAATACGATGGCATTATCTATGATTTTACCAAAATGGTATATTGCGATATCGGCGACGACTATCGGGCCGCCTCAGTATGCGTACTATTGGCAGTCCTACTATTCCTGTTTCTGGCAATGGGAACGGTAGCTGATGAATTGTATGTATCAATATATATATATATATCTGTATAATAAATATATACCTGTATAATATATATATATATATCTATATAATATATATACCTGTATAATATATATACCTGTATAATATATATATACCTGTATAATATATATACCTGTATAATATACTGTATATATACCTGTATAATATATATACCTGTATATTATACTGTATGTATACCTGTATAATATATGTGATATTTTATTATTATTTTTTTTTAATTATTTAAATTAATTTAATTTAAAAAGTTTATGTCCGTCACTATTGACTGTATCTAAAACATTACGACTGCCCGATAACATAGCGGTAAGTGTTATTATGTCATATCATATCATATAACAATATATTTGTTTTTTAAATTAAAATTATTAAATAATATATATTAAAATAAAAAATTTTCTCCCCCTCCTACCGAAAAAAGGGGGTCACATTTCTGGCCTTCGGTAACGGTGCTCCCGATATATTTTCGGCCATCAGCGGCGTTACCGATGCTAAGCCGACACTAATATTTTCGGGACTTTTCGGTAATAATACTGTTAAATACTAAATAAATAATAAATAAATTAATAATTTATTTGTTATGCAACTATTTTTAGGCGCCGGCATATTTGTAACTACCGTAGTGGCCGGCAGTGTCCTATTGACCGGCGAGTTTGAGGTCATGCAGAGGCCATTGATGAGAGACATTGCCTTCTATATTGGAGCGACGTTTATGGTCTGGTTTATCATATGGAAGACACATATCTATTTGAAAAATGCAATCAGTATGTCATATGATTTTTTTAATTTTAATTTTAATTGTAATTTTTTTATTTATTATTATTTTGTTTGTTTGTTTGATAAACAATAATTAAAACTATTTATTAATTGAAACTATTTGTTAAATTAGCAAATATTTTTAATTGATATAAAAATCAATTTTATTTTTTAAGTATCAATTTTTTTTGATGATAAAATATAGTATTAATTATATTATATTTTGAACTTAATAAACTTTTATATTTATTGATATAAAAAAATATTTTTTTCCCAATAAAAATAATTAATCAATAATTAGATAACAATAATATTAGTAGAGTTATTATGAATCATAATAATAGTCTAAATGAGTAAATAATAAAAAATTTATTTATTTATTATGCGATTTTTTTAAAAAAAAAATAATACTAAATATTAACCTTAAAAACTAGTTTAATAACAAACAAACAAAAAATATTAATTAGAAAATAGCATTTTTTAAAAAAACAAAAAAAAAATAAATAAATATTTTTGTAAAAAATAATAAAAACACAGTTTCTAATAACAAATATTAACTAAATATACTATATTTATAACATAAAAAAATTTTAAACAATAAATTAGAAAATTAGTAATCAATTTATTAATAAATAAAAAACAATTAAATATTTTATTATTATTATTATTATTATTATTATTATTATTATTATTATTATTATTATTATTATTATCATTATTTTCTAGCACTGGTTGTCGTCTATGTTTGCTATATCGGTGTAGTCATAATTGGCCGCTATTTTTATATGAAAACCAAAAAAGCCAGAAAAGTAGCCGAAGCTAAAAAACAGACGAAAACTATTACGAAAACAATTATTCAGATCAACGATACCGTCGCCGCCGCCGATGATGATAATGATGTCGACACCAATTCAACTGATATCAGTGTAATCAGCGATAGTATTGATGATAACGGAGGTGACGGCAGTGGTGGTGCCGGTGCTGGTGTTGATCCCGAAGCCGGTATCGACTTTAAGCGTACTAAACGATTGACAACCAAAAGGCAACGCTCCCAGAGCTTGGAGTCGGAACAGGATGTTGTACTAACACGTATGTTATTATTATTTATTTGTTTTATTTATGATAATTATTATTATAAAAAAATATAATTTGTTTTTTTTGGTTGCAATTATTTATTTATTTATTTATAATTTTTTTTTGTAATTTTTAATGCAATATACACTGTGTGTGTGTGTGTGTGTGTGTGTGTGTGTGTGTGTGTGTGTGTGTGTGTAAAACAAAATTGCATAACTGGTAGACGCATGAAATAAAGATTATAAAAATAATTATTTAATTTTTTTATTTTATATTATATAATAAAATTAAAAAATTAGTTATCATTCACTCGTGTCGGAAAAGTTTAGCTCAAAAAACAGTAGTTTTTTTTAAAACAAAATAAATAATTTATTAATTTATTAGTTTATTATGATATACACTGTAATTAATTTTTATTATTAGTATTATTATTAATACTATATAAATACTATAAAAAAACATAATTAATAAATTGATAATCACTTAAATACAGTGATTTTCATCGTTGAAAACTTTTCCTCAATTTTTATGATAGACTATCTCTAACTATAATATAATAGATAGCTATAGATTGTTATCAAAAAAAAGTTATTAAAATTGTAAATGAAATAGAAATACAGTTTATTATTATTACTATATATAAAATTATTATATTATTTAATTAAAAACAAAATATTTTTCTAATAAAAAATATCATTATTTTATGACAAATTGTTATATTTTTAAGCCAATAAAATTATATTAATTTATTAAATTATATTAATTAAATTATTTAATATATATATATATATATATATAGATATAATAGATATTATATGATAGTAGATAACAGTAGTTATATGTTTAAAATAAGTTGCACTTTATATTTGGGATCATTATAATTAAAAAAAATAAAAATAAAATAACTAAAAAATAAAATGATTTTATTATTTGATTTTTTTTACTATTTTGAGAAAAAACAATTTTGATAATTATTTTTTTAATAGAAAAATCAAAGTTTTTTAAGGACTTTGTATTTAATTAATATGAAATTGATTACAATTAGATATATATATATATATATATATTATATAATAGTAATTGATATTAACTTTCAAAAAAAAAACAATTTATTACTAATAATCTCTAGGGTTGTCAAAATGTCACTATTTAATTGTTATATCAAAAAAAATAATTAAATAAAACATAAATAAACTACAATACAATAAATAGTTAATAAAAAAATATTTGCATAGCATATGCAGTATTTACTGTACTTAATAATCAATCACTTATTATTAAATCATATGATTTATTATTATTTAATTTTGATAAACAAAAAAAAATATTTTTGCATTTCATTTTCAATAACGAAAAAATTATATAATATTAAATAAAAATAATTAAATATTTTGTACCTAAAATATGAGTACAATAAACAATATTATTTATTAATGATATATAAATTATTTTAACTGTATAACTAATATACTATACAGTAATACAATAATAAAATATATCTAATAACTAAATATAATTATAATTAGATATTTATGGATAAAAAAAATCATAAGTTATGATTAATAATAGTTTTTTATAAATAAATAAATAAATAAATATAATTACTATATCTATATTAATATGATTACTAATATATATATACCTTTACTCCCATCCCATCCCATCCCACTCCCCCTCCTTACCAAAAAAACAATATATATATTATAGGTTTCTATAGGAAAGGTACAATGAGGACACCCCGACACAGTAGGACCAACTCGTTTGCCAAACATCTGGCCCATCATCACCATGAAAACATGTTGGCAGCCATACAACGAAACTATGATAACCAATACAATCGCAAATTGGATACCAACACAACATCCCAGTCCCAGTCCCTGGCTATCCCTACATACGAGTCCTCTACCAGCAAAGTAACATTCCGTTCCCAAATATCAACCATATCTGTCGCTTCCATAATATCAATGGAAACCCTTTCACGAGCGCTGACCGAATCACGTGAACTACTCCTACATCTATCGCCTATAGACTTGATTGAATGGCCCGACTATCGATGGTATAGGAAACTACTGGAGTGTGTCAAAGCACTGCCCTATTTTGTTATGACACTATGTATACCGGTTGTCGATTTGGAAAGTCCTAAAGATAATTGGTGTCGACTCCTAACATGTATTAATATAATATTTGCACCGCAAGTGGCACTGTTTTTTCTGGGATGTTAGTATTAAAATTATTTTTTTTGTGTGTTTTATTTTGTATGTGTATGTGAGTGTGTGTATGTATGTGTGTGTGTGTGTGTGTGTGTGTGTGTGTGTGTGTGTGTGTGTGTGTGTGTGTGTGTGTGTGTGTGTGTGTGTGTGTGTGTGTGTGTGTGTGTGTGTGTATTAAATGCTATCAATTTTATATTTAAAAAAATTGTTAATTTGAATTTTTTTTAATTTTTTTAGAAATAATAACTATTGTGTGTATGTGTGTGTGTGTGTGTGTGTGCATACCTTTACTATATATAGAGTTTTATATATATACTGTATATATATTAAGCGCTTATGTAGTTAACAAAAAGTTTTCTCTAACTATATATTAGTAGATAATAAATATATAGTAATACAGTAATAAAACTAATAATAATAATTTAATTGTTAAAACTTATTATTAGATATAATAATATTTTTAATTAAATTATAAAATTTTTTTAAATAAATTTCTATTAAATATTACTTAAATTTTTAATAATAATAATAATAATAATAATAATAATAATAATAATAATAATAATAATAATAATAATAATAATAATAATAATAATAATAATAATAATAATAATAATAATAATAATAATAATAATAATAATAATAATAATAATAATAATAATAATAATAATAATAATAATAATAATAATAATAATAATAATAATAATAATAATAATAATAATAATAATAATAATAATAATAATAATAATAATAATAATAATAATAATAATAATAATAATTTATGATAATATTTCTCAACAACAACAAAAATTATAATAAAACTTTAAAATATTTTATTTTATTTAAATATATATATTCTATAAATATATATATTCTATAAATATATATATTCTATAAATATATATATTCTATAAATATATATATAAAAACATTTCACAGATAATTAAATTAATTAATTAAATTTTATTTATTATAATAATTATTAATAATAATATCATATTTTTCATACCAGATATTGACGACTATATTATACCATCGTTTCCCATATGGTCGCTAACACTGGTCCTATCGCTAATAGTCGCGGCCATTGTCTACCTGACCTCAACACCCGAGTCGCCGCCCCGTTATAATCGGGTATTCGGTTTTGTCGGGTTCGGCGTATCGGTTATATTTATCAATGCCATTGCCAACGAAGTTATCAATGTATTGGAAACCCTGGGTATTATGTTCAACTTGAGCGATGCCATACTAGGCCTGACCATACTGGCCTGGGGTAACAGTCTGGGAGGTACGGTAGTTTATACACACAAAAAATTAGACATTTTTTTAATTAATATATTAATTATTTTATATACACTGTTTTAATGTAGATTTAATATCGGATATATCAATGGCCAGACACGGCTATCCAGGTATCGGCATATCTGCATGTTTTGGTGGACCACTACTTAGTTAGTATTAAAATCAAATAAAAATAAATATTTGTTAATTAAAACTAAATTCAAAAACTAAATTAAAACTAATTAATACTTAAAAACTAAATTCAAAATTTCTAACTAATAATTAAAACTAAATTCAAAAACTAAATTCAAAATTTCTAATTAATAATTAAAACTAAATTCAAAAAACTAATTAAAATAATTAGAATAAAATAAATAGAAACTATAAATATATCTATTTTATAGAAAAAAAATTATTAGTTAAATCAACAAAAAATAATAATAATTAACTATAATTAACTAGAAATAATAATTATTATTTTGTTCATATTATTTATAAAAAAATAGTTTACTATTATATTTTAACTGATATTTATTGATAATTAATTTTATTTATTTTATTTTATTTATTTACAAAACTAATAGATCTGTTACTTGGTTTGGGTATCCCCTACACTATAATGCTGGTCGACGAGCCTGAGGACGGTATTGAGGTATTTATATAATTATAATAATAATTTTAATTAATTTTAATTAAATTAAATAAAATTAAATATATATATATAGCTTGTATACAATCGTATGGTAACCCTATTGTACACAACAATATCCATTAGTCTAATATCATCTCTAAGTCTATTTATATGCAATAGATTTCGGGCAAAAAAATTTCACGGAATTTATTTGATTTCAATTTATTTTATTTATGTTGTATTTGCTATACTAATTGAATCTGAGATACTTTAAGATAATAATAATAATAATATAATAATAATTGATTAGAAAAAATATAGTATTCATAGTGATATTATTGTAAATATAATTTATTTTTTTAATAATTAATTAATTAATTAACAACAAAAAACATAATACTGCCATATATTATATTATATATAAACATATATATATATTGTATATTATATATAAATCATGTAATAATTGAAATAAGTTATTAGTATATAAATATTTTATTATATTATTTTATGATGTAATATACTCTCTCTCTATATATAAACGGTTTATAAAATATTATATATATATTTATAGATATATATAATAAATATTGTATAAATTGTAAATTTAATTTTTAATATAGTTTCTATATATATATAATTGTTTTTTATTACTATACAATACAATAAAATTTTAATAATTAGTTTTTAATATTCATTGTTGTATTGATAATCAATAATAATACAAGTGTTTTATTTATTAATATTATTAATGAAAAATATGTACTAAAATGTAATACAGTATTAATAATACATAATTTATTATTTTATAAATAAATTTTTATTAAATATAGTTTCATTAGATTTATTAATAAATTATTTAAATCATTTTATATAATAATTTTATCTCTAAAAATATTAGTTATTTTAATAATTGTTTTTTAATTTTATTTATCAATAGTATTTTTTCAAAATGTAAAATAAATTAACAATAATTTATTATAAAAAAATATGTTAATAAATTATCTTGTTGCATTTATTATTTATATAAATTTTTAGTATTTTTAATTTAAATTATTTGATACCAAATAAATCAAAAAAAGTGTGTATAATTTAAATAATGTTTTTCTAATGTAATAATAATATAAAATATTGATTTAAAATATTAATTAATTTTATGCATCAATTAACTTAATGCATATTTTATAATATTATATATAAATTATGTATAATATATATATATATAAAAATGAAACTAAAATAAAATACAATTTATATGATTAATGCAAATGAAGTGTATTGTCGTGTATAATAATATTAATAATAATAATATTATTATGAGTTGTTATGGTTTAGGTATGTATGTATGTGTGTGTGTTGGATAGGTATGTCCTAAATTTAGAGCCAATTATCTAATATATTGCTAAAGTCTAAAATATTGTGGAGTTAAAAAAAAGTTATTTACTATTTTCAAAATTATTTATCAAAGTGTATTATTTTTTATATAAATACTTAATATAGTATATAAATGTCAATATTAATAATTTTTAATGCTATTAAAATAAATTAGCTAGTTGATTTTTTGTTGATTATTTTAATCAAAATTAAAATATGTTTACAGTTACAGTAGGTGAGTTAAAATAATAGAAATTATTATTATATTTAATTAATTTTTTAAATTATAATATATATCTAAAAACTTATCTATTTTCTAAAATAAAACTGTTTTTAATTAATAATAGATTTAATATATTTATTTTCAAAGTATATTATTTTCAAAAAGTGTATATTTTCCTAAAAATTTCTATTACTGAATATTATGTCAAAAAAAATAATATTATTTTTAGGATTTTTATTATTACATTAGTTTTATGTAATATATATTTTTTATTATTATTAATAATAACTGATTCACTTGAATAACAAAATAACAAAATGTAATCACTTTTTTCATTTGAAAAACTAAAAATCAATATTAATTTTTTTTGATTGTTTTATATATTTCTTAGTAAATAAAAAATATTATGTTTTTTATGTTTAACTACTAATAAATAATTTTTAAAAAATATTTAAATAATATGTATTTATTTTTCGGTAGTAAAATATGTGCCAAAAGTATATCAATGAAAATAATATAATAATAATTACTATTATTATTATTATTAACACAAAGTTTATGCCTATTAAACATTGTATTGTATTAACTAATAATAATAACTATTTACTACAAAATCTATGGCCCGTAAGGCACGGGTCGGTCCAAGTGTCGGCTCGAGTGATGAGTCGAAAAGTGCGGTCACATTATCGACGGCTACGACAACAATAACGGCTGTGACCAACAAAAATGGCGGACAATCGGGCTGTCAATTGGCGTTTGAAAACCTTGATCTGTCGTCGGGTATTACCGGCAAAGTCATCGAACCGACCGATACTGTGTCCAGTAATATACGTCTCGGCGGTTATGGCGACGACGGCGGACACAGACTGAAAGCTAAACAACAACAACAACAACAACAACACCGTAAACCACGTAAACGATTGGCCCGATCGGTGTCCGAAGTGGTCGAGGAAAGGGAGAGACGAGAGAAGAATGTTTTCACAAGATTTAGTTAGTATTTAGTTWATAATAATAATAATAATAATAATAATAATAATAATAATAATAATAATAATTAATAATAATATTATTATTACAAATAATATTATTATTATTACAAATATTATTATTATTATTATAACTAATATTATTATTATTATTATTACAAATATTATTATTATTATTATAACTAATATTATTATTATTATTATTACAAATAATATTATTTTTATTACAAATAATATTATTATTATTACAAATAATAATATTATTATTATTACAAATAATATTATTATTATTACAAATAATATTATTATTATTACAAATAATATTATTATTACAAATAATTATTATTATTATTACAAATAATTATTATTATTACAAATAATTATTATTATTACAAATATTATTATTATTATTACAAATAATTATTATTATTACAAATAATTATTATTATTACAAATATTATTATTATTATTATAAATAATTACAATTATAATATAACTATTAGTTTGAATATAGTATTCTAATTATAATTATTACTATTTATTAATTTTTATTTTTACAGTATATTATGTATTAAATATTAGTATATTTATAATTTATATTAATTAAAACTATTAGTTTGAATATAGTATTCTAATTATAATTATTACTATTTATTAATTTTTATTTTTACAGTATATTATGTATTAAATATTAGTATATTTATAATTTATATTAATTAAAACAATAATTAATATTATTTAATAATAATAATGAATTTTACAATATATTTTATAAAAAAATAAATATATTTATTTTATCAATAATTATTAATTTTTTTCAAAGGGACAAAATACCGGCGCCACGGACTCTACGGTATATTTTTGGCCATTTTCGATGAGCTCCGTACTGTCCGATACCGGTGCTCGGCGTGCGGTATGTTTTGCATATATCGGGTACTATTGTGTCGCAAACGGCCAATCGATGACCAGATCTGATATATAATGTTTGGTTACTATATCTAATTGACTAAATAATTGGATTATTATATTGAAAATAGTTATAATTGTATGGCCAGTGATGTTAGCAAACACTGAGAGAAAGAGAGAGAGAGAGAGARAGAGAGAGAGAGAGAGAGAGAGAGAGAGAGAGAGAGAGAGAGAGAGAGAGAGAGAGAGAGAGAGAGAGAGAGAGAGAGAGAGAGAGAGAGAGAGAGAGAGAGAGAGAGAGAGAGATTTACTGTTATATAACTAATGTATTTTCAATTGAAAAGTTTAACTAAATTAACAAAAGTTTAATTAACAAAAAAAATGTTTTTAAATTTAGATTAAAATAATAATAATAATATTTTTTTCGATATACGATAAAATTGATATTTTCCTATTTTTGTAGACTTTAGAAAAATATTATCATCAAAATCATTGACTTTTTTTTATTGTTGTATATAATTAATAGTTTAGTGTTTTTTAGTGAAAAAAAATATTTCTAGTAATTATTATTAATTAATAGATTTTATTTGTAATAATTTATTTTCTAGTAATAAACAAAAATTGTATAATAATACTAATAATGTAGTAAAAAAAAATTTATTGATTGATAAAATAGTAAATAATTATTTAATTAATTTATTAAATTAAATAATTAGTAATAAAATGGTGAATAAAATAAATAAAATAAAAATAATTTGTTTTTTCACATACAGTATAACTAAACATATGGGAAATGTGTAACAAAAAAGTGTTAATAAAAAAATCAATAGATATACTAATTATTATTATGTAATCACTATTTTTTTGTGATTAATTGTTTAATTGATTTAATTATTTAAAATTATTTTTTTAAATATTATTATTATTATGAAAATTGAATTGATTTTCAATCTATCGGTACTATTGTTATTATTGTTGGCCAACAAAACCAATGTCTACGGTGACGACACCACTACCAGTGAAGATGATCATACATTGAAAGCCGAAACACTGTCCACTGATGGTGGCGGCAGTGGTGGCGGCGGTGGCGGTGATGGCGAAGATCATACACTAAAGGCTGAACAGCCGACTACTGGTAGTAGTAGTAGTAGTGGTGGCGGCGATAGTGAGGATCAGACACTAAAAGCCGAACTGACCACTAGTGGCGATAGCGAAGATCATACACTAAAGGCTGAACAGCCGACTACTAGTGGCGGCGGCGATAGTGAGGACCAGACCTTAAAGGCCGAACTGTCCACCACTACTGAAGCTGATGGCGAAGATCATACACTAAAAGCTGCCGCACCGGCAGCACCGGCAGCGGCCAGTGATGATGGCGACAGTCCAGCCGTCGACATGTCCGACGACGGCAAATGCGAATGTTGTGACGGCCCGGGTGTCAAATGCGGCTGGCATTTGGCCAACTGTGCCGGTGGTGGCGGCGGTAGTAAATCATGTAAACCGCGATCGCTATACTATTGCGAATGGCAACGTAAATACGGTATACTGTACGAGCCGTGCGACCAGAATTGTGTACACATACCGGTCAGCGGTAGTAACGGTACCGATAGCGGCCACCACCACCACAACAATCGGGATGACTTTTGTTCGGTAATGTTTGACCAGTCGTTTATCTATATCAAAACGAAACGGTTCGAGGAGGTGGAAAAATCGTTGAAAGGTGCCCTAAATGAGGCCCGATTGAAAGCCGAACAGGCCATGAATAAGGTGGGTAAGGCTATCCAGGATGCACCTACCGATATGCCCGACTATCTGACCCTGCCGACAATGCCCAATTTTGGACTGGGCGGCCAAGGCCCGACCACTGAAAAGCCTAAATCGGGTTGATTTTAAGGATCGAGGGGTAGGAGGAGGTGTTAGGATAGTTGTTTGTTTGTGTGGGTGTGTGTGTGTTTGAGGGGACAGGTATCTACTAATTGTTGTAGTTATTATGTTTGTATATGTTTTTTTTTGTTTGTTAATAATGCTAAATAATAAAAAATTTAATTAATAACTAATTTTTTTTGTTTTAATTGTTTGTATTTAATTAAAGTTGTTGTTGTTTTTTAATTAAACTAATTATAATTAATAATAATAATTATTAACTAATTATTAATAATAATAATTATTATTAACTAATTATAAATAATAATAATTACTAACTAATTATAATCAATAGTAATTATTAAATAATTATAATTAATAATATTATAACTGTTATATGTATTGATTAAAAATATAGTATTTTTTAATTAAAACTTTTTTTTAAATATTAAAAATTCTTATTTTTATTTAATCTCATTATTTATTTTAATTTAATTTTCTATTAATTAAATGTTTTAAATTTTATGTTAATTATGTATATAATCAACAATACTGTCCGGTGATGACCAGGGGTTGGGTGGTTGAGTGGGTGTGGGCTACCTGTGCTCACACACACCCATCCAATCATTTCTTAACATTCCAGAGCTTCAGCCACAGTCCTTCGCACGACTCCTTATAATAGTCGGAAACCATTGAATAGTTATTTGGATTTAAGTCCATATATTTTGTATACGGACTGTCCGATTGCCGATCAATGGCCTCCGACCAGTTGGCCGAACCCATCTTCGATGGCGATCTACATAATAATAATAATTAGTTTATTGTATATGTCTGGTTAAACCCTGACCACTACATACCCGGTACGGGCAAACTCAGCCCAGGCTTGAATCATATCCCGACTAATCTGATAATCCGATTCCGTAAACGTAATACCCCGGAGCCTAATGGGAAACCCGAACAATAGGAGGACATCATCGCCATGACAGACACCCATCCAACCCTTACAGTTCGGGAATACGGGTATTGTTGGCGGATGTGTTACCCGAAAAGCATATACCCTATTGCCCTGGCTATGCAGGGCAAACTCCCGACCGAAAACCACTGTCGGACAGGCCATATTATAATCGCCAAACCCGTACCCGACTGCCTGTCTCAACCGATCGTAATCCGTGTCGGCCAATCCACGGGTATAGAAATCGGCCACTTCCCCGCCGTACGGCTCCTTAAATACCATATACAGAAACTGGATGTACTGTTTAGCTGCCACTACATTAATCTTGGGCTTAGGTATGGATGGATCAAATACATTGGGAAACAGGCTTTCGACAAATAGGGCTCCCTCTTGACTAACCGTACCGTACATTAGGTCAATATCCTGATTAAACTGACCCTTTTGTAGGGCATCTAAGGCTTGGACAGGCATCAAGTCTTCGCCGAAAATCGGTTCAAATGATTTCGAGTCTTTTCGGGCGGTTTTCGATATATTCAGTATCTGATCGGCCGTTTTGAGCCGTAGACAGTCGACTATTGCCCGACCAGATTCGGTACTACAGTTCAGATTACGGGCCAAATATAGGGTTTTGTTGTAGGATTTCTCCCGCGATTCGCTGCCCAGGTATGAGTTGGGTGCACCTGATTGTAGGATTGCCCGACGGAATAGGCCGGCGCCGAGCGGCGATACTACGTGTGCACCCACTGACATACCACCTGTACGGGTAGGATATCATATAATAATAGATGGCATTAATTGTTTAGTTTGAAAATATATATATATATATAGAGAGAGAGAGAGAGTAAATGTGTGTATATTATGCACAGGTATGTGTGTGTATGTGTGTGTGTRGTAGTAGTGTGTAGTACACTGTGTACTGTATATCTCAGAGAAAGAGAGAGAGAGAGAGAGAGAGAGAGAGAGAGAGAGAGAGAGAGAGAGAGAGAGAGAGAGAGAGAGAGAGAGAGTAAATTAATTAGTAAACTATGTGATAAAAAAGTTATAAATCCTTCAATATTTTTAGCTGAAAATAAAAAATTTACGTTATTTTTCATTAAAATATTATACTAATAATAACATATACTGTATAATTATACTGAAAAATAATAGACAAAATTTCTATAATTTTTTTTTTAATTATGTTTGATTATGATAACTATATTTTAAAATAATATTTTTTGAGCACTTATTTTAACTTAAGTTTATTTCAGTGATTTATTTTTTTTATAAAGAAAATAATTGTTATTAACTTTTCAAATATATATTACTGTATTAACTCAAATATATAATATAAATGTCAAACTACAATATATAATTGATTATTAATATTATCACTAAACAGTATTCACACTATTAATTAAAACTTAAACCTAAATAATCAGTACTTCAAAAAAAAACAATCACTATTATTGACATTTAAAATACTAAAATATAATATAATACAAAAAAAATAGTTTTACACACACATAAAAAAGTGTACTTAAAAAAACTAAAAAGTGATAACACATTTAGCACCCAAAAAAAATAGGCCACAAAATACCTGTGCCTTAAACTAGATATACTATTATGACTTACCGGCCGACTCGCCAAAAATGGTTACCAAATTGGGATCGCCACCAAAAAACTCAATATTTTTCTTAACCCAACGCATACCTTCCAGTTGGTCATACAAACCCATATTACCGGCAGCATCATCGGTACCGGCATATAGGAAACCCCACGGACCCAGCCTATAGTTAACCGTAACCACTATAACATCGCCCATAGCGGCCACATAGCGGACATCGTTGACAATCGAGAATATAGTACCCGTTTCGAAACCCCCGCCATATATCCAGTATAGCACCGGGCGTTTAGTACCGCAAGTTTTCGGTAGGGGTGACCAAACCGTTAGAAACAAACAGTCCTCACTTTTGATGGACTCCTCGGGAATGTTGTTATCCGGTTCCAGTTTATCCGGTTGTATACATGATTGACGATATTTGACGGCATCGTAAACACCCGACCAGTTGCCAATGGGTACCGGTTTGCGGAACCGTAGGTTACCTATTGGCGGTTCGGCTGTTTGGTTGTGTGTGAGGATAGTTAGTATTGTTTTGGTTTAATAGGTTTATACCAATAGACTTACCATAAGGTATACCATCGTAAACGTATAGTTCGGTTCCGTCATCGAGTGTTTTGATAATACCCCTGACCTGACCGTTACGGGTGGTCACTACGGGTGCATAATTAATACAATGTGTTTCGTAAATAAATAAAACTACTAATAAATAAATTGATTTTATGAAAAACATTTGATTTTTTAATGAAACTTATTTTATTAAATAAAAATAAAATTATTGTTTTATTTTTTTTGCTTAATTAATAAATTAAACTTTTTTTAAGTTAAGTATTAAATAATATTTCTATTATTGTTTTATATGATTATTATTGTACTAAAAAAGTATTAATATCAAGATTACTATATCTTTTTCTGATAAAAATTAAGTCAATTATTTTATTTTATTTTTATATATACTGTATATATTTTATTGATTGTATTGAGTAAATGTCATTTTATTATATAAGTAATAGTACTTAAAAATTAATAATATTAAATTGTTTTATTAAAAATAAAGTACATAATAATAACAGAAAAAAGAAAATTAGAAATTTTTAGTTTTTATTATTATTAATTGATTGATAAAATAAAATAAAATAGACTCTTATTTTTAAATGTATTGCTTATTATGTGTTAAATTATTATTAATACTACAATATTAGATATATATCATATATATATACTGTATATACTTGTAAATCAATCATACAAACAATTATTATTATTAAGGCCATAGCATGATTGGCATATTTTAGTAAAACAATATATTTAATATATTAATTAAAAATATTTATTAATATAATTTTTAAAAAGTATGTGAACAACCTTTTAGTAAAAAAATAACATAATTATATATATATATGGGATTATGTTATATATTATGTAATTTAAAAAAGTTAAAAAGTGTTTTATAGCTATATAATAATATTCTTGTTGTAATAATATAGTTGTTATATATTGAATACACTAATATATTATAGATAATAAGTTTATATATATATTTTTATGTAAAATAGTTTAGTTTACATTTTACGTCAATATCAACTAAAAAATATAATTATTTATACAATTATAATCTAATGGACACATAATTTAAATGTACATAATCATTGATTAATATTAATTGTATAGAAAAACTTAATAATTTATATTATAATTATAAAATTAAAACTTTAAAAATATTATATTATATAATTATGATTAAATATATAGATACATTAATTAAAAATACTGTATACATTATATTAGTAAAAATAACTTTTTTCGGAAAAATGTATAGTATTTATCACGGATAATTTTTTTGGGTTAAAATTTAAAACATTAACATGTTATAGATAAATCAATTGTATTTTTTATAGTTTTTAAAATTTTGTTTATCAATCATTAATTTAGTTGTAAATATTTTACCAAATATATCATCATTATTAGGACTAACTGTTAAACATTTACAAATAAAATGTTTATTAACTAAATTATAATTAATATATTTTGGTTTATTTCTAATAATTTCCGAACATCCAGGTCTATTATTATAAACTGGTTGTATCATTGATGATATTAATTTGCTTATTGATTTAATATAGACATTTAAATTGCTATTACCATACAATTCATCGAATAAGCTAGATAAAATAATAAATTTATTAAAAAAAATTAGTAATTATTAGATTTTTATATATGAATATAATAAATAAATTTACAAAAAATAATAATAATTAGATTATCGAAATGATATAATAAATAAATTAAAAATAATTATAATTATTTTTGTAATATGATTATTAGTATTTTTTAATTTATTTAATATAAATAATATCAATAATCTAATTATTTTTTAAGCTAGATAAAAATAATAAATTTAAAAAAAAACAATTAAAATAAATATAGTCATACTTAAAATCCATTTTTTTGTTAACATCGAATAAGTCTAATAATATACAACCCATACTATAGATATCGCTTTTTTCATTATATGCAGCTTTTTTGCCACCATTTAGACTAATTTCGACTTCAGGTGCCATATATTTCTTAGTACCGACACTTTTGGTATGTATTTCCGATTGAGAGCCCAAACGGTTGTGATCAGTGGTTAAACCAAAATCACATAGTTTTAGAAACCTATTATTTAGTGGCTTATCATTGATGAGTATATTTCCGGGTTTGAGATCGCGATGAATAACCGGCGGTTGTCTTGTATGCAGATATTCAACGCATTCACACAACTCTAACATTATATGACTTGTAATGTAATACTCGATACAATCCATCGGTTGATTAGATTTTCGTTGAAATGTTTTTGCTTTTAATTCAATCAATTGTTTAAGACTTTGCGATAATAACTCCATTTGAATGTAAAGTATTTTTGATTCAATCCACGCGTCATAATATATAACCACAAAATCTGATTGAAGTTTAAACAATTGTTTTATTTCTTTTAAATAATTATTTTTCATTTTGTTATCTGTAATAAAAAATAATAATATATTAGAGCAACAAATAATCTTAAATAATAATAATTTTTTAAAAATACTTTCAATTAGAATATCCTTTATAGCGAAACATTTTTTAGTTGTTTTATCAATAACTTTATAAACTCTTCCATAAGTTCCAGAACCCAGAATTTTATTAGTATTTATAAAATTTTTATTATAATATTTTGATTTTTTCAGAATTTTTATATCTTTATTGTAGTAATTATTTTTATAACTTTTTGAATGCAGAACTTTATCTGATGATGACTTATTTTCTAATATTTTATTAATATAAATATCAAATTTTCTAATTAATTTATAGAATTTCTACAAACCTTCTAATGTTAATAATTCGTCTTTTAGTTCATTAAAACAATTTTTATAATTATTATAATAACTTTTGGCATTTAATTTTCCATTAGTATTGAAAATGTTTTCACTATTAATTTTCTCAATTGTTATCGAGTTATTTGTGTTATCTGTTTAAAAAAATTATTCAATTTTTAAAAAATAAATAAAATACAAACCTTCAAATTCTATAGAATGTTCTGTTTGATGATAACTGCTATTATTATATTTATAATCTATTTGTTTATTTATTTTTTGATTAGTGCTAAGATGACTATTTAAATTAATTGTTGACTTAATTGTTGAATCAATTGTTGAATTAATTGTTGATTCAATTTCTGAATCAATTGTTGAAGAGATGTTGTTATTATTTGTGTTATCTGTTAAAAGAATATTTAATAATATTAATCTAAGACAATTATAAATAATATACAAACCTCTTAATGTTGGCACTTGGGTTGCTTGAGGTTTATTTCTATTATTTCTTGCTCTATTGTATATATCTAAAGAATTATTATGTTCTATTTGTCTATTAGGTCGTATTGAATTAATTGTTGATTCAATTTCTGAATCAATTGTTGAATCAATTTTTGAATCAATTGTTGAATCAATTGTTGAAGAGATGTTGTTATTATTTGTGTTATCTGTTAAAAAAATTATTTAATAAATATTAATCTAAAACAATTATAAATAACATACAAACCTTTTAATGTTAGCACTTGGGTTGCTTGAGGTTTATTTCTATTATTTCTAGCTCTATTAAATATATTAGGTCTATTTTTTAGTATTAAATTAATTTTATTAATTTTTTTATATATATCATTATTTGATTTAAACAATAAACTAAGTTGAATTCTTAAAAATAATCTGATGAAGATTAAGTTGATCTTAGATATCCCAGTGTATTCATTAACTTCATTCATATTTACTTAACGATAGAGCGATAGTGTGTTAGTAAAAGAAATTATTAATAGATTTATTGTTGGGTTGAATGTAATGATCGCTGATTAGTTTTACATATATAATTGTGTATCCAATTCTTTCTACGCATTATTCAAACCCAAACTATATTTTTGTTTGTCACATAATATTTATTAAATTATTATATTAAATCGAAAAGTAATATTTTATGACATTTTTTTAAAAAACATTTTTATCACAAAATTTTTCTATAAACTATTGGATCATTTATATTATCATTGTTATGACCTTCTATAGTATACCAAACTTATTATACCCCAATACATCATCATTTGACATCCACTCGATCATTTGTCACATGATGCATTTGATTTATATATATAATTATTGGTCAATTATTATTATATATACTGTTAAAAATATATCATAAAAATTAATTTGATACATATAATTTGACTTTTTACCTACTACAAATATTCAATATAATTCAACACAATTATACTATAGATGTTTAATTATTATAGCATAAATCATAAACGCTATCATAATTTGTCACAAACTATATATTACTTTTACATTTATAATGAAATACTCTTTTATTATATTTTAGATTTTTCATGTATTTTATTACACAATGAAAATTATAATATAAATCATTTACAAAATATCAATATTAATATTTAACTTATTTTTTTACTTATTAACAAACATAACAAATTACTTATACAAAAACCTTTTTCAGACTTGCATTAATACATAATAATAAGCATTTAGTATTAATTAATTAATAATTAATTTTTAAACACTAAATTATAATTTAATTTAACAAATTGCTTAACATTAATTATTAAAAGCATAGTTATTAAATTTACTAAACAAATATTTAATAAAATAATAAAAACTATACATATAGAACAATATTACATATCTATTACTGTAAACTATAGTTATTATCTTAAAATTATCATATATTCTTAATTTATCTAAAAAATATAAAAAATTTATTATTATATTTATATATCATAGTTAATTACACTGAAATATAATAATATTCAACTATTTTTACACTATATATGTATGTATGTGTATGTAAAGATATATTATTTTATTACTGTATATATATATATATATTTCACATAATTAGGTCTAATAAAAGCTGTTTAAAAATATTATTAAAAATTTTTTTCTATTATATTATTGTGCTTTAAGAGAACCTTAAATTTATTAAAACAATTATTATTTCCTAATGATATAGTGGGGCTAAATTAATATACATTTATAAGAAAAACTTTTACGTGTTTTGACAATTATATAATATAACTTATATTCGGATGATTTTTTTGTTTTTCAAAAATATAAATGCTTTTAAAAAAATTAAAAGTAGTTTACATAAAGTCGTCATTTAATAAATAAAAGATCAGATATCACTACTCGTGTTTTATTTTTATCAAATAAGAGAAGTTAAGTTTATTGGCGGACAAATCAAATGAAAATCAAAGGAGTTTACTGACGAAGAACGACATCATTAATAGCTCTAATTAATATTGATCATTGTTAACACTTAGAGTGAAGGATGTTAAATGTTACATTAATGCTACTACGTGTCCGAAAAAATAGCATTGTAAAAAAGAAAGCTTATAGGCGTAATATGAAAATACTACATAAAGTTAACAGTTGTCTATAAAGAGACATACTATACGCATGCGTTAGAAATGTGCACATTATATGAAAAGTGATAAATAACTGTATTATAATATTTGAAATAAAAATGCTTTACTTGTTTATTATCTAATTTATTACATTTTATACATTATTTTTGAAACTTGTATACATATTGTACAATACAAAAAAGATATTGTATTAATTTAATACATATAAATACAAACTTAATTTATTATTATAATTTACAATAGTTTTGATTATAATTTACAATAGTTTTGATTATAATTTACAATAGTTTTGATTATAATTTACAATAGTTTTGATTATAATTTACAATAGTTTTGATTATAATTTACAATAGTTTTGATTATAATTTACAATAGTTTTGATTATAATTTACAATAATTTTGATTATAATTTACAATAGTTTTTATTATAATTTATAATAGTTTTGTAAATAAATTACAATAATTTTCAATTAACAAATTCATTTTATAAGTGTATTGCATTATAACTTATGTTAACATAATTTATAATGCAATAAACTTAAAATAATTAAATATTTTTTAATTAATTTTTATACAATTTTAAAATAATTATTATTATAAGATAAATACATAGTATTTTTAAATTATCAATTAAACAATTATAGATTGTAAACAAAACTTAATTTAGTAATCAAATATTATTAATGTTGAAACATTGCTGTGGTTTCCAATGCAATGTCACTACTTCTACATCAATACGTATGTGTTATAATATAATACATGTATTATAGGTTTAGTGTAATGTGTGTCATCACAAACAACTGTTGTCCTAAAACACAAACACTACAATGCACTACAACTACGTGTACTGCTATATAATAGTTATTGTATAAAAATGTTTTCATTGATTTTCTATATGACGTTTATCACATGTTTCGTAAGTGTATTACAGTACAAAAATGGTTTACTATTGTTGAACTGTAATACATTTTTAAATTGTTGAACACAAGTAACGTTAAATTATAAAAATTTTGCTATTATTGTCTGAATCAAACAAAAATAATTCTCTATTGTATTCATCATAAGGATTTTCTATATCATTCATTGATGTATTAACTTGTAGTGAACAATTATCAACATCTTGTTTATATTTATCACACAGTTTTTCATAAATAATAAAACATATAATGAAATTAAAAATAAAAATCATATAACACATTAAATAGATAAAACAAAAAATAATAAATTTTTGCATTTTATAATAATAAATTTATAATTATTATTATACAACAATTACTGTATTATACATTGGATTGTCAATAGTAAACATTTTCTTTGAATCATCATATTTAAATTGTGATTGATTTAATAAATCAATATATTTTCTTAACTTATCAATTCTTTTATTTTGAATATGAATGACAATCAATGGAAATATTAAATTTAGGAGCATGTAATGCATTGAAGACCAACTTTACTGAGACTGAGTTGAATTATACTAAATATGTTAGCATATTTTTAGTTACAAAAAGATAATCGTTGTCCCGTTTAGTATGAGAGCAAACTTTGACCCTATATGACCAATTGACCATTATATTATATTAAAATCTAACTTGTTTATCTTTAGTGGCATATAATGAATGGAGCATTCCTAAAATATTTACAATCTAATTCATATAATTAAAAAGTTATTACAATTTAACTATAAAATTACCCGAAACGCACGCCAGGTTGATTGCTAGTGTTAATATAAATAAATTACTTGTTTGTATTGTTTATTTATTAATATAATATTTTTATAACTAATAAATATTATAAAATTTATTTAAAATTTGCTAAATCTGTATTTAATTTAGTTGTAAATATTTGACAAAATATATCATTAGTATTTTGATTAATTGGAAATAATTTTCTAATAAAATGTTTCTGAATTAAATTATAATTTATATATTTTGGTGTTTTGAATAATATCATTGCATCCAGGTCTACAATTATAAACTAAATGTATCATCGATGATCGATGAACTATTTTTTAATTATAAATGTTTAAAAATACTGTTATAAAAAAATTGTAATAATTTATAATAAATTATAAAATTTTCATTAATCTAATGTTTTTATGATAAATAATTTTAGCATATATTTTGTAATATATTTTTTAAAATAAATAATTATCTTAATGAAATATATTGTAAATATTGTAAATCTCTATATTGTAAATATTAAGACATTGATAAGCAATATAAGTAGTGAATTTACAATATATAAATTTATGCGTCTATAATGTATATATATATATATTATTTGTAACTTTATTGCCAGTTTTATAAATTTAAAAATACTAAAAAAATCATTAAATATAAATAAATAATAAAAATTAATGTAATTAGAATTATTGTTAATAATACAAATTGTTTCAAGCATTAAAATACATACAAAATTTGTTCAATTGATAAAATTTAAATAAGTAAAACAAGTATATATATTGTATATTATTATAGTTTATTGATAATCAACAGTTAGCTCATGTACATGTTATGTATGTATGTGTTTTGATGTAATCTATGAATGTTTAATAGATTGAAAGTTAGTTATATATATACTATATATTTATATACTTAATAATAAATAAAGAATAATATAAACTATTTATTAATATTATAGTACTTATTTAAAAAAAAAATATTAATAATCTTGATTTAAACCATAAAAGTTAGTTTTCCAATTATTTATGTAGATTTTAAAATCTTGTTATACTAATTAAACAATTTAATTAAACAATTTATCTAATTAAATAGTTATTTTTAATTTAATTGTTTTAAAATATTTTATAAAAATATTGTAATTATGTATATAATAAATTATAAAATTTTTATTAATCTAATGTTTTAATCGTAACTTTATTTTAGGACATATTTTGTAATATATTTTTTTTAATAATAATTATCTTAATAAAATATATTAATCTCTATATTGTAAATATTAAGACATTGATAAGTAATATAAGTAGTGAAATTACAATATATGATATATAATATTTAGTTTTTAAAATTTAAAAAGTTGTTTATAATTTAGTAAATATTTTTAATTAATTTACAATAACAATTAATATTTCATATTCAAATCACTTAGTTTTTTCAATTTTTCTAAATTTGAATTTTATAAATTTTATATTTTTAAAACTATTTTATGTATTATAAATATTTAGTAATAACAATAACTTTTGATATTAAAATAAATATATTTTTTTTAATTATAAATTTATTTTATTTGAAAAATAACATTCAAACTATAATTTAATTTATTATATCAAACAAATTTCTAAATTAATGTCATGAATTATACAATCATTATTTAATAATAAACCAAATTGTACTGATATTATTCAACTGAAACAAAAATATATAAACTATAATTTAATTAGTAAAAATATTTAAGTAAAATCACTTAAGTGTATAATGAATGATAATAATATTTATAAAATATTATTTACTAATATGTTAAATCAAGATTAATAAAATTTATATTTAGATATATTTATATATACAGTTAATATATATAATAATAATAATAATAGTTATATTAATTATTATACTTTATTATTTTATTTTATTATTTTACTTTATATAAATAATTATTTAGACTTACTAAAAAACACTTAAATAATTTGAGTGTCTATATCAGGGATCAAAATTAAACTTTATAAAACAAAATTGTACAAATAAACTAGTACATATTAAATGATTAATTGTTTGTTTAATTTACTCATGGTTAATAAAAAAAAATTATGAAAATTACTATTAAATATCTGTTAAATTAGTTATGCTATATATGTATCATAAAAAGTTATCATGATTCTATATTAATTAATCCATTTTTAACTTAATATCATTGATTTATGTTGCATACATTAACAAACTCGCTTATTGTTGGTTAGACTGATATTATCAAGATTAAATATATATATATATATATATATATATATATATATATAAAAGCAGTCAAATGATTTTGCGTCCTGTATTTTGACTTTTGAACTGTTAGAGATATATATATATATTTAATGCTTTTTTATATATAATATTTAATCTTGATAATTTCAGTGTAACAAGCAATAAGAGACTTTAATGTAAGCAACATTATCAATGATCTTAACTTATAAAAGGAGTTATAATATAGACACTCAAATTATTTCAAAGTGTTTTCTAAAAATTAAAATACTAAATAATTATTTATATAAAGTAATATAACAACAACAACAAAAAGTATAATAATAATTATTACTATTATTAATCAAATAATAGTTTAGTTAATAATATAATTAAATTTTTACTAATATTGTGTTCAAAGATTTAATATTTTTTTTGTTAATTTATAATATTTGTAAAAAATAAGTTTTTAAAAGACATATTAATAAAATAATACAGTAATGTCTGTAAATTATTTTTTTAATAAGTTTCCATTGTTTRAGAAAATACCTGAAACTATAAAATATGAAATTAAATTATTTCATTGTTATAACAATAATATATGGTTTGTCACAAATGATGATCGAGTCTATACATTGGGTGATAACTGTTTTGGTATACTTGGTTTGGGTCACAACAACATGAATGTCAATGAACCACAAATTATACCTGAATTATGTGACAAAAATGTAAACAAATTTATTATCGGATATTATTTTGCATTATGTATGACAAGTGACCAACAAATATATAGCTGGGGTTGGAATCAATACAAACAATTTGGTAGACATACGAGTGATATGTACAGCAAACCAGCAATCATTACATTCTTTAATGATAAATGTATTATAGATATAAAGTGTGGTCGGAGTCACACACTGGCACTGACCAGTGCGGGCACTGTATATGGATGGGGTAATAACAGTCACGGACAGTGCGGTTGCGGACAACAAACTAATTACATTGATAATCAAACTCGTGTTTTATTTCCCATAAATACTGTCATTAAATCAATTTATTGTTACAATTGTTATTCATTTGCCATAACAAGTGATGGTCACGTATACAGTTGGGGTTATTATAGTAATAATCTATTGGGACATAAAACAAATAATAAATATTATAAACCAGAATTAATTAAAAATTTGGAAAATATTAAATATATTTCATTTATATATTATAAGTACACTAATGGAGTCTATTTAACTTTATTTATTACAAATGATGGCTATTTATATGGATGCGGAAAATTGGCAAATAATTTACTTATTATATTAAAAAAAATAAATATCAACAAAGTGAATAGTATTTGTTTAAATTATTTAAAACTATATAATAATAAATATTATGAAATTATTTACGATTCTGAATTAAGATTGGTTGAATGTAATAGCGATTGTAATAATTTTATTGATTTATTAGCAAAATATCATAAAATTACATACAATACTATTGATGTTACATCATATTTAAAATATAACTTAAATTATAATAATCTCAAACAACTAACTAACAAATTAATAACTTTGGAAGGTATGTCTTTATATTTAATAAAAATTACATTTAATTTCAACAATTTAGTTCAACATTTCTTATTTAAATTTCTTTCTATTTTAGATTATAAATCAAATTGCAAAACAAGTTTAGAAGATACTGAAAAACTTGAGACATCCATAATACTAGATAATAGTAATTTAGATTTTAATCATGATCTCGAAATTTATGATAAACCTGTTAATAATAGAAAGTTATTTAATAAGTTTTTATTGTTTGCAAAAATACCCGAAAATCTAAAATATAAAATTAAATTATTTCATTGCTATCACAATAAAATATGGTTTGTCACAAATGATGATCAGGTCTATGGATTGGGTAATAATAATTGTGGTAAACTTGGTTTGGGTCACAATAATACTGTAAATCAACCACAAGTTATAAAAGAATTGTGTCAGAAAAATGTCAACAAATTTATTATCGGATATTACTTTGCATTATGTATAACACGTGACCAACAAATATATAGCTGGGGTTCGAATAATTGTAAACAATTGGGTAGACATTCAAGTGATAAGTACAGCAAACCAGCGATCATTACATTCCTAACCGATAAATGTATTATTGATATAAAATGTGGTTTTAATCACACACTGGCACTGAACAGTGATGGCATTGTCTATGGATGGGGTTATAACATACTCGGACAGTGCGGTTGCGGACAACTAAATAAATGTATTGATAGTCCAATTAGTATTTTATTTTCAATAAATACTGTCATTAAATCAATATATTGTTATACTGAATGTTCATTTGCCATAACAAGTGATGGACTCGTATACAGTTGGGGTGATAATAGAAAGTATCAATTGGGACATAAAGATAATGGAAATTATTATAAACCAAAATTAATTTTTGAAGTAAAAAATATAAAATCTATTTCATGCTCATCATTGAATATGAATCATAGATTAACAATATTTTTGACTAATACTGGTTTTATATATCTAATTCATTCATTGAACAAACAATTAATTTTATTATCATCAATTTTAAATATTAATCCAGTAATTGATATTTGTTGTAATTATTTTAAAATTAATAACAAATTTTATCAACTAAATTATAATATTAATTTTATATTAATCGAATTTAATAATGTCAAAAGTTTTAGTGATTTATATGCAACGTATCAACAAAAAACATACAAAACGCTAAAAGCTAATAATATTTATAATAAAAATATTATTAAAAATTCAAATAAACAACAATTAATTTCTGGAAATTTTGCATTTACTTACAAAATTAAAGAAAAAAATAAAAATATTTTTATTAAATACACGGATGGTAAGTATAAATTTAATATTGTATTTAATTAAGTATATATTATATTTATAAAAAAATAATTTAAATTATATATTTTATTTTAACAGATATTCAAAAATATAATATATTTTTAAATAATTTAAAAATATATAGTTTAATTCTAAGTTTGAAAATAACTCGAAAATTCAAACAAAAAATTAATAATTTTATTAATAAAAATGTTTGTATTTGGTTTGTAACAAACGATGATCGCATTTATACATTGGATGATAACACAAGTAAATTAATTGGTTATTATGCTAACAGTGATGTCAATAAACAACAATTTATTACCGAAAATAATTATAATTTTGTAATATGTATAACAAGTGATCAACAATTATATAGTTTGAGTTTAACTAATTATCAAAAAATATTTCAAAATATTATTCATGAAAAATATAAAAATGCAATCATTATATACCTAAATGAAAAATATTGTTTCAGTTATAGTTTTAATCAAACAAAACATTTTTCAACAATAGAAATTTTTGACGATTTAAAACTTTTAGAAGATGACAATAAAACTGATTTAATCGATAATGGTATGCAAAAATTTTTTATACACAATTTATTTTTTACTAATATTAATTTTCTTTCTAACTACAGATATTAATCAAAACAATTTGCTTAAAAATAAAAATACAAAAATACAAATTAATGAAAAATTAGAATTTTTTAAAAATAACTTTATTGAAAATAAGATGTTAGGTCAGGGTAATTTTGGTAGAGTTTCTAATGTTTTAAACAAAAATACTGGACAAATATATGCCATTAAAGATATAATAATAAATGGTAAAATTATGAATATTATTATTATATCTAAAACATATAAAATAAATAATTACTAATTATTGATTTTTTTTAAAAAAATAAAATTAGAGGATTTAAATTACCAAAAGTACTATTTACAAGAAATTCAACAACTATTTAGATTACAGTCAGAATATGTAGTCAAATGTTTTGACGCTTGGATTGAATCAAATAGACTATACATTCAAATGGAGTTATGTTATAAAAATTTGAATCAACTAATTAAATCGAAATCAGATAAATTTAAACGAAAACCTAATGAACCAATGGATTCAATCGAGTATTACCTAACCAGTCATATAATGTTAGAGATATGTGAATGCGTTGAATATCTGCATACAAGACAACCACCGGTTATTCATCGCGATCTCAAACCCGGAAATATACTCATCAATAATAAGCCACTAAATAATCGTTTCCTTAAACTATGTGACTTTGGTTTGGCCACTTATCACAATCGTATGGGCTCTCGATCTGGAAGTCATACCGGAAATATCGGTACATTAGCATATATGGCACCTGAAGTTCAAAGAAATATTAGAAAAAATTTCAAAGTTTCATATAATGAAAAAAGTGATATCTATAGTATAGGTGTTATACTATTAAACATATTTGATGTTAACGATGACATTGATTTTAGGTAATAATATTAATTATAATAATTCTTGAATATAAACAATTAATTGTTTAATTTAATTTTTTTCATTATCATTTTAGCAAATTTGAAAATATGTATATGCAAACTAATTTAAACAGCTATATAAAATATATATCTAAATCAATATCATCGATGATACAATCTGAGTATAAAAATCGACCATCATGTTTTACGATTATTCAAGATAAATTCAAATTTATTAATTATGATATTCTAAATAATTATTCTGATATAGATGCTAATGTTTATCAAAATTTATTCATTAAATATTTTTTTAATTAAATATTTTAAATACAATATATAAATAAATAATTTCATTAAAATTATTAAGCTATAAATAGGGTTTGGGATATATTTTAATCTAAATAGTTTTTTACAAAAATATTTTGTTACAATTATATAAGTAGACATATATTAACAACAATATATAAACTATGATTTAATTAGTAAAAATTTATTAGTAAAATCACTTAAATGCCCGATAATTAATGATGATAATATTTATAATGTATTATTTACTAATATGTTTAAAGTTTAAATCAATAGTAATAACTTACTAAAATAAAAATTATATAAAAATATTAAACAAATATATAAATATAATAAAATCAAGTTTATTAAAACAAAATTCATTAATTATTAATCAATTATATATATGTCCGTAACCGCACTGTCCCTCAATTTTTACAGATAATTATAATTAATAGCAATTCAATACTAATTAATAAAAAATAAATTATATAATAAAACAATACATTTTTAAGTAAAGTTATATTTAAATTATACAAGTTTTTATAGTTAATGTATAATATTTTTTAATAATTAACAGAATAATTGTTTAATAAATTATACAATTTATGAAAACATGAGTTAACCGATGCAGCGGTCAATATAATAAATAAAAATAAAATCATATAAATTATTAAACAATAGAAAATTGTTAATTTTATTAGTGTAGTCAACGAAACAAATAATAAAATATATAAAATATATACAATAGTCGTACCAAAAATCAGCCAAATATTTAGCAAAAATTTTGACCAATAAGTTTGATTGAAGTCAGAGATATCGACAAACAATTTGTTCAATAATTTCATAATATTTTTAATACATTTAATAGTATTATTAGTATTTATTTTCATATGTTTAGTTGGTTTCAGTAATTGTTGTAATTGTCTGGAAATTTCAAACTCCCTGAGCTTTATATAGCGGCACAGTATGTAAAAGTAAACCACTTGATAGGATATAATATTACCAAAATAATAGGACCAAAATAAAAAAATTATTAGATTAGGTATACCATAGACTATTGAATAGTATATTGAAATTTTTGATATAAAACCTTTCAGATAAACCATAATAACAATTATAGATATAATATATGTATTATTCAAATGACAACATTTAGATAATATAAGCATCCGTTTGATGAGCTTATGTATGTCCTGGCGGTCGGTTAGACCAACCGACAGGGGTGTACGCAAACCGGACATCATTTCAAATACCCGCAAAAATCTGGGTTCAATACCCGACATATAGTTATAGAAATAAGTCGATTGCGATAATAATATCAATAATGTTATCAATATATAACACATATCTAGTAGTTTACTAATACCCAGAAAATATCCCAAATCACCCAACAGTGCAAACATTAGACAATTGTTTGTATGGATAAACAACAAACAAATTAGTCGTTGAATAATGAAAATCATTGATACAATTGTGATAATTATCGGTCGATTAAACCATAGTCTCTGTTGTTGAGGACAACAATCATCGGCTACTAATCGATGGTTACTTAAGCCGATTCGGTATAAATGATAGGCCGACCACTTGTTTATCATATTTTCGGGCAATAATTTATTTGCTAAAAAATTAGACATCTCTAGACTATAATTTTTTGTTAACTAACTACTACTGTATCAATGTTTATAATTAGTTCAAAATAAGTCAATGTTTTTTAATACAAAAAAAATCTAATTATAGTTTAGATTACTGTATAAAAAATTATGCAATTATTTATGCAATTTTTATTTAACATAAACAACATAATAAAATATAATAAATTTAATTAATAAGTTATTAACATAAATAAATTATATATTAATCAAAAAATACAATACAATCTTGAAATAGTTGTTATAATAGTTTTTATTAAACAAAAATATAATTAAAATTTCTTATTTTTAATGAAAAAAAAACTAATTATAATATTATTTCTGAAAGCAATTTAAAAATTTTTTATTACTGTATATAGTATTTATGTTATTGTATATCAACTATCAGTATAATTATAAGTTAATTATAAGTTAATTATAAGTTAATTAATTAAAATAAAATGTAGTTTTTTGGTATTATAATTAGTCTATAGTTTATTAGTCTATAGTTTATTAGTCTATAGTTTAATAGTCTATAATTTTATTATAATATTGTTTTAAACTAAATAACTTAATAAATATATATTATTGAAATATTTGATGATTTGCTTAAAATATAATGAGATTAAAACAAAAATACAATAATTTTATACAAATGTTTGATATAAAATGTATATTACAAAAAAAATAAATATATAATAAGATTATAGTTAATGTAGATTATAATGTAATTTAGAAATAATAATAATAATAATAATATATTATATAATAAGCAAAAAATTATAACAATTAAAATTTGTTAATTGAATAATTGTTTAATAAATTATACAATTTGTTAAAACATGAGTTAACCGATGCAGCGGTCAATATATTGAATAAAAACAAAATTATATAAATTATTAGACAATAAAACATCAGTAATTTTATCAATGAACCAATTGATAAAAATAATAAAATAAATAAAATATAGACAATAGTTGTACCAAATATCAGCCAAATATTTAGCAAATATTTTGACCAATATGTGTGGTTATAGTCGGATATATCGGCAAACAATTTGTCCAATGATTTCATAATATATTTAATATGTTTAGTAATATTATTAGTATTTCTAAAATGTTTAGTTGGTTTCTCTAAATGTTGTAATTGTCTGTAAATAGCAAACTCCCTGAGCTTTATATAGCGACACAGTATGTAAAAGTAGATCAATTGATAGGACATAATATTACCAAAATAATAGGCAATTAGTAAATAAATTATTAGATTAGGTATACTATAGACCATTACATAGTATATTGACATTTCGGATATATAAATAGTCAGATAAACTATTATCAATATTATAGATATAATATATGTATTATTCAAATGACAACATTTAGATAATATAAGCATCCGTTTGATGAGCTTCTGTATGTCCTGGCGGTCGGTTAGACCAACCGACAGGGGTGTCCGTAAACCGGACATCATTTCAAATACCCGTAAAAATGTTGGTTCAATACCCGACATATAGTTATAGAAATAAGTTAATTCGGATAATAATATCAATAATGTAATCAATATATAACACATATCTAGTAGTTGTCTAATGCCCAGAAAATATCCCAAATCACCCAACAGTGCAAACGTTAGCCAATTATTTTCATCGATTGACAAACAAATTAGTCGTTCAATTAAAAAAATTATTGAAACAATTGATATAATTATCGGTCGATTAAACCATAGTCTCTTTGGTTGTTGAGGACAACTATCATCGGTGACTGCGGCTACTAATCGGTGGTTACTTAAGCCGATTCGGTATAAATGATAGGCCGACCACTTGTACACTAGATTTTCGGGCAATAGTTTTTTGGATGAAAATATAGACATTGTAAATAATTTTATTTTTAAATAATTATTTTATTACTTTAAATTCAATAATAATAATAATAATATTCAGATAAAATATAACAATTTTATTTACATTTTTTAATAGCAATATTTTTTTTAACAATATTATGATTATTATTATTTAATAAACTTAATGAGACTATTATTTAAAATATTATAAAAAATAAATTTAAAATTTTCAAAATGATATGCATATCTACTTATATTATAGATATTTATTTTATCGGCTTTTTAATTAAAAAAAATATTTATATATAATAATGACTTTATTAAAAATTATTATTATATTTATTACTACTTAAATGAAAATAATTAACTAGAGATAGGTAAACAAAAAATTTTTAAAATGAATATTTTCGTTAAATGTATATTTTAAATATTTAAATTACAAACTAATATTTATATAAAAAAAACTTACAATAACTATATATTCTGTAATTATAATAATTTTATTTATTATTAATGATATATTTGTTTTTTGCCTTACAGTACTTTAAATAAACAAAATTTTAGATGATATTTATTATAATTTTTTTTATTGTATTTTATTTTTTAATATAATTTCGTTTGTAATATAATTTAGTTTTTAATATAATTTAGTTTTTATTATAATTTATTTATTTCAATAGTTTTATATTCATAAAGTTAAATATAATTATATATTAAAAATCAATATCAAATTATAATAACTTTAGATATTTATCATTACTTAATAATAATAATAATATATAATAAGCTAAATTATAGCAATTAAAATTTGTTAATTGAATAATTGTTTAATAAATAATACAATTTATGAAAACATGAGTTAACCGATGCAGCGGTCAATATAATAAATAAAAATAAAATTATATAAATTATTAAACAATAGATGATTGTTAATTTTATTAGTGTAGCCAATGAAACAAATAATAAAATATAGACAATATAGACAATAGTCGTACCAAAAATCAGCCAAATATTTAGCAAAAACTTTGACCAATAAGTGTGGTTATAGTCGGAGATATCGGCAAACAATTTGTCCAATGATTTCATAATAACTATAATACGGTTCAAAGTATTATTAGTATTAATCAAATGTTTAGTTGGTTTATGTAATTGTTGTAATTTTCTGAAAATTTCAAACTCCCGGAGCTTTAAATAGCGGCACAGTATGTAAAAGTAAACGACTTGATAGGATATAATATTACTGAAAAAATAGGCCCAAAATAGATAGACTATTAGATTGGGTATACTATAGACTAATACATAGTATATTGACATTTTTGATATATAAACAGTTAGATAAACTACGATAACTATTATAGATATAATATATGTATTTATATGACAACATTTGGAGACAAAACGCATCCGATTGATGAGCTTATGGATCTCCAGGAGATCACCGGTTAGACCAACCGACAGTGGTGTACGCAAACCGGACATCATTTCAAATACCCGTAAAAATGTTGGATTTTTATCCGACATATAGTTATAGAAATAATTGAATTCAGATAATAATATCAATAATGTTATCAATCTATAGATAATATTAATAAGTGTTTTAATTCCCATAAAATATCCCAAATCACCCAACAGTGCAAACATTAGCCAATTATTGTCTGAATCGATAACCAATAAACATATTAGGCGTTCAATAATGAAAATCAATGAAACAATTGATATAATTATCGGTCGATTAAACCATAGTCTCTTTGATTGTTGAGGACAACAATAATCGGCTACTAATCGATGGTTACTTAAGCCGATTCGGTATAAATGATAGGCCGACCACTTGTATACATGATTTTCGGGCAATAATTTATTTGCTATAAAATTAGACATTAAGATAATCGACTTATAATTTATGCTTAACTATAATATCAATGTTTACTGTATAGCAAAATAAGTTAATGATTTTTATTATGCTTTAGTACTAAACTTTAATAAATTATATACTTATTTATCTAATTTTTTATTTAACATAAAACATTATTAAAAAATTAAATGCCAATAAATATTATTATAATTTTAGTTATTTTTTAAAAATAAATATAAATATAAGTATTTATAGAATAAATTATAGTCTAATCAAAAAATATAGTTCATATCAATTAGTTATTATAATTGTGTTTTTAATCAAACAAACAAAAAATCTAATTAAATATTATAAGTTAATGCCAATAATAAATAGTAATATAATTTAAATTTAAGTATTTATAATAATATATTACTAAAATACTATTTAAATTTATAGTACATATTAGTAGTTAATAAAATTGTTTTTATTAAAAATATATTATATTTATTTGTTATTATTTTAAAAATAAAAAATTATAATATATTTTCTTAAAGGAATTAAAAAAGATATAATTAATAATTATTAAAAAATAATTTATCTTAAAATTTATTTTATCAATAACTTTTTTTTGTAATGATGTTTATAATAGTTTTAATAGTATATTATACATATAATATATATATACAGGTATATTAATAAATAAATATCAATAGCGTAAACATATTTTTGGTTTTGTGTTTTAGCTATTTGTTTTGTTTTTTGTTTTTTTTAGTAAATATATATTTATTATATTTATATTTTTTGCTTAGTTTATTAGTATCTATATAGTATAGATAGTAACCAGTATCTCATAATAATATATATATATATATATATATATATATATATATATATATATATATATATATATATATATAAATCTAACATATATATATATATATGTTAGATTTATATATTGATTTTAAAACAACACAATCAGTAAATATCACACTGATGCTTTTTATACAGTTTACAATATACAGTATATATTTATATATAGTTGAGATTAATATTATAATTTTTGTGGTAATAAATAATATCTAATAATAGATTAGTTAATTTCAAATTCAATTTTTTGTTGTTGATTACTTTGATAATAAACATATCTAAATATTAATATTACATCTATAATTTAATTTAATATAAACTTAACATAAATTTAAAATTATTTAAAATTAGAAAATTTATACAAAACTTGCGCCAAATATTGAACTGATTTTTTTTAGAGTAATAAATTGTATTTTTTAATTATTTTTTTGTTAATAATAATAACTATAATACATGTATTTATACCGTATAGTGTACTGTATTTTTTTAATTATTATTTAATTTATTATAAGCTATATTATTATTATTGATTGTCATTAACTATATAATACATAAGTACATAAAATACATTAATTATTTGTACTAATATTAATAAACTAAATACTAATTTATAATTATTTTGCAATAAAATTGCTATAAAACTTATATAATTTATAGAATTTTAAAGAAACAATATTTTTTTATTATTATTATTATAGATTTTAATGTATAATTATTTGTATAAATATTTAAAGTTATTACTATAACTAAAAAAACACTGACTTATTTTTTCCAAATAATTTATTTTGTTTTATTATTATTTGTTTTTTTTATTAAATAGTTATAAAAATATATAATTGTAATTTAATAAAATGATTATTGAATTATTAGCAAAAATTTTAATGAAAGTTTTTTTCTTATCTAATAGTCACATTAACTGTTTTATTTATAATTATTATTTATTATTATTATCTATATTTTTTAATTTAGTTAAATAAATATTTAAAAAAAATAAAATAAATTTTGCTATTTGTTTATTACAGTATTGTTTTATTTTTAGATTTAAAAATATATCATTGACGTCATCCTAAAAATATTTATATATTGTAAGGAAAGTGGGGTTATCACGGGTGTATTTTTACTGTGAACACTTTGTGAGTGTTCATCAACCCGTGATGTAAACCCTACTATTGCTTATAGACTAAGCCCTTACGGTGCTCTGTACGTACCAGCATTATCAACTATATCTGTATGTGGCTTAAGGAGCGAGCGGATCTCCTATCACTGGTTGTATACAAAGCTATATGTGTTGATTTGGGTAGTATACAGTCGACCGACTGTTTTATTCTATGCTGGTCCTTGCATAAACTATCCGTATAATACTACCGTACGGTACTGAACAAATCATCGGGCCTATTCAGGTTAGTAGGCCTGGACAGGTCAGTGGGCCTACCCTGGTCAGTAGGTCATCCGAGTCACTGGGTCAACCCGGGTCAGTGAACCTAACCTGGTCACTGTGTCAACCCGGGTCATTAGGCCTAACCGGGTCAGTGGACCTAACCGGGTCACTGGGTCAACCAGGGTCACTGGACCTAACCGGGTCACTGTGTCAACCCGGGTCATTAGGCCTAACCGGGTCAGTGGACCTAACCGGGTCACTGGGTCAACCCGGGTCGTTAGGCCTAACCGGGTCACTGGGTCAACCCGGGTCATTAGGACTAACCGGGTCAGTGGGCCTAACCTGTTATAGTCCAATGGTTGGCCAGTTTGTCAGTCTGACAGTAGACTAATGTGTCTAGTCACTTATTACTATATCTGAGCTAACCTATCATAGCGCTTACTTTTGCATAACATATAATAGGTTACTCAATAATAAGGTTTACTCAACGTCGTCACGTGTCAACACTAGTCTTTGGTCGGACCGGTCAGATCCTACCGTGTAGCGGACACAGTACCGGAGTTCCCCTCTAAATAGTATTCGCTTACGTAATTAGTGGTCGACTTCCATCGGCGCGGCGTTCGATAGCTGTCCATTATGATAACTGTAGCCTGTAGAACCGTTGGGCCTGTAGTGAACCCATATGTGATCCATAATGTCATCCGCGACGTAATCCATGGTTTATTTCCATGACTCAATCCATAATTTTATCCATGATGTAATCGTGGTCAGCTTCCATCAGTATAACATCTATAATGTAATTCATGATGCAATCCAAGTCCACTAGCCGCGACGAGTAAGTAATAGACACAAAGTAATATGCAAATACTTTATTTCTTCTTAGAGTCAGTTATACACTGTAGCACTCCAAGAGAACTCCGAAGAGAACTGATTTGGTGTCTGAGAGACACCTCTATTTATACTAAAGTGTACGTGAAAAATAATCAGGTCGTATTGAGTCAGCTTTAATCCCTGGGCGTAAACTATTCATTTTTCTGTATAACATTTCAATACATTATTTTAACAGTGAAATACTAAATAAAAATAAAATAAAACTTTACTTAAAAGTAGGAGTTTACTATTTACTTTTCTATATAACATTTCAATGCATTTTTAAAATTGAATTTTAGAGTTTAGCATTAAACAAACCTTGGTTTGCAAATATAATTATTTAAATAAAAATAAAACTAAGAGTTGTGTTAAATTCACTTTAGTAAATTTAAACATAAACAAAAATCTCTTTTGTATAGAAATAATTATTATTTTAAAACATTAATCAGTATAATATTGAAATGGCCTTGACTACCTATAACAATATCATATATTAACTTATTTTTATATTACTTATAATAGTAAAAAATTAAATAGTTTTATTTACTTATAATTTGAATATATTTTAACCAAAAAAAATAAACAAATTAGAAATACTAAAAATTAGTTAAAGAAAACAAAAAAATTAAAATTATTTGTAGTTTTAATAATAAACAAACAAAAAATATATTGTAGTATTCATTCAACATTTACTATTGAATTATTGATTAGTAATTAATTAATTTTTTTTAGTTATTTACAAATAGTTTATTCTATAGTAAACAATATATTTTTATATAAGAGTTATTTTTTTGTGATATTTAATTCATAATAATGTTTAATAATGTTTTATTATAATAATCTTGAATAACAAAGTACTTAATTTAATGAAAAACTAATAATAATTACTAAAAAAAAATTATACTAAAATTTTCTAACTTATAAAATATTAGATAAGTTTATTACCATAGTTTACAAAATATTAAAGTTATATATATAAATCAAATATACTTTTTAAAAAATACTAAATTAATTTTTAACAGTTACTAAACGTTAAAGATTTTATTATTTTAATAAATAAATAGATAAATAAAAAATGACTTATTATTCGAGTAATAAATTATTGCCCGAAAATCAGGTATACAAGTGGTCGGCCTATCATTTATACCGAATCGGCTTAAGTAACCATCGATTAGTCGTAGCCGCCGATAATTGTTGTCCTCAACAGAGACTATGGTTTAATCGACCGATAATTATATTAACAGTTTCGCTAATATTTATTATCAAAAGCATAATTGCATTGTTTATCCAAACAATTGATAATAATAATAATTATGATAATAATAATTATAATAATTATAATTGGCTACTATATGTACAGTTAGGCCAATGGCAATACAGTATGTCATTAATTGGTAATTTTATCAAATGGCAAATTTATGTCGTTAATGATAACCATATTTATGCTAATCGTATCCAATATGACAATACTATCGGTTATAACTTATTTATATAATTCAATCAATGGTATTGAACCCAAATTTTTGGATGTATTTCAAATGATGTCCGGTTTGCCGGGTCGGACACCCCAGTCGGTTGGTCTAACCGACCGCCAGGACATCCAGAAGCTCTCAAATCGGCTGAAATTTTTATCAAAATTATTTCATATAAACAATACATATATAATAACAATATTTGGTTTACTACTCATATATATGTTGGGTATATATCAAAAATTTCTATCTATTATTATCTTATAGTCTATGGTATACCTAATATAATAATACTTATATTATGGTCCTATTATTACTGGAATTGTATGACCTATCAAATTGTCTACTTTTACATACTGTGCCGGTATTTAAACCATCGACACCTGGAAATCAATAGGCAATTATTGAAACTGATTGCTAAACACAAACCTATTACTACTACTACTACTACTACTACTACTACTACTACTACTACTACTATTAAAAGTATTAAAAATCTTATAGATTTAGTAAATAAATTATTTGCCGATATATCCGACTATAACCTGACTTATTGGTCAAAATTTTTGCTATATATTTGGCTAACATATGGTACGGCTATTGTTTTTCTAATTAATTGTATATTATTTGTATCAATTGATTTTCTAATAAAATTAATATTCATCTACTGTACGATAGTTTTTATTATTTTATTTTTATTTATTATACTAACGGCTGCATCGGTTAACTTATTTGTCGACCGACTTTTTATATTATTTAATAATTTTTATGTTAAAAAAGTTTTATAATTAAATTAAATTGAATTAATTAATTAATTAAATAGTAGTTAAAACTATATTTGTGATTATTATATATATATACTTGTATTATATATGTATTATATATTTGTACATAATTATGATTGTATTACTTAAAATTTTTTTAATATCTAGAAATTATTAAACAATTATTATATTATTATTACTTACTGTACTGTAAATTACTGTATAAATATATATTTTTTATCAACTTATTTAATAATAATTAATAATACTTAATAATAGTTTTTATTATTTTATTTTTATTTATTATACTAACGGCTGCATCGGTTAACTTATTTGTCGACCGACTTTTTATATTATTTAATAATTTTTATGTTAAAAAAGTTTTATAATTAAATTAATTAAATTAATTAGTTAAATAGTAGTTAAAACTATATTTGTTTTATTATATATATATACTTGTATTATATATGTATTATATATTTGTACATAATTATGATTGTATTACTTAAAAGTTTTAATATCTTGAAATTATTAAGCAATTATTATATTAAATTACTTACTATACTGTAAATTACTGTATAAATGTATATTTTTTAAATTTTAATTAAAAATAAGGATTAAAAATATTAAATATAATAATATTGAAAAGTATTATTACTGTTGTTATTGTTGTTATAATTAATACAAAACAAAAAACACAATTAAATTACAATTTATATATATATTAGTCGATATCAAAATTAATTAATTAATTAGAATATTAATTATAAAAAAATAATTATTATAATTATATATATATATATTATTATTATTATTATTATTATTATTATTATTATTATTATTATTATTATTATTATTATTATTATTATTATTATTATTATTATTATTATTATTATTATTATTATTATTATTATTATTATTATTATTATTATTATTATTATTATTATTATTATTATTATTATTATTATTATTATTATTATTATTATTATTATTATTATTATTATTATTATTATTATTATTATTATTATTATTATTTAAAATTTTTTTTAATTAATAGTATTTTCTAATAGTCTATGAAACTGGACACTATTATGTTTGGTCTAATGCTTATTGGTTTTTTATATAATAAATAATTTATTTGGAAATGGATGTACAGGTCAAAAAAGATACCGATCCCTACTATACAAGTATGCCATTGGACAGTATGCATGTAGCTGTCGGTCCTTATCTACTACTACTGGCCATTGCTATCATTGAATATCTAATTGAATTGAGACAACAACAAAAAATTATAAAAACTTTATTATAAAATTAATTAAAATTATTAATAACGCTAATTATTTATAGTTATTATTTTATTTTATTATTAATTATTATTAAATAAGTTGATAAAAAATATATATTTATACAGTAATTTACAGTACAGTAAGTAATAATAATATAATAATTGTTTAATAATTTCTAGATATTAAAAAAAAATTAAGTAATACAATCATAATTATGTACAAATATATAATACATATATAATACAAGTATATATATATATAATAATCACAAATATAGTTTTAACTACTATTTAATTAATAAATTTAATTTAATTTAATTATAAAACTTTTTTAACATAAAAATTATTAAATAATATATAAAGTTTGTCAACAAATAAGTTAACCGATGCAGCCGTTAGTATAATAAATAAAAATAAAATAATAAAAACTATCGTACAGTAGATGAATATTAATTTGATTAAAAAATCAATTGAAACAAATAATATACAATTAATTAGAAAAACAATAGCTGTACCATATGTTAGCCAAATATATAGCAAAAATTTTGACCAATAAGTCAGGTTATAGTCGGATATATCGGCAAATAATTTATTTACTAAATCTATAAGATTTTTAATACTTTTAATAGTAGTAGTAGTAGTAGTAATAGGTTTGTGTTTAGCTATTAGTTTCAATAATTGTCGATTGATTTCCAGGTGTCGGAGCTTCAGATACCGGCACAGTATGTAAAAGTAGATCAACTGATAGGTTAGACAATTCCAGTAATAATAGGACCATAGAGTAAATATTATTATATTAGGTAAACCATAGACTATAAGATAATAGATAGAAATCTTTGATATATACCCAATATATAGGATTAGTAAACCAAATATTGTTATTATATATGTATTGTTTATATGAAACAGTTTTGATAATAATTTCAGTCGATTTGTGAGCTTCTGGATGTCCAGGCGGTCGATTAGACCAACCGATTGGGGTGTCCGTAAACCGGACATCATTTCAAATACCTGTAAAAATTTGGGTTCAATACCATTGATTGAGTTATATAGATAAGTCATAACAGATAGTATAGTCATATTGGATATGATTAACATAAATATAGTCATCATAATTGACATAAATTTGCCATTTGATAAATTATCAATGGATGACATAGTGTATTGCCATTGACCTAACTGTACAAATAGTAGCCAATTATTATTATCAATTGTTTGGATAAGCAATACGATTATGCTTTTGATAATAAATATCAGCGAAACTGTTAATATAATTACGGGTCTATTAAACCATAGTCTCTGTTGTTGAGGACAACAATCATCGCCGACGGCTCCGACTAATCGATGGTTACTTAAGCCGATTCGGTATAAATGATAGGCCGACCACTTGTATACCATATTTTCGGGCAATAATTTATTACTCGAATAATAAGTCATTTTTTTATTTATTATTTATTTATTATTATTAAAATACTAAATATAATAAAATCTTTAACGTTTAGTAACTGTTCAAAAATTAATTTAGTATTTTAGTAGTTTATTAGTATATTTGATTAATATTATTAATTTAAGTTAGCCATAACTTTCAATAATTTTTTAGTAAACTTAATAAATTTATTAAAATTTTCTAACTTATAATATTATTAGTTTAGTTTATTAATAGTTAATTGACGTCATCATACAATATTTTTATATTACTAAAAAAGTTACATAATATTTTTTTGAAAATACTTATAATAGTAAAAATAGTAAATAGTTTTATTTACTTATAATTTGAATTTATTTTAACCAAAAAAAAAAAAAATTAAAAAAAATAAACAAATTTGAAATAATAAAAATTAGTCAAAGATAAACAAATAAAAATTAGTCAAAGATGAACAAAAAAAAATTAAAATTATTTGTTTTATAATAACAAATAAACAAAATTGTATAATTCATTCAACATTTTACTATTGAATTATTGATTAGTAATTAATTTAGTTTTTTTTTGTTATTAACAAAAAGTTTATTCTATAGTAATTATATTATAATTTTTTTAACTTATAATATTAGGTATAATTTTTTGTAATTATTATTATTAGTTTTCATTAAAATTAAGTACTTTATTATTCAAGATTATTATAATAAAACATTATTAAATATTATTATGAATTAAATATTAAAAAACTATAACTATTACAGTATATAAAAATATATTGTTTACTATAGAATAAACTATTTGTAAATAACTAAATAAATTAATTAATTACTAATCAATAATTCAATAGTAAATGTTGAATGAATACTACAATATATTTTTAATTTGTTTATTATTAAAACTACAAATAATTTTAATTTTTTTGTTTTCTTTAACTAATTTTTAGTATTTCTAATTTGTTTATTTTTTTTTTTGGTTAAAATATATTCAAATTATAAGTAAATAAAACTATTTAATTTTTTACTATTATAAGTATGATGTTACTATATTATAAAATTTTTTTTAGTATTATATAAATAAGTTAATATATGATAAAAAAAAATATTGTATAATGACGTCAATGATATATATATTTATAATCTAAAAATAAAACAATACTGTAATAAACAAATAGCAAAATTTATTTTATTTTTAAAAACTTTTTAACTATTTATTTAACTAAATTAAAAACAATTAAAAAAATAATTATCAATAAAACAGTTAATGTGACTATTAAATAAAAAAAAATTTTATTAAAATTTTTGCTAATAATTCAATATTCAATTAATTAAATTTCAACTATATTTATATAACTTTTTAATAAAAAAACAAATAATAATAATACAAAATAAATTATTTGGTAAAATAAGTCATTTTGTTTTTTTAAGTTATAGTAATAACTTTAAATATTTATACAAATAATTATACATTAATATCTATAATAATAAAAAAATATTGTTTTTTTTAAAATCTATAAATTATATAAGTTTTATAACAATTTTAATGCAAAATAAAATTATAAATTAGTATTTATTTTATAATATTAGTAAAAAAATAATTAATGTATTTTATTAACTTATGTATTATAGTTAATGACAATCAATAATAATAATAAGCTAATAATAAATTAAATAATGATAAAAAATACAGTACAATATAAGGTATAAATACATGTATTATAGTTATTATTATTAACAAAAAAAAATAATTAAAAAAAAACAATTCATTACACTAAAAAAATTTATTATATAATATATTTAGTAAAAACATAAATAATAATTAAACTATATGTACATGTATTAGTATTAATTAAGTGAACTATCATATTAATTAAAATTTAATACTAATTATTATTAAATATTTAAACAAATTATAATTTAAATAAATTTTAAAAAATTAATTACAAAATTATGATTATAATTAATTATATTAAATAACAATTATATTAGTTTTATTTTTATTAATTTATTATAATATAACAACAATAACAATTTAATAATTTACAATAAAAATGTTTAATAATTTTAGTATTTTATTACAAACAGTATTAACAAAGGCGGCAGTGAATATAAAAAATAAAAATGCCAACAAAAATATTAATAAATGATAGAAAAAAATTAGTTTCAAATAAATATTCAATGAGACAAAAATTAAAATATATAATAATAAAACAATACATGTCCCATACGTTAACCAAAAATATAGTAAAATTTTTGACCAATACGTATGGTTATAGTCTGAGATATCGGCAAACAATTTGTCCAATGATTTCATAATACGTTGAATACGTTTAGTAGTTGTCTGAGGTTTGGTAGTAATAGTTAGCAATAGTTGTTGCAATTTGTTGCAGATATTTAATTGCCGGAGCTTTAGATAACGGCATAGTATATAAAAGTAGATCATCTGATAGATTATAATAGTAAACATATAGTAACACCATAGAGCCAGCAATAGGCTATTGGGAATGCCTAATAGTAGACTATAGCCAATAGGTATACTACTACTACTACTACTACTACTACTACTACTACTACTACTACTACTACTACTACTACTACTACTAGATAGTAGATAACCGGCCATTACTATAAATATGGCACATAGGGGTAATATATATGATTCATGTACGTAACTAATTAGACATAACCAACGCATACGATTGATAAGCTTATGGATCTCCTGGGGATCGGTTAAGCTAACCGACAGGGGTGTACGCAAACCGGACATCATTTCAAATACACCCATAAATGTTGGTTCAATATCCGACATATAATTATAGCAATAGGTTAGCACTGATTTAATTATCAATATAGACATTATTAGTTGACATAATTCAAACAGTCGTGTTTTCTGCCAAAAGTAGGTCCACTCACCTAACAGTGCAAACATTAGCCAATTATCCTCATCGATGAACAAACAGACAAACCGTTCAATAATGTATAGCAAATAAATAATTATTATACTAATCGGTCGATTAAACCATAGTCTCTGTTGAGGACACCAATCATCGGCGGCTACTAAACGATGGTTACTTAAGCCGATTCGGTATAAATGATAGGCCGCCGATTTGTATGCAATATTTTCGGGTAATAATTTATTTGCAGAAAAATGTGACATTATTTTACAATATTTTCAAAAAAGTTTGTTAATTTAGTAGAAAATACCTGAATTTAATGGACAAAAAAAAACTAATTAAATAATACTAATAAATGAAAAATATTATTTAAACATTATTTTTTTAGTGATAATTATATGATATATTACTGATGATATACAGAAAATATATTATATTTTTATTACATTTATTATTGCATTTTATTTCATTGAAACAAATTAATTATTTGTTATTATAATTATTTAATATTCATATATTATTATTTTATTAAAATTATAACTACTGTATAGCATATTTCTATAATACTGATATAATTAATTAATTAATTAATTAATTAATTAAATTTAATTATTATATATCCAGAAAATAAATATTGATTATATTTAAACAATGACCAATATCTTATGTATCTGTAATTATTATTTTTTTTAAATTATACTAATTTAATGTCAATAACAATAAAGTTTAGAAAAATTAGTAATCATTTTATTAATTTTCATTTAAATTATTTTAATAGCTATTTATTATTTATTTTTATTGATATATTATTTCCATAATAAGTACTTATTATTTTATTAATATTATTGATCTTAAAAGTAATTAATTTATTATTTGTACTTATTTTATAATATTAGTAACAAAAATGTATTTTATGAACTTAGTTATAGTTAATGACAATAAATAAAAATATAGTTTATAATAAATATACAGTACATATTATAAATACATTTAATTATTATAATTGTTATTAAAAATATATATATCAGTATATATATAATTAAAATTATAGTTCATTACTACGAAAAAATTTATTATATAATATATTTAGTAAAAACATAAAAAATTAATTATTTAATATTCATATATTATTGAAATTATAATTATTATATACCATATTTCTATTATCCCGATATAATTAATTTATTTATTAACTAAATTTAATTATTATATGTCCAGAAAATAAATATTGATTATTTTTAGACAATATCCAATATCTTTATTATCTTATTATTAATTTTTTTTTAGATTATACTAATTTAAAGTCAATAACAATAAAGTTTGGAAAAATTAGTAACCATTTTATTAATTTTAATTAAAATTATTTTAATAACTATTTATTATTTATTGATATCTTATTTTTATAATAAGTAAATAATTTTAGTAAAAAATGTATTTTATTAACTTAGTTATAGTTAATGACAATAAATAAAAATATAGTCTATAATAAATTAAATAATGATAATAAAAATACAGTAAATATTATAAATACATTTAATTATTATAATTGTTAATAAAAATATATATACCAGTATATATATAATTAAAAGTATAATTCATTACTATGAAAAAAATTATTATAAAATATATTTAGTAAAAACATAAAAAATTAATTATACTATCAATATATGTAGATGTATTAGTATTATAATTACCTGAACTATTAATTATTATTAAATTTTTAAACAAATCATAATTTTAAATAATTTTATTTTTTAAAAAAAACAATTACAATATTTATTAATTACATTAGTTTTATTTTATATTATATTTATTAAATATTATATTAAAATAAAACTCAACAACAACAATTTAATAATTAACAATATAAATGATTAATAATTTTAATATTTTATTACAAACAGTATTAACAGAGGCGGCAGTGAATATAAAAAATAAAAATGCCAACAAAAATATTAATAAAATATATGAAAAAATTAGTTTCAAATAAATATTCAATGAGACAAACATTAAAATATATAATAAGATAACAATACACATCCCATAAGTTAACCAAAAATATAGTAAAATTTTTGACCAATACGTATGATTATAGTCTGAGATATCGACAAACAATTTGTCCAATGATTTCATAATACGTTGAATACGTTTAGTAGTTGTCTGAGGTTTGGTAGTAATAGTTAGCAATAGTTGTTGCAATTTGTTGCAGATATTTAATTGCCGGAGCTTTAGATAACGGCATAGTATATAAAAGTAGATCATCTGATAGATTATAATAGTAAACATATAGTAACACCATAGGGCCAGCACTAGGCTATTGGGAATGCCTAATAGTAGACTATAGCCAATAGATATACTACTACTACTACTACTACTACTACTACTACTACTACTACTACTACTACTACTACTACTACTACTAGATAGTAGATAACCGGCCATTACTATAAATATGGCACATAGAGGTAATATATATGATTCATGTACGTAACTAATTAGACATAACCAACGCATACGATTGATAAGCTTATGGATCTCCTGGGGATCGGTTAAGCTAACCGACAGGGGTGTACGCAAACCGGACATCATTTCAAATACACCCATAAATGTTGGTTCAATATCCGACATATAATTATACAAATAGGTTAATACAGATATAATTATCAATATAGACATTATTAGTTGACATAATTCAAACAGTCGTGTTGTCTGCCAAAAGTAGGTCCACTCACCTAACAGTGCAAACATTAGCCAATTATCCTCATCGATGAACAAACAGACAAACCGTTCAATAATGTATAGCAAATAAATAATTATTATACTAATCGGTCGATTAAACCATAGTCTCTGTTGAGGACACCAATCATCGGCGGCTACTAAACGATGGTTACTTAAGCCGATTCGGTATAAATGATAGGCCGCCGATTTGTATGCAATATTTTCGGGTAATAATTTATTTGCAGAAAAATGTGACATTATTTTACAATATTTTCAAAAAAGTTTGTTAATTTAGTAGAAAATACCTGAATTTAATGGACAAAAAAAAACTAATTAAATAATACTAATAAATGAAAAATATTATTTAAACATTATTTTTTTAGTGATAATTATATGATATATTACTGATGATATACAGAAAATATATTATATTTTTATTACATTTATTATTGCATTTTATTTCATTGAAACAAATTAATTATTTGTTATTATAATTATTTAATATTCATATATTATTATTTTATTAAAATTATAACTACTGTATAGCATATTTCTATAATACTGATATAATTAATTAATTAATTAATTAATTAATTAAATTTAATTATTATATATCCAGAAAATAAATATTGATTATATTTAAACAATGACCAATATCTTATGTATCTGTAATTATTATTTTTTTTAAATTATACTAATTTAATGTCAATAACAATAAAGTTTAGAAAAATTAGTAATCATTTTATTAATTTTCATTTAAATTATTTTAATAGCTATTTATTATTTATTTTTATTGATATATTATTTCCATAATAAGTACTTATTATTTTATTAATATTATTGATCTTAAAAGTAATTAATTTATTATTTGTACTTATTTTATAATATTAGTAACAAAAATGTATTTTATGAACTTAGTTATAGTTAATGACAATAAATAAAAATATAGTTTATAATAAATATACAGTACATATTATAAATACATTTAATTATTATAATTGTTATTAAAAATATATATATCAGTATATATATAATTAAAATTATAGTTCATTACTACGAAAAAATTTATTATATAATATATTTAGTAAAAACATAAAAAATTAATTATTTAATATTCATATATTATTGAAATTATAATTATTATATACCATATTTCTATTATCCCGATATAATTAATTTATTTATTAACTAAATTTAATTATTATATGTCCAGAAAATAAATATTGATTATTTTTAGACAATATCCAATATCTTTATTATCTTATTATTAATTTTTTTTTAGATTATACTAATTTAAAGTCAATAACAATAAAGTTTGGAAAAATTAGTAACCATTTTATTAATTTTAATTAAAATTATTTTAATAACTATTTATTATTTATTGATATCTTATTTTTATAATAAGTAAATAATTTTAGTAAAAAATGTATTTTATTAACTTAGTTATAGTTAATGACAATAAATAAAAATATAGTCTATAATAAATTAAATAATGATAATAAAAATACAGTAAATATTATAAATACATTTAATTATTATAATTGTTAATAAAAATATATATACCAGTATATATATAATTAAAAGTATAATTCATTACTATGAAAAAAATTATTATAAAATATATTTAGTAAAAACATAAAAAATTAATTATACTATCAATATATGTAGATGTATTAGTATTATAATTACCTGAACTATTAATTATTATTAAATTTTTAAACAAATCATAATTTTAAATAATTTTATTTTTTAAAAAAAACAATTACAATATTTATTAATTACATTAGTTTTATTTTATATTATATTTATTAAATATTATATTAAAATAAAACTCAACAACAACAATTTAATAATTAACAATATAAATGATTAATAATTTTAATATTTTATTACAAACAGTATTAACAGAGGCGGCAGTGAATATAAAAAATAAAAATGCCAACAAAAATATTAATAAAATATATGAAAAAATTAGTTTCAAATAAATATTCAATGAGACAAACATTAAAATATATAATAAGATAACAATACACATCCCATAAGTTAACCAAAAATATAGTAAAATTTTTGACCAATACGTATGATTATAGTCTGAGATATCGACAAACAATTTGTCCAATGATTTCATAATACGTTGAATACGTTTAGTAGTTGTCTGAGGTTTGGTAGTAATAGTTAGCAATAGTTGTTGCAATTTGTTGCAGATATTTAATTGCCGGAGCTTTAGATAACGGCATAGTATATAAAAGTAGATCATCTGATAGATTATAATAGTAAACATATAGTAACACCATAGGGCCAGCACTAGGCTATTGGGAATGCCTAATAGTAGACTATAGCCAATAGATATACTACTACTACTACTACTACTACTACTACTACTACTACTACTACTACTACTACTACTACTACTACTACTAGATAGTAGATAACCGGCCATTACTATAAATATGGCACATAGAGGTAATATATATGATTCATGTACGTAACTAATTAGACATAACCAACGCATACGATTGATAAGCTTATGGATCTCCTGGGGATCGGTTAAGCTAACCGACAGGGGTGTACGCAAACCGGACATCATTTCAAATACACCCATAAATGTTGGTTCAATATCCGACATATAATTATACAAATAGGTTAATACAGATATAATTATCAATATAGACATTATTAGTTGACATAATTCAAACAGTCGTGTTGTCTGCCAAAAGTAGGTCCACTCACCTAACAGTGCAAACATTAGCCAATTATCCCAATCGATGAACAAACAGACAAACCGTTCAATAATGTATAGCAAATAAACAGTGATTATAATTACGGGTCGATTAAACCATAGTCTCTGTTGTTGTTGAGGACAACAATCATCGGCGGCTACTAATCGATGGTTACTTAAGCCGATTCGGTATAAATGATAGGCCGCCGATTTGTATGCAATATTTTCGGGCAAAAGTTTATTAGATGAAAAAGTAGACATTTTTTTATAAAAAAAAATAATAATATATTTTATTACTTTAAAGTCAATAACAGTTATAAAGTTACGAAAAAATTTTGTAATTTTTTTTTATTTACAATATTTAATATTTTTTTTTGCTTATTATTATTTCTATTATTATTTACTAAAATTTAATAAAACTATTATATTTAAAATAACATTAAATAATACAATCAATAGATAATAAAATTCATTTAAAATTAAAAAAAAATAACATTTAAATGTTGATCATTATAATTGAGATGCAATTGATATTATTGTTTAGATATTAAAAATATTTTATATTAAATTATTAATATTATTGTTATTATTTACTTTTTTTATTATACACTATTATATCTATAATAATAATAATAAAATATTTTAAACTTTTAAACAATAATGAATTATATTTATTTAAAACATTTTTTGTTAACTATATTTTTTTGGTAATAATTTATATAACTATTTTTATAGCTAAATAAGTCAATGTATTTATTTTGATAATATTAGTACACAAAAAAATTATTTATGTATTTTTTGAACTTAATTATAGTCAATGGCATTAAATAATAATATAGCTTATTATAAATTAAATAATTATTATAAAAAATACATTACATTTTTATAAATACATTTAGTTATTATAATTGTTATCAACAAAAAAAATAATATAATTAAAATTATTATTCATTACTATGAAAACAATTTATAGTATAATATATTTTTAGTAAAAACATAATTATAATATATTAAACATGTATTAGTATTAATTAACTGAACTATTAATTATTATTAAATTTTTAAACAAATTATAATTTAAATAATTTATTTTTTAAAAAAAATTTAATTACAATATTTAATAATTTTTATTTTTATTGATTTTTTTAATAAAAAAATAATATCTTAAAATAAAACTAAACAACAATTTAATAATTTACAAAATAAATAACTAATAATTTTAATATTTGATTACAAACAGTATATAATTTGAATATATTTAGTAAAAACTACTTAAAAATTTATTATATATTTATAATTATATATAAATATTAGTAGAATTACATTTACAATATTTTTTAGTAATAATTTTAATCTAAAAATTTTAGTTATATAAATACAATTGATTTGATAATAATTTTTTTTTTAAAATTAAATATTACTAATCTAGATTTGTATTTAATTTAGTAATAAAAAAATATTAGAAAATAATAATAAAATATATAATATAAAAAAACTATTTACAAAACTATTAAGTAATAGACTTAATATCTAAATAATATATTTTTCAAAATAATAATAATAATAATAATAATAATACTAAATAATTATTTATTTTTGAAAAAATAATTTTAAAAATAATTGTTTATAAACATTATTATCATTATCATTATTATTATTTAGATCATAATTTAATAATTTAATAATATAATGTTTACTTAATTGACTATAATTTATATATTTTAATTTATCCTTGATAATTTCCGTACAATCAGGTCTATTATTATATGATGATTGAATTGTCGATGAAATTAATTTTGAAATATTTTTCATATAATCAGCTAAATTTGTATTCAAATATAATCCATTGAAAACACTATTAAATGATAATTAAAGTTTTTTAAAAAAAATAAATAAAAATAAATATTAGTTTAAAATTAAAGTAAGGGACTGTTCACATATTACGTTCGCACATTTTAATAAATATAGACCCCTCCCTCACTCCCCTATGTTTGCAAATGTTTGCATGTAGTCATAATAAAAAAATATTACGTTCACATTTCCATAACCGYTAACCCCYCTACCACTAAAAAAATAAAGTATCTAAACATRGACGTTTTTAAAATCACTACCACTCCCCTCCCCCTGTTCGTAAAAGTTCGACCCCCTCCTCCCCTCAAATGCGAACGTAATATGTGAAACATCCCTAAAATATATTATTACTTTAGATCATTATCGCTGTTGACATCAAATAAGTCCAACAATATAATACCCATACTATAGATATCGCTTTTTTCATTATAGTCGACTTTTTTCATACCCATCCAACCATTGACTTCGGGTGCCATATATTTATCTGTACCGACATTATTGGTATGAATTTCGGATTGACTGCCAATACGGTTGTGATGAGTGGCTAAACCAAAGTCACATAGTTTTAGGAAACGATTATTCAATGGCTTATCATTGATGAGTATATTTCCGGGTTTGAGATCGCGATGAATAACCGGCGGTTGTCTTGTATGCAAATATTCAACGCATTCACACATCTCTAACATTATATGACTCGTCAGGTAATACTCGATTGAATCCATTAGTTGATTGGGTTTTCGTTGAAATATTTTTCGCTTCAATTCAATCAGATCACTGAGACTTTGCGAACATAATTCCATTTGTATGTAAATATTATTGGATTCAAACCATGCATTGAAATATTTGACCACAAAATCTGATTGTAGTTTAAATAGTATTTGAATTTCATTAATAAAATACGATTTTTCTGTTTCATCTGTTAAACAAACAAAAAAATAAAATAAAAATTTCGTTAATATTATTGTAATGTTTTTTAATAATATATATAAAAAAATTATTTACTCCTAATTAATATATCTTTAATAGCAAAATACTGTTGACTAGTTTTTTCGATAACTTTATAAACTCTACCATAACTTCCCGAACCCAGCGTTTGTTTAGTTTGTTTAAAACAATTTTCATAATAATCTGGTTTTTCATGAATTTCTAACATATTTTCATTATTATTATTATTATTATCATTAAAATAATTATTATCAAATTTAATTGGTGACTGAATTTTTAATCCTAAATTTATTTTTTACAAAAAAAATAAATAAATATTATATTATATATAATTTATTTAATTAATTAATTAATTTTATGGTTAATATACAGACCAACCGAATCCAGCATTTGTTTAGTTTGTTTTAAACTATTATTTTGATTATTAATATTTAAATTAATTGATGACTGAATTTTTGATCCTAAACTCATGTTTTGCATTGTATTATCTGTTTTTTTAATAAAAATAAATATTATATAATATTTTATTTAATTTAATTTTTTTTAATAAATTTAGTTTTAATTGTTGGTTAATATACAGACCTACAGAATCCAGCAATTGATTTGTTTGTTTGAAACTATTATTATTTTCATTATAATTATTATTAATATTTAATTTAATTGTTGATTCAATTTTTGCTAATTTTACAAAATCTTGTAAAACATTTGTTTTTTGTTTGTTATCTTTAATTACAACTATTTTTTTATATAGAAAAAAATATTATATTAAATAATAATAATATACTTAACATATACAAACATATATATGTTTGACATACAAACCTCCTGTAGCTAACAATGGGTTATAATTATTAGTATTATTATTATTATTATCATCTTTTTGGTCATCATTTAGTTTACAATTATTTAAATAATTTTGAATATCAATTGTATGATAGGTTTCCTTATAATATTTAGCTAATAAATCGATAAAACTTTGACAATCACTACTACATTGATTTAATTGAAAATTTGAATTATTTGTATTATAAACTAATTGATAATAATTTTGTTGTTGTTTTCTTAAAAAATTAACACAAATATCATTAACTGATTCAACAGTTAATTTTATAAGCATTTTATGTGAATAATTGTTTAGTTTATTGCATTGATATAGATATCCATCAGTGGTCAGAAATATTGTCAAATAATTTATAGATTTATCACTGGTTTCATATGTAAAACATGAAATTGATTTAATATTTTTCAAATCACTAATCACTAGTGGTTTATAATAAATTGTATTATTTTTATGTCCTAAAAGATAATTACTATTTTGACCCCAACTATAAACCAATCCATCCGTAGTTATAGCAAATGAACACAAATTGTATGTATAAATTGATTTAATTGTAATATTTTCCGGGAATTCAATACGTATGGGACTATCCATTGATTTTGTTGGTTGTCCGCAACCTAACTGTCCATAATTATTTAGTCCCCATCCATAGACAGTGCCCGCACTGGTCAGTGCCAGTGAATGTTGTGTACCGCAACTGATATCAGTAATACATTTACCGGTAAAAAATTGGATAACCGCTGGTTTACTGTAGACATCACTGGTATGTCTACCCAATTGTTTGTAACCATTCAAACCCCAGCTATATATTTGTTGGTCTCTGGTTATACATAATGCAAAACTATTACCGATAATAAATTTTTCAACATTTTTCTCGGATAATTCCCGTATCACTAGCGGTTCACTGATATCCCGACTGTTACCCAATCCTAGTATACCTAGAGATGTGCAAATAGAAAATTTCTAGAAAATTACTCATGAATAAATTTCTATAGAAATTTAACTTTATTGTTAAACTAATGGGATACCCATATCTATAGCTATTGTAATAATATATAAATAATGAGACAATACTACTATTCATATAACATTACACTACTATACACTACTATACAAAATGCGATACCTGTATATGTAAAACAATTATAATTATTTTAAAATAATCAGTTTTCTAAAAATTTTAATAATCATTTAATTATATATATATATATATATAAATTTAAGATAATTAAATAAATTAATTTTTTACTTGAATTAATAATTAAAAAATATTAAAACTAATATTTAATTATTACTTGTAAAACCAATGTATTGTTACAATAATAACATATATCTAGAAAAACGAAATTAACAATGGAGATGCCATAGATAGAAATTTCTTTTTAGAAACTTTCTAGAAATTTCTATTATTATTTTATAAATTTCTCTTTTTTTTACCAACACTAAGTATACCTGATTTGTTATCTCCCAGACCATAGACCCGATCATCCGATGTTACAAACCATATATTACTATCACTTTTACAATGAAATAATTTTATATCATATTTTAGATTTTCCGGTATTTTTTCACACAATGAAAATTTATTATAGAAATTATTTGCAAACATTATTTAAATTATTAATAGTTATTAATAGTTATTTACACTGTATTAATACATTTTTTTTGTATAAATTAATTTTTTAAAAATTAATTTAAAATTGTTAAAACTTTAACCAAACAAACAAAAAACATATAATTACTGTTAATAATACATTTATTTTAACAAAAAATTAATATTATATGACATTTAGTGTATTGTTAGCTAATAAATGGCGTTATCAAAAAAAATATTTTTTAAATATATATATATATATATATAACCATGGTTATTATCAAATAACATTTTTAGTAGATATAGTATTAACTTTCATAATTTTTTAAATAAAAAAAGTTATAATAATTTAGTATATAATAAAATAATAGAAATTTTAAGTGTTTAACTAAAAACATAGATAAATTTATTATAAAGATATGATTTATTTTTATTATTATTTAATTATAATTTCTAATGTTAAATAATTTATACATATATATATACAGTATATATTAAGTAATTGAATATAAAACACAAAATAATAAATTAACAAATAAAATATTTAATTAGAATTTAGTTAAAATTTATTATGTATTATCATAGTATAGTTATCACAAGTTTTAAGCAAAAAATGTTAGAATAATTTTTTATAATTAAAATATAAATTTTACATTTTATTTTATTTTTAATAAAATATTTTAATTGATATTACAATTAACTAAAGAATATTATTTATAGTGTATTTATTTATTATTGTACCTGGTTATAAATAAAGCATGATATATTATATTATAACAAATATAGTATCAAACTACTTTTATCATTTCACTATCACTTTTACAATGAAATAATTTTTAATTTCATATTTTAGATATTCATTTATTTTATTACACAATAAAAAAAATAATTATTATATTAAATCATTTGCAAACATAATAATAATAATTTATTATTATTATAATTAATATACTAATAGTTATTTTTTGATTTTGGTATAACCATGGTTATTATCATTAACATTAGGATTATTTAGTGATATATTATTATATAAACGAAATTATTATCTATAATGTAATAATTTTCATATTTTTTTAAAGTATAAAACTAATATATTTATATATATATAAAAAACTAATAGAAAAAAACTAATTTATTATTAAGATATATATATTTTTGTTTTTAATAATAATTTCAAATGTTTAATAAGTGCTAAACCACAAAAAAAAATAATTAATAATCCAAAAAATTAATTGTTATTAAGACACACAAAAAAATAGTTTATACTAAAATTTTTAAACAATTTTTATAATATAATGGCATACAAGTTGATTATTAAATTATTATATAAGTAATTAAATTATTTATTATAGTAGTTATTATGTTAAAATTTAAAAAAAACATTAAAATTTATTTTAAATAACAATAAAAAATAATATTAAAAAATTGATAAATAAAAAAATTGTATTATATTTTCTATTAGTCTTAAAAATATTTTTATTAATAATATAATCGCACACGTCTGTCCAATTCATCCCATAGATGTTCAATAATATTGAGGTCAGGGCTCTGTGGCGGCCACTCAAGTGTCTCAATTTGATTGTCAGACAACCATTTCTTTGCCAATTTTGATGTGTGCTTTGGGTCGTTGTCCGCTTGAAATAAAAAATCATCGCTTATTTGTAGATCTCTGGCACTCTGAAGCAAATGTGGGGTCAAAATATCGTTAACGTAAATGTAGCGGTCCATAGTTGATGGAATTTCGACCAAATGGCCAACTCCCTGGCCTGTCATACACCCCCATACCATAACTGATTTCGAGTGCTTCACAGTTGGACATATATTATCAGGATTAATGCTTTCGCCTCTCTTTTTAAACACTCGTTGGCGACGTTTAGTACTAATAATCTCAAATTTTGACTCATCTGACCACAAGACCTTCCTCCAGTATGACATAGGCATCCGGATGTACTTTCGTGCAAAGTCTAATCGTTTTCTCTGATTTGTTAGGCTTATCATTGGACGTCTTCGCGCAATACCACTGTAATAACCCATTTCTTGAATCCGGTGTCTAATAGTGTTTCTGTGACACAAAATGTTTCTGGCGGCCAACTCTTCCTTAATCTCATCGGTGGTCAACTTCTTATTTTTTGCCACAATTCGACTCAATATCCTGTCCTGTTTAGCACTGGTACATCTTTTTCGACCACTTCTTGCGAGATTTCTAACTGTCCCGTACTTTTCGACTTTCTTTACAATTGATCGGACAGTATTATCAGTTGTTGTAAACAGTTCCGCTATTTTTGCGTATGACTTTCCGGTGCTGACTCTCATATCATACATTTGTTGGCGAATTGCATCTGAAAATTCTTGTATTTTAACCATTTTTATGATAATCACTGCATTTACTGTTTATTTACGTGTATTCAAATTAATAACAATGCATTGGAATCAATTGGTCCCAACAATGTGTCTGAAATCACGCGCGTTTTAAAAACACGAAAATAATTTTTGTACCTAAATTATTAACACCTATAACTTTACCTTGATATATTTTGTTATTTAAACCATTGTTTTGACCATCTAGTATATCAATTTAATTGTGATTTATTACTCTATTATTTGATATCAAATTTGTTTATTTAAGTTAAAAAATAAAAAAGTTATTAAAGTTTAAAGTTAATGATATCAATATTTTTACGATACGAAATTAGATTATGTTTTTAGTGTAAATAGCATTTAAAAATATAAATAAAGTTATTATTAAATATTAATTAATAGAATAAATTAATTATTATTATGTTTTGAAAATTACATTGAAAAAAACATTAATAATAAAACTAATTGTTATAACACTTATCAATAGTCATTAGTTAGATTATAGTACTTTAATATGTGTTTTATTTATAAATAATTAATTTTATAATTATCTTTTTATAATAATAAATATTATTATTATATATATATATATATATATATTATATAAATTATAATTGCTATAAAAATTTAGAATTAGAATTATTAATTCAAAATATAAATATATATGTAAAGTCAATTCAATTACAATAAGTATTCACAGTAAACTAGTTGATTATAAATTTACTAATATTAAATTTATTTGAATTTGAAATAATTAAAATTTATTAAATAGTTTATTATATATAATCTATATATTAACTAATTTCATAAAATTATTATTATTGTTTTCAATAAAATGTCTAATAATTACATTTGATAATCATTATTAGATTACAATACATTAATATGTTTTTTTTGATACTCTAAGATCTAATAAATAATATTAATTTTATAGATTATTAACTTTATATTTAAATAAAGTTAATTCAATATCATTAAGTATAAGTAAATTAAATTAGTTTCTATTAAAATTAATAGTTAGTATATATATATATATATATTAGTTATTGTTAACTAAACTATCATTATCTAAAAAAATTTTTGTAAACACTACTAATATATAATAATATTATATCAATTCAATAAAATGTCTGATAATTCAAACAATAAGTTATTGGCTGAAAATCGGGTATACAAGTGGTCGGCCTATCATTTATACCGAATCGGCTTAAGTAACCATCGATTAGTCGTAGCCGAAGCCGATGATTGTTGTCCTCAACAGAGACTATGGTTTAATCGACCGATAATTATACTAATTGTTTCAATAATTTTTATTATTAAAAACCTAATCTCATTGTTTATTATCCAAACATCAGACAACAATTGGCTACTATATGTAAAGTTAGGTTTATGGCAATATACTATGGATATTGAAAAATTATCAAGCAACATTTCAAAATTATTAACAATTTATTTGTTATTGACCACAAATTTAACCATATTATCTGTATTAACTTATTTCTATAACTATATGTCGGGTATTGAACCCAAATTTTTACATGTATTTCAAATGATGTCCGGTTTACGGACACCCCAGTCGGTTGGTCTAACCGGTAATCGCCTGGAGATCCAGAAGCTAATTAAATCGATGAAACTATTATGTAATTGTTGTCATTTGAATAATACATACTTAATAATATTGTTTAGTATTGTATTAAATTATTTTGGTTATTTATCAAAAATATCCCTATACTATATAATAGTCTATGGTTTACCTAATCTAATAGTTTTTACACTTTGGACCTATTATTACTGTAATCTATTGTTATTTCAAATGATATACCTATACATACTGTGCCAGTATTTAAAGCTCCGACACCTGGAAATTACTAAACAATTAGTTAGACTGTTTGGTAAACGCAAAAAACTACGTATAAATACTAGACGTATTAGAAATTTATTGAAATCAATGGACAAATTTTTTACCGATTTATCCGACTATAACCGTACTTATTGGTCAAAATTTTTATTAAATATTTGGTTGACTTTGGGTACATCTATTGTTTTTCTGCTAAATACTATACTATTTGTTTCAATGGATTTTTATATAAAATTTATTTTAACTTATGGTCTAATATTTTTTATGATTAGCTTTTTATTTATTTTAATATCGGCCGCATCGGTCAACTCTACTATTAATAAATCATATAAATTGCTAAACAATTATTATATAAATTTATTATAATTTTCAATATATATTGTATCCAATAATTAATCCAATTATTTATTTAACGAAAAATTGTTTAATATGTATAGTAATACACAATTAAGTATATTCTGTATATATATAATAAATGTAAATAGCATATTAACTATTGGGCTATTTGTAAAGTTATATAATTATTTATTTTTTGTAGTATTTAATAGATTATTTAATAAATCATATAAATTTCTAAACATTTATTATATAAATTATTTTTTATCTAAAAAATCATAATGATTTCAACATAAAAAAAATTATCTAATAAGTATAGTAATAAACATAATGTATATAAATTTTTTAAATTACTATTAAGGCAATAGTTTTATTTAAATAATTTAGTTTTAGTTTTTAATTGCTTAATTCATAAAAAATATTTTATTAATTAAATTTATTAAAGTAGTTTTTATAAATTTAAAAAAATTAAAAAAAAATATTATTAAAAACTTATAATATAGAACCAATTCAATAATAATTCTAATTCTAATAATATAATATTAAATAATAAATTATATTTTAATCAACAAAAAACATTACATATACATAATTAATACGATTATAAATATAATATAAAAAATATAAGTAAAATTTTTTATTTGTCTGCAGCGAAAAAAACCAATATTTAAAAATTAAATTTTATACAATTATTATAATTACATTAATATTTATAATTCAAAAAATTAAGTATTTATTTAAACATACAAATTTAACAAGTAATAATACAGTAGTATATTATATATATTATAGTATAATAGTCTTATATATATATATTACAAAATATTTTTTACAATATCTACTTAAAACAATCTATACTAAAGATTATGTAATTATTTTTTAATAATATAACTGTTTAATAAATTATACAATTTATTAATACATGAGTTAACCGACGCAGCAGTCAATATGATAAACAAAAACAATATTATAAAATAAATTAAACCGTAAGTTAGTATTGTTTGAATCAATGTATTCATTGTGACAAACAATAGGATAAATATTAGATAAACAATAGCCGTACCGAAAATCAACCAAATATTTAGCAAAAATTTTGACCAATACGTACGGTTATAGTCGGATAAATCGGCAAACAATTTGTCCAATGATTTCATAATACGTTGAATACGTTTAGTAGTATTAATCAATTGTTTAGTTGGTTTCAATAGTAGCAGTAATTGTCTACGGATTTCAAACTTTCGGAGCTTTATATACCGGCACAGTATATGAAAGTAAATTACCTGAAATATCCAGATATTCCAGAAATAATAACCCCATAACAAAAATATTAATAGATTGGGCAAACCATAGACCAGAGTATAGTATACGGAAATTTTTGACAAATAACCAAACATACAAACCATTGTCAAAAAAATAGGTATCAAATATGTATTATTCAAATGACACCATTTGGATAACCATTGCATACGTTTGATAAGCTTCTGGATCTCCTGGGGATCTCCAGTTAGACCAACCGACAGGGGTGTCCACCGCAAGCCGGACATCATTTCAAATACCCGTAAAAATTTTGGTTCAATACCCTGAATAGAGTTATAGAAATAGATAGCTATCGACAATATTGTTATCAATGTTACCAATAGTATTAATATTGTTAATAATTTAGTAAATTTTTTCGATAGTATATTCAATGCAAATATATATTGAAAATCACCCATCAATGCAAACAATTGCCAATTATTTTGTGAATCAATAGCCAGTAAACAGATTAGGCGTTCAATAATGAAAATTATTGAAACAATTATTATAATTACGGGTCGATTAAACCATAGTCTCTGCTGTTGTTGAGGACAATCATCGGCTACTAATCGATGGTTACTTAAGCCGATTCGGTATAAATGATAGGCCGACCACTTGTATACCTGATTTTCGGGCAATAATTTATTGATTAATATTTTGGCCATTTTTTTATTAAAATAAAAATCTATTACTTATTCTATTAAAGTTTAACTAATATTAATGTTTTTTTTTCACTCAAAACTTTAGCAATTGTCTAATATTTATAGTAATAAATAATAATTAGAAAAATAAATTATTATTATTATTATGATTAGTAATTATTTGTTTGGCAATAGTTTTTTTTAATCAAAAATATGAAAATTTTCTATTAAATAAGTATTAATATATAAGTTTAATAACTTTATTATAATCATTAATTCAAAAGTTTATAAAATTACAATTATATAATTATAAATTATATATATTATATTTATTAATATTTATATGCTTTTTATTTATGTACTAATAGCTATAATAAAAATTGTAAAAAACTATAATGTAATAATAATCAACAATTTATTTTTAAAAAATAACATTATTTTAGTTTAAATTTTTATTATTTTTAATAATAAGAATAATATTTACTTATTTATTTGCAAATAATAATAATAATATATTTTATAGTGTTATTTACTATAATATACATTAACTATTAAGTTAACTTTTTCATTATAAATATAAAATAGTATAATAAACTTAATGATAATAATAATAATTATTAGTATTTCTAATATTTATAAGAAAACAAATAAATACTTTAAAAAATTACAATTCATATAATTAGTTATTATATAATTTTTATTAAGAAAATAAATATAATTTATATTTGATATTTGTTTTAAAATAAAAACTTAATTTTTATTATTACATTTTGTTAGTAATATACTGTTTTAAAAAATAAAATAAAATCAATAACTTTATTAAACATTTAAATGTTTACTACTATTAGAGTATTTTATTTAAGAAATTATATAACAAACAAAAAAGTTTAATAATAATATAAAATAATATAATTAATACTATTTTAATTAATAAATATAACATTAATAAATTATTACATTCATTAAAATATAGACAATTATTATAATTATTACTACTAATACAAAAAATATTTTCAAAAAAAATACAATAATTAATTAATTAAAATCTAAGTGTCTATAATTTTAGTTAATTAATCTATAGTTTATTAGTCTATAGTCTAGACTCTATACTATTAATTTATTAACTTATACTTTAAAGTAAAATTTAGATATTTTTATAAATTTATTTACATATATATTTATAAATAATAAAATTATAATTATAAGTTATTAAACAAATTAATCTAAAAATAATTATTTTTTAAAAATTTAATAATAAATAAATAATTTTATAGTATAATTAACAAACAAAAAAATTATAAAACACTAAACATTAAAAAATATTTAGTAATAATTAGATGAAACAAATAAAAATATTAAAAGTTTAATAATATTATAATAAAATTAATTCCCCATAAAAAATATATATACTATTTATATGATTATGTATATCTATATCTATATCAATAATAATAAAAAATAATAATAATATGATGGGTTAGGTCAATACAATTTTTTTTGGGAGGGGGGTGGGGGTGAGGGTTAGTAGACTATATTAAATAATCAGTAAATAATAATTGTTTAATAATTTATAGCATTTATAGGTACCAGAGTTTACCGATGCAGCCGTTAGTATGATAAATAAAAATCCGATAAAACAAAATATTAAGCCATAAATAAATAGATATTTTATGAATATATTTACCGAAACAAATAGTGTATTATAAAGTATAATAGCAATAGCCGTATCAAATATTAGCCAAACGTATAGTAAAAATTTTGACCAATAAGTCTGGTTATAGTCGGAGATATCGGCAAACAATTTGTCCATTGATTTCATAATATCGAAAATACGTTTAGTATTATTATTATTATTAGTAGTAGTATTTGTCTGATGTTTAGTTAGTTTACGTAATTGTCGATAAATTTCAAACTGCCTGAGCTTTAGATACCGGCACAGTATATAAAAATATAATAATTGATAAATAAATAAATTACACAAAAAATATGACCAAAATGTATAGATAATTGAATTGATTATATCGTAGACAATAATATCTAAAGTTATGGAAATAGTTTTGAATATATAACTACTAAAACATAGTATGGGTATAAAATATTTATTGTTTATATAGATAATAGTTGATAACCAATGCATACGTTTGATAAGCTTATGGATCTCCAGGGGATCAGTTAGACCAACACTCCCGGGTGTACGTAAACCGGACATCATTTCAAATACCCGTAAAAATGTTGGTCTAATATCATTCAGATAATTATAATAATAGGTTAATATGGATGCTATTAATAGTAGCGATAATATTGTTATATATATTGTAATAAATAATATTAATTTTGTCGATGAATTATTTATTGACAAATTGTATTGCCATTGACCTAACAGTGCCGACATTAGCCAATTGTTGTCGTCGACATTGATATACAAACTGATTAATTGTTTGATAATACAAATCAAACAAATAATTAGTATAATTACGGGTCGATTAAACCATAGTCTCTGTTGAGGACAATAATCATCGGCGGCTACTAATCGATGGTTACTTAAGCCGATTCGGTATAAATGATAGGCCGACCACTTGTATACCTGATTTGGTGGCAATAACTTGTTTGCCGAAAATGCAGACATTTGTCTTATTAGTTATTATTGAAATAAAAAGTTTTATTAATTATTAATATATATATAAATATAAGTTTTATTTTATTAAATAAAAATACTACTAATAATTTACTAAAAGTTCAATTCAAAGTTATATTTTTTATATACATTATATTTTTATATCAATATAATTTATTTAATTGATATAATGTATTATATAGTTGTATTATAAAAATTAAATTAATTTTCTAATAATAATTACTAATAATATATAGATATATATATTATTAATAATTATATTACCGTATAAACCCGCAAATAGCCCCCCATGGCCATATGGGGCTATATGTGGAAATGTGGGCAATAAGTGAAAAATAGCCCCCCACCAAAAGTTGATTTGAATAAAATCACAAATAGCCCCACTATCGAAAATATTGTAGTTTTTTTTGAATGTGTATATACCCCCTCATGCCATCTATTGACCGGTCAGTGTCTAAACTAAAACTATTAATTATAATAAACTGTAAATTTTAAGTTTTTTAAAATAATTTTTCAATTCAATGCTATTATAGTGTATTTAAATGCTTTGTTTAATAAATGTTGTTAACATTATTTATGTTATGACCGATATATATGTATGACTAAATGACTGTATGACTGTATGACTGTATGACTACATGACTATGTATGACATCATCACTATGTATGACTGTATGACTGTATGACTGTATGACTACACGACTGTATGCCTACGTAACTATGTATGACCTCATGTATGACTGCATTACTATATGTATGACTATAGAAACGATTCCTTTTCCTGTTATACATTCAGGCACTCCATTGTTGTTGTCATCAAAGTTATTACCACTTCACGTGAGCAATGACTGAACAAATCAAATACTTTGATTCATCTGATCGGTCGAATTATGTCGTAAGTGCTGAACACATCAATTCCCACAATTGTCAACATTATCTCATCACTGGTTATAAAATGTGATTATGGATGTGGTGCGGGGTTCCCATTAATAGACCGGTCATTACATTTGGCCATTTGTGGATCAGTTCTCTGTGAGCGCTTCAAGTTTTCGATTAATGAGTTCCCTGTTCACCACTGATATTTTTGTTGGAACAAGCACGGATAGCTAAAGAAATTGAAGATCGACAGGTGGCCACTGAAAATCCCAATCAAACAATTGAATTGGCTGAACAGCCCGCCGGCCCGTCAAATGAAGCAATCATACAGATCGATGACCCGTCAAATGAAGACATCTATCAGATCGATGGCCCGCCATATGAAGACATCAATAAGATGGCTGACTCGTAAAATGATGCCACAAATCAGATCGATGGCACGTCAATTGCTGACACCAATCAAATCGATGACATCGTTATTTATTTATGCGGCCATAATAGCCATGGATTTAGTTCTTGTTAACTACCCGGATAACCGTTTGAGAAACAAAACAGCTTTCGTGACGCCATGATCTTATTGTTAGTCGTGTCCGTCAATCAGCATTTGCCGATCTTCTACAGACAGCCGGTCCTCAAGTCAACGATTTTATAAACGCCAACAGACCGGTCATTACGGCCAACATTTCAAGAATTTGTTTTAAGTTCAGAAATCGGTATTATTAACTGATACTTACCGTACAATACTTGTAATAAATAATTTCCCGATAATTCATATTTTTTTCATTATTAATAATTTATGCAATACATTTAAAAATATTTTTTTCTATATTATTTAAAATTATTTGATTTATAAATATTTAAAATTATTTGATTAATAAATGTTTTATTTTATTTATTTAATACATAATCCGTATAACAATCATAGCTTATTACACATCATTACATATTTTTTTATTTATTAGACCGATCTTATATATATAACCCTTTCCCCAATCGTTCCTTCCCCCACGACTTCACATATAGCCCCAGTAGGGGGGCTATATGTGAAAAATAGCCCCCTACCAAATTTTGATTTTAAAATTTTAAAAAACCGTCAGGGGGGGCTATATGCGGGTCTATACGGTAATTATATATATATATATATTAATAATATAGACAAAATAACTATTAATATTTAATAAGCATATTATAAGTATAAAACTATATACAATATATATTGTATATATATATATAAATATAACAATTAAATATCTTATAATAAAAATATTAATTACTAAAAAAAATTTGGTAAAAATCGATAAAATAAAATATTATATTATATATAACTAATTGATGATAAAAAAAACCTAACAACTAATATTTGACAGTTTGATTGCATTTAAGTCTATAAAAACACTAATAACAATAATAAAGTTTAGTAAAATAATATAATAATTATTATTTGTTTATTTTATTTAAAATTTATAACTATAATATATAAATAAATTGTGAAATAACAATAAAATATTTATTGTATAATAATAACAATAATATATTTAAAGTTATTATTTTAATAAATATTAATGACAGTCATTTAATATTAACATTAACTTAATTTTATATCAATAAAATAAAACAATAGAAAATTTATTATAGAAATATACAATAAGTTTTTAGTTTATTTGAATAGACTATTTTAAAAAAATATTATTATATATTGATTATTGTATATTTATAAAAAATTTAATATAATATTAGTACTTTATTAAAGCAATTTGTATTATATTTAATAATAATAATTATAAAGTATTTTATATTAAATTATATAATTATCATTTTATTTTATTCAATGATATCTATAAAAAATAGTTTAAAATTAAATTGATAATAATTTTATTTTTTTAGCAAATATACATTATATATAAATTATAATTACAATTATTATTTCTAAATAACGATAATAATATTAATTAAATACAAATTATACTATTCAAAAAAAATTAAAATAAAGTAATTAAAGTTTATTTATCTCTAACAGTAAAATAATAAAATTAAAAAAAACAAAAACAATAACAATACAAATGTTATTTATAAAATAAATCATACAAAATATGTATAAATAAGATAAACACTTAAATTATTATTATTATTATCATATTAATTGTAAATAATAATTGTTTAATAATTTATATACTGTAATACCAAAAAATAATAATATTAAGACAATAATAATAATAAAATAATTTAAGTATTTTTTTAATAAAAAAATGTATACTATATGATAAGTTTGTATATATTTTAATATTATTAATAATAATAATGTAATAATTTAACTATTTATAAATAATTTTTTATAGAGTGAGTGTGTATATTATATTATTAGTAAATAATAATTGTTTAATAATTTATAGGATTTATTATTAGTAGACGAGTTAACTGATGCAGCCGTTAGTATAATAAATAAAAATCCAATAAAACAAAATATTAATGTATAAATATATACGTATTTTAATAATATATTCATTGAAACAAATAGTGTACTATAGAGTAGTATAACAATAGCCGTACCAAATGTTAACCAAACGTATAGTAAAAATTTTGACCAATAAGTTAGGTTATAGTCCGTGATATCGGCAAATAGTTTGTCCATAGATTTCATAATACGTTGAATACGTTTAGTAGTATTACTATTGTGTTTAGTTGTCAATAGTTTACGTAATTGTCTATTCAATTCAAATTGTCTGAGTTTTAAATACCGGCACAATATATAAAAATATAATAATTGATAGGTAAATATATTAAAAAAATAATAATTCCAAAATGTATAAATTATTTCATTGATTATATCGTAAATTATTATATCTAATGTTATCGAAAATTTGAATATATAACCACTAAAACAAATTACAAATACTAGTAATGGTATAAAATATGTATTATTTAGATAACAAAATCTAGATAACCATTGCATCCGATTGATTAGCTTCTGGATCTCCTGGGGATCACCGGTTAGACCAACACTCCCGGGTGTACGTAAACCGGACATCATTTCAAATACCCGCAAAAATGTCGGTCTAATTTCATTTAAATAATTATAACAATAGGTTAATACGGATGCTAGCGATAAGATTGATAATAATACTAATAATATTGTTATAAATAATAGAAATTTGCTTGATGAATTATTATTATTATTATTAGACAAATTGTATAGCCATTGACCTAACAGTGCCAATTTTAGCCAACTGTTTGAATCGACAAATAAACCAATTGTTTGTTTAATAATTAGTATCATTAAAACAATTGATATAATTATCGGTCGATTAAACCATAGTCTTTGTGGACAATAATCATCGGCCAATCGATGGTTACTTAAGCCGATTCGGTATAAATGATAGGCCGACCACTTGTATACCTGATTTTCGGGCAATAATTTTTTTACTGAAATCATATCCATTTTATATAAAAATATTTATTTATTAATTTAAACTTTACTGTAGATAATCATATAATCAACAAATATATCAAAAATAAATAAAATAAAGGTATAATTTATATTTAAACTTAAACTAAAAACTAATTTAAGTATTTTGTTTATTCAAGTATTTATTGACAATAAAATTTTAAATAACAAAAATTAATGACTAATAATAAATATTGTATTTTTTTTTAAAATTATTTAAACAAATATAATTATACTTTTTAGTTTTTTGTAAAACTAATTTTTATTATTTGATATTATTTTTATGTTTTAAAATATATTCAAAAATATAAGTAATTTAAACTATTTAATTATTATTATTATTATTTACCAAATAAAAATTTTAACAATTTAAATAAGTAGTAAATTTTCATAAAAATATTAAATGATGACGTAAATAATATAATCAATAAATAAAACAATAATGTAATAAACAAATAGTAATTTATTTTCAAAAAATATTTATTTTTACTAAATTTATAAAATAAATTAAAAATTAAATAGTTTATATGAATATAAGACTAAAAATTTTGTTACAATTATATTTATTATTAATAATTATATATAATTTATTAAATTACAACTATATTTACTAACTATTTAAAACGGCAAAATAAAAAAATAAATTATTAATTTATTTTAATTACAAATATACATATATACAAATATATATATATAAATACTGAAATTAAAAACTTTTAACATAATAAATACTAAATAGTATATAGAGTTTATAAACATATTAGTTAATCGATACAGTAATTAATATAATAAATAAAAATAATATAATTAATTTTTAAACTATATTAGTATAAAATTAATTTTAGAAAAATTTAAAAGTTAATAATATTAATAATAAATCTAATTTGTAAATAAATAATTGTTTAACAATTTATATGATTTATTATTAGTAAATGAGTTAACCGATGCTGCAGTCATTATAATAAATAAAAATCCAATAAAACCAAAAATCAAACCATAAATAAATACATATTTGATGAAAATATTTAACGAAACAAATATAATACTATACAATAGTAAAACAATAGCCGTACCAAAAGTCAACCAAACGTTTAGTAAAAATTTTGACCAATAAGTGCGGTTATAGTCCGAGATATCGGCAAACAATTTGTCTATAGATTTCATAATATCGATAATACGTTTAGTATTATTATTATTTGTCTGATGTTTAGTTAGTTTACGTAATTGTCGATAAATTTCAAACTGCCTGAGCTTTAGATAGCGGCACAGTATATAAAAATAGATCAATTGATAGGTAAGTATATTAAAAAAATAATAGGACCATAATGTAAATATTATTGCATTTAATATATCATAGATAATAGTATCCAATGATATGGAAAATTGCAATATATAACCACTAAAACTAATTAATAAACCAAATATAGGCATTAAATATTGATTATTTATATGACAACAATAACATAGCCAACGCATCCTATTGATAAGCTTATGTATGTCCAGGGGAGCGGTTAGACCAACACTCAGGGGTGTCCGACCCGGCAAACCGGACATCATTTCAAATACCCGAAAAAATTTTGGTTCAATATCCGACATATAGTTATAAAGATAGGTTAATATAGATAATATTATTAACATTGATAATAAAAATATAAATATAGTCATCAATAATATTAATTTTGTTGATAAATAATTTAGAGATAAATTGTATTGCCATTGATCTATGAGTACAAACTTTAGCCAACAATTGTCTGCATCGATCAATAAACCAGTTATTTGTTTGATAATTGAAATCAAACAAATTATTAGTATAATTACGGGTCGATTAAACCATAGTCTCTGTTGAGGACAATCATCGGCTACTAATCGATGGTTACTTAAGCCGATTCGGTATAAATGATAGGCCGACCCGTTGTATACCTGATTTGGTGGCAATAATTTGTTTGCCGAAAATCCAGACATTTTTGTTTTGTTTTATATATAAATATCTTTTTAGCTATTATTGAAAATTGAAAGTTTTATTAATTTATTATTATTATTATTATTATATATAAACAATACTTTATTATGAAAAACTAATAATAATTTACAAAAAAAAATTAAATATCTAATTATATTTTATATAATTTTATATCTAATATAATTAATGTATAATTATTATACTGTACATAATAGTTGTACTAAAAAAAAATTCAATTAATTTTCTAATATTAAATTTTATTAGTAAATTATTGATTAATTATAATATTTATATCTAACATAATAACTTTAATACTATTCAATAATTATAATTTAAGGTATAATATAATTTACTATACTGTTTATAATTATTTAAACAATAAACTAATTCATATATTTTTAATTAATTTATTTATTTATTTTGAAATATTTTATATTATTTTACAGTCAATAACAATATTAATGTTTATGAATAAAATATAGTAACTATTATATATATATATTTTTAATAATTATTATCTAAAATAGCATAAAACAATATATATAAAAAATAATTTGTAAAATACATTATATATTAGTTAAATAGATTATTAATATATCGATTATATATTGATTATTGTATAAATTTATATTATATTAGTATTATATTGCAAATGATATTATAATATAATTTTCGTAATAAAAAATATTATAAATTTAAGTATTATTATCATTTTTATTATCGTTTATTTTTATATTGTAGCTACATTGATAGTTATTAAATATTTTTAACTAAAACTAATAAAAAGAAAATTTATATTTTAAGCACTTATAATTTTATTATTATTATTATCATCATCTTTTTTATTAGTGTTTTTTATAGATACATTCATAATTATTGAAAATAAAATATTTTTAACTAAAACTACTAAAAAGAAAATTTATTTTTTAAACAAATGTTTAAATATGTATTAAATTTTAGAGAGAGAGAGAGAGAGAGAGAGAGAGAGAGAGAGAGAGAGAGAGTAATAATTATTGTATAATTATTTTGTTGATTAGTTTAGTAGTGATACAAATTAATTTCATTTAATTAATACAAATGTCATTATAATTATACAAAGAAAAAATATGCAAAAAATATGACAATTAGTTTATTATTATTATTAATTATAAATATGTAAATAAATAATTGTTTAATAATTTATTTGATTTATTATTAGTTAATGAGTTGACCGATGCTGCTGTCATTATAATAAATAAAAACCCAATAAACAAAAATATTAAGCCATAAATAAATATAGTTTTAATGTATATATTCATTGAAACAAATAGTATACAGATTAGTAGTACAACAATAGCCGTACCAAAAGTAAACCAAACGTATAGTAAAAATTTTGACCAATAAGTGCGGTTATAGTCGGATATATCGGTAAACAATTTGTCCATTGATTTCATGATATTGACGATACGTTTAGTAGTATTTTTTGTTAGGTTAGCTATAATTAGTTGTCGTAATTGTCTATTCAATTCAAACTGTCGGAGCTTTAAATAGCGGCACAGTATGTAAAAGTACATCATTTGAAATGTTAATAAATTAAAGAAATAATAGCCCCATAATGCAAATATTAATGCATTTAGTATATCATAGATTATATTAGTATCTAATGATATGGAAAATTGTAATATATAACCACTAAAACTAGTTAATAAACAACATATAGGTATTAGATATGTATTTTGTATACGCAAACAATAACATAACCGTCGCATCAGTTTAATAAGCTTATGTACGTCAAGGGGATCGGTTAGACCAACCGCAAGTGGTGTCCGACCCGGAAAACCGGACATCATTTCAAATACCCGCAAAAATTTTGGTTCAATATCCGACATATAGTTATAGAAATAGGTTAGTATAGATGCCATTATTAACATTGATAATAAAAATTTATAGATTGATAACAATAGTATTAATTTGCTTGATGAATTATTATTAATTGATAAATTGTATTGCCATTGATCTATAAGTAAAAACTTTAGCCAATTGTCTTTATAGATGAATAAAACGCTTATTTGTTTAATTAAATAAATCAATGAAACAATTGATATAATTATCGGTCGATTAAACCATAGTCTCTTAGGTTGTTGTTGATGAGGACAACCAACTAATCGATGGTTACTTAAGCCGATTCGGTATAAATGATAGGCCGACCACTTGTATACCTGATTTTCGGGCAATAATTTATTTACCGAAAATTTAGACATTTTTTTAGTTTAATAAGTTTAAAGTAATAAATTTTTATTAATATATAAAATGGTTGTAATTTATTTAAAAAACTAACTAATAATTTACTAAAAAAATTCAATAGCAAACTAAATATTTTATATATAATTTATATTGTTTTTTACATATCCAATATAATTAATTTATAATTATTATATTTACAATAAATACTGTATAGTATACTTATAAAAAAATTAATTATAAAAATACATTATATTATAGTTAAATAGATTATTAATATATCGATTATATATTGATTATTGTATAAATTTATTATTGTATTATATTGCAAACGATATTATAATATAATTTTCATAATTAAAAAAAATATATTATAAATTTAAGTATTATTATCATTTTTATTAGCGTTTTTTATATACTGTAGATACATTGATAGTTATTAAAAATAAAATAATTTTAACTAAAACTAATAAAAAGATAATTTATATTTTAAACAAATAAAAATTTATAATTATATTTTATATATATAGGGAGAAAAATAAAATTATTATTATTTTTAAGTTAATAAGTTATAGAAATTAATTTCATTTAATTAACACAAATATCATTATAAATATACAAACAAACAAAAATATAACAATTAGTTTATTATTATTATTATTATTATAAATTATAAATATGTAAATAAATAATTGATTAATAATTTATATGATTTATTATTAATTAGTGAGTTAACCGATGCTGCTGTTAGTATAATAAATAAAAACCCGATAAACAAAAATATTAAGCCATAAATAAATATTGATTTAATAAATATATTTATTGAAACAAATAGTATACTATTTAATAGGACAACAATAGCCGTACCAAAAGTCAACCAAACGTATAGTAAAAATTTTGACCAATAAGTCCGGTTATAATCGGCGATATCGGTAAACAATTTGTTCATAGATTTCATTAAATTTCGGATACGTTTAGTATTAGTATTATTTAAATTATTTGTCTGATGTTTAGTTAGTTTAATTAATTGTCGATAAATTTCAAACTGCCTGAGCTTTAAATAGCGACATAGTATATAAAAATATAACAATTGATAGGTAAATATATTAAAAAAATAATAGGCCCATAATGTAAATATTATTGAATTTATTAGATCATAGATTATATTAGTATCTAATGATATAGAAAATTGTAATATATAACCACTAAAACTAATTAGTAAACCAAATATAGGTATTATATATGTATTTTGTATATGCAAACAATAACATAACCGTCGCATCAGTTTAATAAGCTTATGTACGTCCAGTGGATCGGTTAGACCAACCGCAAGGGGTGTCTGACCCTTGGAAAACCGGACATCATTTCAAATACACGTAAAAATTTTGGTTCAATACCCTGGATATAGTTATAGAAATAGGTTAGTATAGATCCAATTATTAACATTGATAATAAAAATATATATATTGTTAATAGTGATATTAATTTTGTTGATGTATTATTTGCTAATAAATTGTATTGCCATTGACCTAATAGGGCATACATTAGCCAATTATTGTCTGATTTGATAAATAAACATATTATACGTTCAATAATTAAAATCATTGTAACAATTGTTATAATTACGGGTCGATTAAACCATAGTCTCTGTTGAGGACAACAATCATCGCCGACGGCTACTAATCGATGGTTACTTAAGCCGATTCGGTATAAATGATAGGCCGACCCGTTGTATACCTGATTTTCAATCAATAATTTATTGACTAAAATTTTGGCCATTTTAAAAAAAAATCTATTATTAATGTTTACGTTTAACTAATAATAATAATAATGTATTTTTTTTGTTGAGTCAAACTTAAGAAATACTCTAATATTGATAGTAATAAGTATTTTTTAAAAAGTAAAAGTAATTTAATAAAAAATAAATTGTAATAAATATATTTTGTTAAAAAAATATAATAAACTATTGCAAAATAACAAAACTATTGCAAAATAAAATAACTACATATACAGTACAAATATAATAATAAAAAAATTAATATGAAATTTAAATTTATTATTATTATTAGTAGTAGTAGTAGTAGTAGTAATAGTATAGTTAGTAATTATTTGTTTGGCAATAATTTTTAATAATAATTTTTTTAATCAAAAAATATGACATTTTTAATTAAGTTGGTATTATTAACTTTTACACAATTATTACTAGAATATATTTTTTATTTTATAAAAATTATATATATATATATATATTATTTATGTAATTATATAGATATAATAAAAACTAAAAATAACTATAATAACTTGTATACTTGTATATTCAGGCAATAATTTTTTGGTATAATAAAAATGAGATACTTATTTTTTTTAAAAAAAAAATTTAGATTACATTTAATACAAATATTACTGTATATTAATATTTATATATAATGTATAATTCATGTAACTGTAGTTAAGAAAATTAAAAAAAAATATATATTTAATGTATTTATTTTTATATTTTAATATAAATGTAATTTTATTTCTAAATGCAAATGTTTTTGTTTACTTTAAATATAAAACAAATTTTTACAATATTGAAACTTTTTTTTACAAATTTTATAATTTTTAATATAACATTAATTTAAAATAAATTTATTTATTTTTTGTTTATCATTATATTTATAGTTAATTATATTATACTTAATATTATTGTATACTAGAAATACAATTAAATTATTTAAATCAATTATAATTATTATATAAAAAATAGTATAAATAATAATTAATATTATTTATATCAGATATTTATTAGACTAATATTAACATATAGTGTTTTTATTTATCAAATGAAATATAATAATAAATTTTTTAATACAATTTTATAGATTTTTTAAAGTAATTTTTTGTGATTACTAAATAATATATTACAAGATTATTATAATAAACGAAAAATAATGTATTCATTTAATAACTTTAAATTTTAAAATTATTTAAATATATAATTTAATAATTTATATTAAAATTGTTTAATAATTTAAACGATTTATTAATAGCTGAGTTAACCGATGCGGCCGATAGTATAATAAATAAAAAACCATTAATAAAAAAAACTAAACCATAAGTTAATATTAATTTTATAGATATATTCATTGAAACAAATAATATACAGTTTATTAGGAAAACAATAGTCGAACCAAATGTTAGCCAAATATATAGTAAAAATTTTGACCAATAAGTTTGATTATAATCGGAGATATCGGCAAAAAATTTATCAAATAATTTCATTAAATTTTCAATACGTTTAGTAGTATTTATTTTCCGTTTAGATTTCAATAGAAATATTAATTGCCGATTGATTTCCAGGTGTCTGAGCTTTAAATACCGGCACAGTATATAAAAGTAGACCAATTGAAATAGCATACAATTCCAGTAATAATAGGCCCATAGAGTAAATATTAGACAATTTACTATACCATAGACTATAATATAGTATATGGAAATTTTTGATAAATAACCAAAATAATTGATTACATTAATTAATAATACAACTATGTATGTATTGTTTTTAGTGCAACATTTACATAAAAATTTCATCGATTTAATTAGCTTCTGGATCTCCTGGCGATCGGTTAGACCAACCGACTGGGGTGTCCGTAAACCGGACATCATTTGAAATACCTGTAAAAATTTGGGTTCAATACCATTGATATAGTTATAAAAATAAGTCAATGGACATAATAGTGTTAAATTTGGTGTCAATATTAAAAATATTGTCATCAATTTAGCAATGTTGCTTGATAAATTTTCAATAGCCATAGTGTATTGCCATAGACCTAACTGTACATACAATAGCCAATTGTTGTCTGTTTTGATAAACAACGAGATTATGTTTTTGATTATTAATATCAATGAAACAGTTATTATACTAATCGGCCGATTAAACCATAGTCTCTTTGGTTGTTGAGGACAACAATCATCGGCTACTAATCGATGGTTACTTAAGCCGATTCGGTATAAATGATAGGCCGACCACTTGTATACCTGATTTTCAGGTAATAATTTATTTTTTGTATTATCAGTCATTTTATTAGTATATTAATAATAATAATAATAATGTTTAATTAAATAATAATTTAATGGTATTAGTTATGTTTGCAGAAATAATATATAATGAATAAATTGGTGGATAATAACTATTATATATATATACTATTATATTAGCTTAAAAATTTAATTATATATATATTATATTAACTATTATATTATATTTAATAGCAACTAATTTAACTTATACTTATATTTAATGATATTGAATTGGCACTATATAAATAATTGAATTTATTATTTATACAAAAAAAACATATTTATAATATTTTAATTAATATATTAATTATATTTACTGAAATTTATTACAAAAAAACATATCTAGTAGTTTTATTTGTAATAATCAATACATGAATATATATATATTATAATCTAATAATAATAATAATAATAATTAGCATAATATTGGTATTGTTGCCTAATTATTGTTTGTAATTATCAGCAAAACTTGTTAACAACTTTAATGATAATCATAATTAACTACAAAAAACTAATTAATTAATATGAAACTATTTCTATATAAATTATATACTAAATATTAATATAAAATAATTATAAAAATAAAATTTATTAATTACCGTATATTTATAATATTGTAATTAATATATTAATTATATTTACTAATATTTATTACAAAAAAAACCTATTTATTAGCTATATTTGTAATAATCAATATTTATATATATATATATATATATATATATAATTATCTATTAATTTTAATAATACTAATAATTAGCCTAATATTGGTAATATATTTCTTAATAATAATAAATTTTTTATAATTAACTATTAATTTAAGCTATAAATAATAAAAATTATTGTTTTTTAATTATCAACAATATTTGTAAACAACTTTAATGATAGTCATAATTAACTATTAAAAAAATAACTTATGAAATATGAAAATATAAAACTATTTATTTATAAATTATTTAGTAAATATTATTATAAAAATAAAAATTATTAATTTTAGCATATATTCAGTATATTATTAGTTTAGTTGATATTATTTATTTTAAATAAATTATTATAAGTATTATAATTTTATGTTTTTTTTAATTATCATTATATTATTATCATAAGTATTATAATTTTATGTTATAATTGTTTAATAATTTAAACGATTTATTAATAGCTGAGTTAACCGATGCGGCCGATAGTATAATAAATAAAAAACCATAAATAAAGACAATAATGCCATAAATTAATATTAATTTTATATAGAAATTCATTGAAACAAATAATATACAGTCTATTAGGAAAACAATAGTCGCACCAAATGTTAGCCAAATATATAGCAAAAACTTTGACCAATAAGTTTGATTATAGTCGGAGATATCGGCAAAAAATTTATCAAATAATTTCATTAAATTTTGAATACGTTTAGTAGTATTTATTTTCTGTTTAGATTTGATAAGTATTAGTAATTGTTGATTGATTTCTAGGTGTCGGAGCTTTAAATAGCGGCACAGTATGTAAAAGTAGACAAATTGATAGGTTAGTATATTCCAGTAATAATAGGCCCATAATGTAAATATTATGAAATTAGGTAAACCATAGACTATAATATAGTATAGGGAAATTTTTGACAAATAACCCAGATAATTAATTACAATACAATAGACAATTATTAAGTATGTATTATGTTTATGACAACAATTACATAATAATTTCATCGATTCAATTAGCTTCTGTATCTCCCGATGATTGGTTAGACCAACCGACTGGGGTGTCCGACCCGGCAAACCGGACATCATTTGAAATACCCGTAAAAATTTGGGTTCAATACCATTGATATAGTTATAGAAATAGGTTATCACCGATAATATTGGTATATATGAACATAATAGTAAAAATATTGTCATTAATTTAGCTATGTTGTTGTTTGATAAATTTTCAATAGCCAACGTGTATTGCCATAGACCTAACTGTACATATAGTAGCCAATTGTTGTCTGTTTGGATAAACAATGAGATTATATTTTTAATAGTATAGATGATTGAAACAATGATTATACTAATCGGCCGATTAAACCATAGTCTCTTTAGTTGAGGACAACAATCATCGGCGACGCCAACTAATCGATGGTTACTTAAGCCGATTCGGTATAAATGATAGGCCGACCACTTGTATACCTGATTTTCAGGTAATAACTTATTGCTTAAATTATTAGACATTTTAGTTGAAAATGTATTAATTTTTTATGAAATTAGTTAATATATAATATATATAATTAACTATTATATGTATATGTACAGTATATAAATTTTTTATTTAATTAAAAAATTTAATTTTATTAGCAACTAGTTTATTGTATTGGTAATTGACTTTTAAATTTTACATTACATTTATTTATATTTAAACATATAATTCTAATTAAATTTTTATAGATATTATAATTTATATATATATAATAATAATATTCATTATTATAATATGATAATTATAAAATTAATTATTTATAAATAAAAATACATATTAATGTACTATAATCTAACTAATGACTTATTATAACACTTAACTTTTACTGTATTATTACTTAACTGTATTATAACACTTAGTTTTATTATTAATGTTATTTTCAAAAGATACTAATAATTAATTTTAAAAATAACTTTATTATTATTTATGAATGCTGTATATATTTTTATTTATTTATTATAATAATATATATAATAATATATTATTTTTTAGTTCTGTAAATATATAAACATAATTTAGGTAATAATTATTATCATATAATTATCATTTAATTAATTATAAAAACAATAACATGTGTTTTTAATTAAATATATCGTTAGTAAATAATAAACATGTTTATTGTTTTTTATTGACAAAATTATTTTTAATTTCTTTTACTTAAAAAAACATTATTTTTTTGGAAATATTATCGATATATTGAATGTATAATATAGTCTATATTTATGTTTAATTTTTAAATGCCTATTATTATATTAGTTATTTATCTTATTAGTCTAATATTAAAAATTTAATTTAATAAAAATATATATATATGTTATTCAATTAATATTACTAACCTATAAATTAAAAAAATAGTTTTATTAGAAAAACTATTGGAAAATTATATGAAAAACTTGTCAACAACTTTAATGATACTCAATATTAAAAATAATTTAATAATTAAATTTAAAAATAAAACTATTAAATTATAAGTATTATTTTAATTTAATAGATATTTTTATTTATTTTTTTATTATAACACTAATTGATAAAATAGCAATATTTGTAATAAATATTTTTTTTAAATTTATTTTTTGGAAAAATAATTTAAAGTTAAATAGCCATTAAATTCATATATTTAAAATAATTATATATATATAATTTAACAAATTTTTTATTGTAATTAAAATTAAATTATTAAAAACAATAACACGTGTTTCTAATTAAATATATCGTTATAAATATTATAATACATAGTAAATATGTTTATGTTTTTTTTTGTTTGTTTGTTGATAATTATAATAAATTTATATTATAATTGTTTAACAATTTATATGATTTATTAATAGTAGAGTTAACAGATGCGGTCAATATTAGGATAAATAAAAAACTAATAATAAATACAATTAAAGCGTAAATAAATATCAGTTTTATATAGAAATTCATTGAAACAAATAATATACTATTTAATAATAATACAATACTAGTACCAAATGTTAACCAAATATATAGTAAAAATTTTGACCAATACGTACGGTTATAATCCGATATATCAGCAAACAATTTATCAAATAATTTCATTAAATTTCTAATACGTTTAGTATTTATACTGAGATTTTTGTGTTTATTAGCTATCAGTTTCAATAATTGTTTAGTGATTTCCAGGTGTCGGAGCTTCAGATACCGGCACAGTATATAAAAGTAGACCAATTGATAGGTCATACAATTCCAGTAATAATAGGCCCATAGGGTATAAATTAGAAAATTAGGTATACCATAGACTATCATATAGTATAGGGAAATTTTTGATAAATAACCAAAATAATTGATTACTATACTAAACAATATTATTACATATGTATTGTTTAGATGACAATATTTACATAAAAATTTCATTGATTTTATCAACTTATGAATCTCCAGGCGATTGGTTAGACCAACCGATTGGGGTGTCCGACCCGGCAAACCGGACATCATTTGAAATACCCGTAAAAATTTGGGTTCAATACCCGACATATAGTTATAGTAATAAGTTAATGCAGATAATATGGTTAAACTAGCGGTCAATAGTAAAAATATTGTTACTAATGATGAAATGTTGCTTGATAAATTTTCTATAGCCAATGTGTATTGCCATAGACCTAACTGTACATATAGTAGCCAATTATTGTCTGATTGGATAAACAATGGGATTATGTTTTTAATAATAAAAATTATTGAAACAATGATTATAATTATCGGTCGATTAAACCATAGTCTCTGAGGACACCAATCATCGGTGGCTACTAATCGATGGTTACTTAAGCCGATTCGGTATAAATGATAGGCCGACCACTTGTATACCATATCTGCCGGCATTAACTTATTGCTTAATTTGTCAGACATTGTATTAATAGGCATTGTTTTATAATAATAATAATAATTTTTATGATATTTTAAACAAAAATTTTTATATACTAATAAATTTTATTTGACAATTACTATTATATATATATATATACAGTATATATAACTTTAAAACTTAATGTTGTTTTTTTGCTATCTATTATTATTATTATTTCTAATAGCAACTAATTGAATATAACTTAATGATATTATGATATATATTAAATAAATATAAAATTCATTAACAAAAATAATATATTAAATAAAATAAAAACATTAATTTTTTAATAAAATTGAATTATTTAAACTTAAAACACGTAAACATATTTATTTCAATAATATTAATTAAAATACAATATTAATGTTTTTTTTAAGATATAATAATGTCTGCGTAACAACAATTAGTATAATTTTTTTTTGTAATTTATTTTATATAATTAAAACTAGTTATTATAGTATAATTAAATTGTTTTTATAAAGTTTTTAGTTTAATGTTTGTAAATACATATGCAAAACTTTATAAACAATTTATAATGATAATTACAATAAATAAAATATTTCAGTAATTTAAATTTTATTTAATACTTATAAGTATTAATTTTTTTTTATAATAATTATATATTATAATATTATAATAACTATTAAATTATAAGTACTGTACAAATATTTATTATAAAATTATATTCATTAGTTATATATATATATATATATTTTAAATAATCAATACGTTATAAATGACTTTAATTTTAATAAAAACAATAATATCAATGACTATAATATACAGCAAAATATATGTTAGGAAATATATTTTTACATAAATTTTGTTAATTTGTAAATAATCTATAATATATGGTAAACATTTAGGTAAAATTTTAACATATATTTTTTATTAACACGCTTTAATTGTTATAGTTTAATATATTAATTATAAAATTATTAATATTTTTTTTTTATTTAAATAGTTATGGTGATAGTGTTTTAAAAAATAATACAATAATTAATATTATATATTAAAAAAAAATATTTATAATCTAAATAATTTAGTTTTTTTTACTAACCTAACGTTGGTTGTAAATTTATTAAAAAAAATAATTTTATTATAAATTAAAATTAACTCAAACATTAAACAATATATATTTTTTAATAAAAAAATATTTTAATTAATTAGATTATATCTATATAATAATTTATAGAAATTTTTTTCAAACAAATTAATCGATGCGGCGGTAAATATAATAAATATAAATGCAATCAAACACATAATTAAACCGTAAATCATTATTAGTTTTGGTAATAAATTCAATGATACAAACAATATAATGTATAAAATTATGACAATATTTGTACCAAATGTTAGCCAAATATTTAGTAGAAATTTTGACCAATAAGTCTGGTTATAGTCGGCGATATCGCTAAACAATTTGTCCATTAATTTCATTAGTTGTTGAATACGTTTAGTAGTTGTCGGATGTCTAGTATTATTATTATTATTAGCTATTAGTTTAGTTAATTGTATGGATAGTTGTCGGTATCGGAGCTTCAAATAGCGGCACAATATATAAAAGTAGATCAATTGTACTAATAGTATATTACAAAAATTTAATGACCAAACCGTAAAAATCAATGAATTTGGTAAACCATATAATATGGTCACAAATAATGGGAAATTTATAAAATAACCAAAAATACATAATATATAGATATATATTGTTACTAAATATGTATTGTTTATATAACAACATTGCGATAGCAATCTAAACGATTTCAGTAGCTTCTGGATGTCCTGGGGATCACCGGTTAGACCAACCGACTGGGGTGTCCGTAAACCGGACATCATTTGAAATACCCGTAAAAATCTGGGTTCAATACCCGACATATAGTTATAGAAATAGGTTAACTCGGATAGTAATATAAATATAGTTAATAATGCCGTATAAATGTTACACAATTTTTTCATACCCCACATATAACCCCAATCGTTGAATACGGCAATCAATTGCCAATTGTTTGTATAATCAATTGATAAACATATTATACGTTCAATTAGATAAACCATTGAAACAATTGTTATAATTATCGGTCGATTAAACCATAGTCTCTGTTGTTGTTGAGGACAACAATCATCGGCGACTTCGGCTACGACTAATCGATGGTTACTTAAGCCGATTCGGTATAAATGATAGGCCGACCACTTGTATACCTGATTTTCAGGCAATAACTTTTTAGCCGAAAATTCAGACATTTTTTAGTTTTTTGTTTGTTTGTTATAAGTATTATTACTAGTTTTTTATGTAAATCTATAGACTTTATTTACAATGAAAATTAATTTATATATATATTAAAGTAAATTAATAAATATTTTATTATTCATTAAATATTATTGATATTATTATTATTTAAAAATAAAAATATATATAAATAATCAAGCTAAACTTTATACAGCTTGTATTATCATTAAAAAAAATATTAAGCAATAATATTATTAATAGTATTATTTCGTAATAAAAAAAAATTGTTGTCAAAAATGTTATATAATTATTATTATTATTAGTTTTTAACAAATTTTTAGCAATTATTTAAAAGTTTTTAAAAATATAAATTACTTATATATTTATTATAGATTATAAGTAATAAAAATTTATTAAATTACTTTTATTTTATTATTATAACCAATATTGAAAATTATGAAAATTAATAGTCTTGTTATTATAATATTTAACTTAATTTTATTATATAAAATTTATTTAATTAATTTATTAAAATAAACATAAACATGTTTTTCAGTTATATATTTACTAAACAATACAATAATATTATTGTAATATAATAATTAGCCTATTTTTCAATATACCTATAAATAAGTTTAGCATTTAAGTTAATTATAGATAATTATGTAATAAATTCAATATATAAAATAACTAATAAAAAAACATTATTTTTTTATATTAATAATTTTAATTATTAAAAATTTAATTTTTTTATAAATGTAAATAACGGTTTCTTCTAATAAATTCATTTTTTTATATTAATATATTACAATTTAGTAAACATTTTAATTTTAAACGTTATAAAAAATAAAAATATAAATGTAATTTTTATTTATTATTATATACATAAATTTTTAAAATATGATAATTTTGTTAAAATTATTTATATGCAATTTTGTTAAATTTACAATTTGAATGTTTTAGTATATATATATATTTAAATATACAGTAAATATTAAAAACAGTAGATATATATAATAATTTTAATTTTAATTAAAATCATCAATTAATTTGTGTTCAATAAAATCATATTCAATAATAATTTATAAGTTTTATTAGTACCGTAATTAACCGATGCAGCAGTCATTATAATTAATAAAAATTCACAAATAGTTAACAATACACCATAAATTAATATCAGTTTAACAACAAAATTATTTGACGATACAAATAATATAACACATAATACTATAGCTATGATTGTACCCAATGTTAGCCAAATATTTAGTAAAAATTTTGACCAATAAGTTTGGTTATAATCGGTAATATCGCTAAATAATTTGTCCAATGATTTCAATATATTTAATAAACGTTTATTATTATTATTATTAGTTATTTGGTGTTTAGTTTCAAATACTAGTTGTTGTAATTGTTTAAACAATTTTAATTGTCTTAGTTTTAAATAGCGACACAATAGACAAAAATAGATTACTTGAACTAATAGTATATTACAAAAATAATAACCAAATAAACTAAATAACAGAGAATTTGGTAGACAATAGATTAGTAGATATTTCCCGGAAATTTTCCTGTTGTTTAAGTAGCCAACAATCATAAGTAAACTACACGTTACAGTAACTATATATTTATTATTTCTATTACACCATTTGGTTAATATAGTCATAGATTTTGATAGCTTATGGATGTCCTGGGGATCGGTTAGAGTAACACTAAGGGGTGTCCGCAAACCGGACAACATTTCAAATACCCGTAAAAATGTTGGTTCAATACCCGACATATAATTATAGTAATAGGTTAGCTGTGATACTAACATAAATATCGACATTATTGAAAAATACATATTAAATAACATATTCAAACCGATAAAGCCCTGCCAATTGCCTAACTGTGCATTCAATAGCCAATTGTTTGGATCGATAAACAAACAACTGATACGTTGGATAATAAAAACTATTGAAATAATTGATATAATTATCGGTCGATTAAACCATAGTCTCTGTTGTTGAGGACAACAATCATCGCCGACTGCTATTAATCGATGGTTACTTAAGCCGATTCGGTATAAATGATAGGCCGACCACTTGTATACTATATGTTCAGGTAATAACTTTTTAGCTGAAAATTCAGACATTTTTTTGATGATTTGTTTGGTTAATATAACTTAAAGCAAACTATAAAAATAATAATATATAATTTAACAGTAATATATATATAATAAAAATAATTTAAATAAACTAAAAATATATTTGTTTTACTTTAAATTATCATTAATTTTTATTATACTAATCTATTAAATTTATATATTTTTTTGCAATTTAACTAAATTATAGATGCAATTACAGCACTATAATTATAATACAGAATATCATTAAATAAATTAATGTCAAAAAATTGTCTTTAATATTATTATTATTATAATTTTTATTTAAAAAATAATTTATTTAATTATTTTATTTATAATAAGTTTAATTGTACTTACTATTATTATAAATTGTAAATTTATTACCTATAAAAAATATATGTAAAATAAAATTTATTTATATTATAAAATATTTAAATTCAATAATTAAAAATATCTATTTTTGGTAGAAAAATAATGAATATTATTATTGTAATTATAATTTATTTATAGATATTATTAATAACATAACGAAAAATATAATTTAATATATCTGTTAAGTATGTAATTTATTATTGATTAAATTTAATCAATATTATTTTATTTTTTTAATATATTAATAAAATTTTCTTTAAGCAACTAATTATTTTTATTTTATTAAATATAACTATTTTTAAAATAATATGATAATTATTATTTAAAATATATTGTATTTATAAAAACTATCATACATTTAGTGTTTTATTATCATTAATAAAAACTTATTTTAAAAATTAAAAAAAAATTAATTATAACTAATTGATTATTTTTAAATTTTATTTAACTTTTTTAAACGATGTTAATTTGCAAAAAAATGATAATTTTTTAAACTATAAATAAACATTACAAGTAATATAATAATAATAATAATAATAATAATAATAAACAAAATAATTAGATATTTTTAAAATTATTTAAAATTAGAATAATAACAAAAAAAATAATTCTAAGTATAATTTATAACTTAATTATTAATATATATATATTTAGAATTTTTTTATATTTTTTATTATTTTTTAATAAATTGCAAAAAAATAAATATTGATAAATAAAACATTTAGCCAAACATATTAGTAAATAGTAGATAATTATTGAACATAAAAAACGTATACTGAAATATAGCCAGACTGTCCATTGGAAATAATTGGCCACAATATAGCCCTATACTCGGCTCAGTTGTCAATTGTTCAATCATTGTCCGTATGGCCAGTCGATCGCCAATAGGTATCGTATGAAACATTGGACGACCACTAAGTTGTTGAGGACAACCATTACGGGCCAAATAACCGTAGAGTACATGAATGGGACAATAGATACGTTTGTCAAACTCCCTGATCAATAGGATAACGCCCAGGCATACTGTACACTGGTAGCCAAATAAAATAACCAATATTGAACTAGCTAATCTAGATAGTCGATGCCAATTTCTAACAAAATAATAATAAACTAGATAGACATCCATTGTAAACCATAGAAAATAGACCAACAGGATCCAGGTGCTCAAATATTGATTGCAACTGTAGACTAGTTTACTTAGATACTGGTGCTCATTGATAGCATTTAATAATAGACGATGATTATTATAATTAATATTAATATGATGATTATAATTTTTAATAATTATAGAAAATTTACGATAATTTTCTAAAAAATTTACTAGCAAATAAATTAGTGCAATAACTATTATGATTAATATATAAATAAAACATGCACATACATGTACTATCATAATTATAGCTAATATCGTCCATAGGATTATCATGGTTAATTTAAAAATTAAATTATAATAATTATAATTGATTAATACTACTAGATTGTAGCTAGCTACTATTGTTAAACTAATATAGGCTATAGATAGTATTGAATAGGATAGGGTAAATATTAATTTATTTCCCATTAGTAATCTAGTAATCAATCGGATAATTGATTGATAGAAAATCAAGCTAGCTGATTTTCTAGTTGTAGTAGTAGTAGTAGTAGTAGTAGTAGTAGTAGTAGTAGTAGTAGTAGTAGTAGTAGCTGGATACTTTAGTAGTCGACCATATTTCATTGCTAGTAGGTATGACCACCAGCACCGGTAGTTATCTGGACGTATGTCCTGATAGAGCCAATCGTTTATTAATAGCCACATAAAACCGTAAGTCATTGAAACAATGGATGTCATAAATATCGATTGATAGCCATTACCACTAAATTGTTGATTGGTTATGTCGACTACCAGTTCCAGCACCAGTAGCCTATAGTAGTTATCTATATTATTAGTAGTAGTGGCTTAGTAGCCGGTTATTAAAAACTTAATGATAACTAACAGCCAAATTAGTTTCAAAACTATGATTTTCATAATACGTTTGATTGGATTTTGTTTAATCAATTGGTTTTTATAGTGTTGTTTGTGTTGGCTATCGATTGTATAATAGGATGTTATATAATATTGACGATTGAATTGTTCAATCAATTCAAACGTATCGCACATATTGTTATTATTGGTATTATTATTATTATTATTATTATTATTGTTTTCAATTATAACCAATTTTATTAACTCAACAATCAATGTTAGCGTAAATTTGATAATTAGTTTACAATTCAATAGTCTATCAATTGAAACAACTAATAATTTAATATAATTTAAAATTAGAAATTTTATAATATTTAGAATTAAATAAATTGCTGAATGTATTAATTTAAATAAATAATTCATGATTACTATAATTTAGTAGATTTTTTAATAAATAAATAAATAATATTTTGTACACAAGTTTTTAATTATTAATATTTTGTTAACTCTATTATTAGTATATGAATTGTATTATTTAAAAAAAATATTATTTATATATAAATTATATGGATATAAACTATATATATATATATTATCAAATAATAAATTAATTAAAAATGAAATATATTATAGTAATCAATGAAATTTACAATAATAAATTAAGATATATTTTTTTATATTAAGAAATATATATATTTTTATATTAATAAATGTTTTTTTAGGAAATTTTATAAAAACAAACTTAATTGAAAAATTGCGTTTAAAACTTTTTTAATAAATCTATGCATTTATTTCATAATACAGATATTTTTTTGAATATAAGTCTATTAAAAGTTTTAAAAAAATCATTTATTTTATAATAAAAATTAATTTACATATAAATTTACATTTACTACTTATCATTTTAATTATTATTATGAAAATAGTGCATTATAATAATTTAATTATAGATATCAAATAAAATTTATTAGTAATGTTTTTTTTCGATGTTGATGTAATTAAGTTGAAAAACTAATAAATTATATTTAAAGATAATTTTGAAAATAAACTTTAAATAATTATATAAGATATTAAATTGTAATTGTGTTTGTTAAAGCTAATTATTTTAGCTATAATAACGGTAATACTAAATAAAGTATTTCATACATTTTTATTGCATCGAATTGTAAAAAATTAATTAAATTTTAACTAATTCATAATTATAGTATGAATGCAAGAAATTTTTTATGCAATTTATTTTTTGTTTAATATAATTACATATTTTAATTAAGAACTAATTATATATATATACAGTAGATATATATAATTTAATTTAGATATATATATATATATATATATATATATATAATGACTATTAGGGTTGCTATAAGACCTTAAATTTGGAGGAATGTCCTCCAAATTGCTTTCTGTGAATCAATTATGTTATTAATATCCTTAAATGCTTTTGTCGTCCATTTATTTATTTTTAAATTATAGTAATTATAAATATCATAAATTTATGTATATTTTATATAATAAGATTAAAAAAATATAACAGAAACAATATTTTTTTTATTGAAAAACATTTATTTAGTTATTTTTTTATAGAATTTCTTACATTTTAACTTTAGTAGTATTAGATTATTTTTAATGAAACTATTTTTTATACATTTAAATTTTTTTATTGTTAGTTTTAATGAATAAATGTTACAAATATTTTTAACTATTTTATTAATAAATGATATATTAATAAAAATAATATATTTAACTAAAAATAGAAACTGTCATCACATATCCTCTATTTTAAAAAAATTGTATCTAGCAACCCTACTGTATATCTCAAAATAATTATATATAAGTTTAAAAATCTGTATTTTTTCTCTAATTCAAAAACTTAATAAAAAATAGTAAATTTTTTTAGGTAAATTTATTTTGAAAAAAACTATTGGAAAACTATTGAATCATGAATCAAACTTATTCAACAATTTTGTTGATTGTAATTATATTAATAATACATGAATCAAACAACATTGTTGAATGTGGTGATGCTAGTGGTAATAATAATGATCAAAAACCTCAAGGTATATAATTATTATTTTTTATTATTATTGGTAAAAAAATAGAAAAATAATAATAAATTAAAAATTAAGTAAAATAATTATATATTTCATGTTCTGAATAACTAGAGTCTTAAACACCGACACCGACTACGATAGCGGCGATATATTTTTAATTTCAATTATTATTATCAACAATAAGTTGGATTGTAAATGAAAGTAAACATGGGCTATTTTTTGTCTAGTTAATTTAATAAACTAAATGTTATTGGTCAATTTAGTCAAAATTCATTAATTACATGATTAAGCAGTTATAATGCAGTCGATTATCATTTTTTATAATAGTTTTTCAAAAGTTTCAAAACTTTATATAGAATTAATATTAATTAATTTTAAAAAATGACCAATAAGTTTAGTTTAAAAAATTATCTAGTAAAAATTGCCCTTGTTTACTTTTTAAAACAATCCAACTTATTGTTGACCAGATAATTGAAATTTTTTTTAAATATATCGCCGCTATCGCTGTAGGTGCCGCTGTTTTTGAGACCCTCCACTATAACTTATTTTTTTTAATTTTATTTATTTTTTTATTTCAAAAAATTACAAGTATGTGATGGCAAACAATGTACTACTGCTGATGATTGTTGTAAAAAACATCCACAATGTTTTTATAAATTAAATAAAGATTATGTTAAAGAAAAAACTGGTCTATGTAGATTTTCGAATTGGGGAACACTTGGAAAAAAATAAAAATAAAAATGTTAACTATATTATACTGTATAAAATTTATATTTAATTAAATTGACATTGTTATTACCTATTAAAGGGAAAAAAATGGTTTCCTAATATAATAAAATATATAGTTTAGAATTGAATTGAATTGAATTTTATTTTTATTTTAAATATTACAGAAAGAAAAAAGTATAATATATAATAAATTATTTAAAATATAAAATTAATTAATAGTAGTGTTTAAAATCTAAAATGATTATTTTAACTTTTAAATTTTTATTAGTTAATTTATTATTTGTAAACTACAAATGTATTGACGCAATTGTAGGCAAGCATTAAATATTTTTTTTTAATTTAAAATATTATATTTCAATAAATAGTTTAAAAACGATTTGCGTAACCCATAAGGAAACTATTTATTTTTTTATTAAAAAAAATTTCTTTAAATTTATTATGAAATAAGTAATTTTATGTAAAACAATCATCTTACATTTTTATTATAAAAAAATAAAACAACTTCAAAAAAATGATTTATAGAATTAAATAAATAAATACAATACTAATTATTTCTATAAAACATTTTTTAATAGATTTATTTTTTATATAATAAAATGTAAGATTTCCAAAAAAAATACTTATTTCATAATTAACTTAAAAAATTTATTTTAATAAAAAAATAGTTTCCTTATGGGTTTAATGACGCAAATTGTTTTTAAACTATTTATTGAAATATAATATTTTAAGATTTAAAATATTTAATGCTTGCCTACAATTGCGTCAATACAAAAAATAGTTTACAAAAAATAATTTTAAAAAAAAATAAATTAATAATAAAAATTAGTTAAAATAATCTTTAGATTTTAAACACTACTATAGTTAACATATTTAGTTATAGATTTAGTTAACAATAAAAAAACTCGTAACAAACTAGAATAAAATAAAATAATTAATAAAATAATTAATAATAAAAATTTTAGTTAAATTTTTTAAATTTAATAAAAATAACAAATACACACATAGTCATTATTGTTGTAATAGTAATAATAGCTAGTAATTAATTAATTGAAATTACATTTAATATTTTATTTTTTCAAAAAAAAAATGCCCATTAGCTGCCAATTATTATAATTAAATATAATTTTATTAAATAATTGAAAAATAAAAATATAATATATTATGTATTTAAAAATTAAAGTACAGCATAAATTTATTTGTATATTTACTAAATAATTAATTAGATAGATTAACATAGATAATAATACTATTATTATTATTACCATATAATTCAATTGATATAATTTAAACAAACATTAATAATAATTATATTATAATTTATTGTTTATTTTTTTAAAAAACTGTATCAAATTAGTAATTATTTATAATTATTAAAATAATATTCTAATTAATTAGATTATAATTGTATAATAATTTATAGAAATTTTTTTCAAATAAATTTATCGACGCAGCCGTAAATATAATAAATAAAAATGCAATCAAACCCATAATTAAACCATAAGTTAGTACTAGTTTTGGTATAAAATTTAACGATACAAACAATATAGCATATAATATTAGTACAATAGTAGTACCAAATGTTAGCCAAATATTTAGCAAAAATTTTGACCAATAAGTTTGGTTATAGTCCGAGATATCGACAAACAATTTGTCCATTGATTTCATTAAATTTTGAATACGTTTAGTATTAGTATTAGTAGTTTGATGTCTAGTAGTAGTAGTTATCAAATAAAATAATTGTCTCAATAGTTGTCTATACCGGAGCTTCAAATAGAGGCACAGTATGTAAAAGTAGACTACTTGTACTAATAGTATATTACAATAATAGTAAGTCCATAGAGAAAAAATCAGGGAATTAGGTATACCATAGACTATGGTATATATTAGTGGAAATCTATTTAGATTACCAACAATTACTAGTAATATTGGATATATTGGTATTATATATGTATTATTTATATGACAACAATTGGATACTAATCGCATCCGATTGATAAGCTTCCGGATCTCCTGGGGATCACCGGTTAGGCCAACACTCCCTGGTGTACGCAAACCGGACATCATTTCAAATACCCGTAAAAATTTCGGTTTAATACCCTGAATATAGTTATAGAAATAGATTAACTCCGATAGTAATATAAATATAGACATCAATGTATTGTAAATATTAGCCGATTTATCCAATTGCCAAATATATGGCCAATCGTTAAACACAGCAATCAAATGCCAATTGTTTTGATTATTGATAAACAAACAGATTATACGTTCAATTAGATAAACCATTGAAACAATTGATATAATTATCGGTCGATTAAACCATAGTCTCTGAGGACAACAATCATCGGCGTCTACTAATCGATGGTTACTTAAGCCGATTCGGTATAAATGATAGGCCGACCACTTGTATACTATATTTTCTGGTAATAACTTATTAATTGATAATTCAGACATTTTTTTGTATAAGTAAATAATTTTATTACTAAAATGTTTTTAAAATATTATATTTTCTTTATAAATAACAAATTATAGTTAATTGCTATTTTTGGAAATTTTTTTACTAACAAAATTACATTTATTATGTTTTTATTATTATTATTAATAGATATAAAATATTTTTATATTTTAAATTATTGTTTTTTTTAAAAAACATTAAAACTTTAATTGGTCTGTAACCATTTAATCAATAAACTATATTTGTAATTATTCATCTAGTATTTTAATGTTATTTACAAATTACAAAAAAACAACAAAATTTTTTAAAAATGTCAATTATTTTTCGATATTATCAAATGTTATGGTATTATAACTAAATTTTTATAATAAAAAATAACAAAATTTATATCTAAAAATATTTTATTACTTTTTATTTATAGACTATATCTATAGATCATATGGTGTTAATGTTTTTTTTTGTGTATTTAACTTTTAACTATAAAATTATCACAAATATAATAAAATATATGTATAATAAATTAAATTAATATTAAATATTATATAAAATTACATATGAAAATATAATATATTATATATTTTATTTGTACCGTAATTAACCGATGCTGCCATCATAATGATAAATAAAAATTCATTCAAAAACAAAAAACATGCATAAATTAGTGATTTTAATTTAACTAAAAAATTTAATGATATAAATAATATAACATATAATAGTAGGACATTAACCGTACCAAATGTTGACCAAATATTTAGTAAAAATTTTGACCAATAAGTTTGATTATAATCGTCTATATCGACAAATAGTTTGTCCAATGATTTCAATATATCTACTAATCGTTTATTTTTAATTGGATTAGTTATATGGGGTTTAGTTATTAATACAAGTCTACGTAATTGTCGATAACATTTTAACTGCCGGTGCCTTAAATATAGGCACAGTATGTAAAAATAGATAACCTGTACGACCATTATATTGCAAAAATAATAGGTAAACAAACCAAATAGCAATGCATTGGCTATACCATAGATCATTAGGCAATAGTTTAGCTAGAGTTATTTTTACAATTTTATACGGAAATTATCTATTATATTTAATTATATATAATACAATTAATGTTTTAAAAAAAATTATAATTATATTTGTTTGTATATATAAATTATTTGTATTTTGAAATAAAAAATATTAAAATTATTAAATTAATTATTATTATGATAATTGCTATATGCTGTATGTTATATTCATATATATATATATATATATAATTATTTATATTAAATAATGTATTTAAAAATGTTTATACATTTCATAAAAAATAATTGATATTATATTATATGAATTTATTTATTATATATATGATATAATAGTTTTATAACAATCTATACGTATTTTTATCCAAATAAAAACATATTATTACATGTAGTATTGATTTATTTAGGTATTAAAATTTATTGATACAAACACTATAATGTATAAAATAATAATGTATTAATTGTTTAAAATTAATAATTACTATAAATATATAAAGAAAATTATTTTATTATATTCTTAGTAATACAGTATGATTATAATACATCAAATATAATTATTAAAAAATAATACAATAAATCTAATTATAATATTTAAAAATAAAAATTTCATTTATAATTATTTTATTTATAAAATAAAATAATTTATTTATCTATAATTTAAATATATATATATAAACTGTATATTCAGTATTTATTTCATTGAATTTATTTTATTATTTAAATATATAATTGTTTAATAGTTTAATAGATATATTAGTACATGAATTAACTGATGCGGCTATTAGTATAATCCATAGAAAACCAGTCAAACAAAAACATATGCCATAAATAAATATTAATTTTATAAATAAAGTCATCGATACAAATACAGTACTATATAATAGACAGACAATAGTTGTACCATAAGTTAGCCAAATGTTTAGTAAAAATTTTGACCAAAAAGTTTGGTTATAGTCGTCGATATCGGCAAATAATTTGTCCAATAATTTCATAATACGTTGAATACGTTTAGTAGTATTATTAGTAGTAATAGTAGTTATCTGATTATTATTTGCTTTCAATATTTGCTGTAATTGTCTAAAAATATTTTCGTATCTAAGCTTTAAATAGCGGCACAGTATGTAAAAGTAGATGACTTGAAACAATAGTATATTTAGGTAATAATAGGTCCACAATGCAAATAACAGTGCATTGGGTATACCATATATTAGGGCATACCATAGGGGTAAGTATACTAAATAGCCGGTCATAAGTGTTAATATAGATAACTGTGCAATCAATATACTATTTAGATTACTATAAATCGATAGCCAACGCATCCATTTGATAAGCTTCTGGATCTCCAGGGGGTCGGTTAGACCAACACTCCCGGGTGTACGCAAACCGGACATCATTTCAAATACCCGTAAAAATGTTGGTATTATACCAAACATATAATTACAAAAATAAGTTAACTCTGATATTATTAAAAACATGTTCATTATTGTTGTAAATATATCGGAATTTTTTCTAAATCCCCAAACGTGTCGCCAATCGCCTAACAGTGCAAACAATAGCCGATTATTATTATTGTCTGAATCGATAAACAAACAGATTAGACGTTCAATTAGATAAATCAATGAAACAATTGATATAATTATCGGTCGATTAAACCATAGTCTATTTGGTTGTTGAGGACAACAATCATCGGCTACTAATCGATGGTTACTTAAGCCGATTCGGTATAAATGATAGGCCGACCACTTGTATACCTGATTTGGATGTAATAACTTGTTTGCCGAAAATCCAGACATTTTTGTTTTGTATAAAAAACTTTTATAGTTATTATTTAATTTTTTTTGTTAATTATTAATATAAAAGTTCAATTGTATTTATATAAACTATTCAAATACACAATAATTTATTAAAATTCAATGTCATATTATATACTTTATATTTTATATAAAATTATAATTAATATATAATATAATATAATTAATGTTGCACTAAAAATTCAATTAAATTTCTAAAAATAATAATAATAATTTTTATTACATTAATTACTAATTAATATTTTCAAAACAAAAAAAAATAACTATTAGTATACAATTTAGTCTAAATTTAGTGTATATATAATAATTTTTTTACATGTATACTATAATTAATATGTATTAATATAAAAAATATAAACAATACTTATATTATAATTAATAGCTAATTATATTGCTTTTTATTTGAGTACAGCTATTAGTTTAATATATTTATTTTATATTAATACTTCCAAATTAATTATCACTATTTTTTAGTTATTTTTATAATTATTATTGTGTAATTGTTATAAATAATATATATGTATTAAATAAATACTAACTTGTTTTGATTATTTAGATATTTTAAAAACTAATATATATATATATATTATAAATATTATTTATAAACATAATATTAGAAAAAAAATCTAAATAATTATATAATTAATTCTGATTAAAATAAAAATTATATATATTATATATATACTATGATAAACATACAATTTAATATTTTAGTTGACAACATTAGTGACAAAATAAAATTACTAATAAATTTTAAGCAATAATATTATTTAAAAATATAATAATAGATTTTAAGTGCAATTATTATTATTATTATTATTATAAAATTATTGATTTAACTGTAATTTTTAATTGATAATACAATTTATTTTGATTGATAATATTCAATTATATATTTTATATACAATATAATCAATGTATAAATATATATACTGTATTTATTTCATTACACATTTATATACAATTCAATTTAGTTTCTAATAATAATTAACTATTTTTATTATATTATTTACTAATAAAAATTTTCAAAAAAATATAACTAATAGTTATCAATAATAATAATTTAGCATTAATTATCAATATAGATTTATGATATAATTAATTTAGTAATGTTAAAATATGAATTATTAAAACTGTTTTTTACTATTGTAATTATTTTTGTTTTCATAACTATTGTATAATTTATAATTTATTTTATGTCTAATTTAAAGTTCAATATTGAATAAAATATTTATTTAATGAAATATATAGAAAATTGTATTATAAATTTTTTAATTTACTGTATTTTTTATTTGTATTTAAATGTGTATCTAAATAATTAAATTTTTATTTTAAAAAGACTTTGAATAAAATATATACAAACTTTTGTTGTATAATGAGATTTTTTATATTATTTTTTGTAAATATTATAATAAAAATTTCTTAAAATCTTTTCAAAATAAAATTATATAGATACACATTTAAATACAAATAAAAAATAAAAAATCTATGAGAAAATATAAAAATATTTTAGAATAATTTTCAAATTTTTATTAGTTTGTAGTTTTTTATATTAGAAAATGAATTTATCTAATTAATTGAATTAAAATAATATCATTAATTTAAATCATAATAATTTTTTATCTGAAACTGTGCTAAATTAAATAGGATTATGTAAGGCTCCAAGGCTCAAATATATAACTTTTATAGATATATTTATAATAATTAGAAAATTATTTTTAAATAATATCATTCATAAAATTAATAAAAAATTTAAAAAATTAATTAAATAGTATTTTTAGTTATTATAAAATACAATTTATTAAATTTATTATTATAACTAAATTTTATCTTGATTATTTTTTTTTAATAACTAATTGTTATCTAATAATTAATTAATAGATTAATTTATTGATTAATTTTTGTTTGAAATATTAAACCAAATAAATCATTTTGTTGTGAATCTATTCTTGGTTTAAAAAATGATTTACTTATAAAATTATCATTTAAATATTTTTGCTTGTTTCTGATAATAGTTGTACATGTTGGTCTATCATTATATGATAATTGTGTAGTAGATTTTATTAAATCAGCTACGTTGTCTATCTGATTTTTTAAAATGTTGTTCTCATACAATTGTCTAATTAATAATTAAAAAAATATATAAATTTAACAGTTTATAATAAAAATAATAACTTATTATACAATACCCATCATAATTGTTGCTGTTCAAATCAAATAATTCGCGTATTATATAACCTATACTATAGATATCACTTTTCTCATTATATGCCACTCCAATACAATATTTATCACCCGAAACCTCTGGTGCCATATATTTATGTGTACCGACATTTTTGGTATGACTTTCCGATAGAGAGCCCATAAGGTTGTGATCAGTGGCCAAACCAAAGTCACATAATTTAAGAAACCGATTATTAATTGGCTTATCATTGATGAGTATATTTCCGGGTTTGAGATCGCGATGAATAACTGGCGGTTGTCTTGTATGCAGATATTCAACGCATTCACACAACTCTAACATTATATGACTTGTAATGTAATACTCGATACAATTCATCGGTTCATCAGTTTTTCGTTGAAATGTTTTTCCTTTTAATTCAATCAAATCTTTAAGACTTTGTGAACATAACTCCATTTGAATGTAAATATTATTTGTTTCAATCCATGCGTCATAACATTTGACAACAAATTGTGATTGAATTCTAAATAATGCTTCAAATTCTTTAATATAATTATTTCTACTTATATTTTCTAAAAAGTAAATAAATTAATTAATAAATTATATATATTATTTATAAATTTATTTATTTTTATTACCATTTATTTTAACTTTTTTGATTGCAAATCTCTTAATTAATTTATTATCTTGACATTTATAAACGCATCCGTAATTACCTTGACCAATCATTTCTATTATTTGAAATTTTTTAAAATAATAATCTGGTCTTTTAGTTAATTTCCAAATAGTATTAACATATTTATTTAAATCAATAGTTTCAAATGTTTCATTGTATTCATTGGCATATATATCGATAAATGAATTTGTTTCATAGCATTCACCTAATTCAGTATTTAGGCTATAAAATAATTCATAGTATTTGTTATCTATTTTAATATATTGACCGCACATATCACTAACTGAATTAATATTTGGTATTTTTGTTGGTATTTCATATGACTTATTAAAACATTTTCCGCATTGATATACATATCCATCGTTTGTTAAAAAAAATGTAAACGATTTCTTTAAATTTAACAATATATTATTATAATGATAATAATAAGTAATAAATTTGATATTTTTCAATTCACTAATCAATTCGGGTTTTAAATAATAATCATTATTTTTATGTCCCAATTGATAGTTTCTATTTTCACCCCAACTGTAAACGAGTCCATCTGTTGTTATGACAAATGAAGTGTAATTATAACAATAAATTGATTTAATGACTGTATTTAAGCCAAATATAATACGAGTCAAACTATTAGTGAATTGAGTTTGTTGTCCAAATTTTTTATAAGCATTACTTCCCCATCCATAGACAATACCATCACAGGTTAGTGCCAGTGAATGATAATATCCACACTTAATATCAATAATACATTTATCGCTTAGGAATGTAATGATCGCTGGTTTGTTGTACTTATCATTGGTATGTCTACCCAATTGTTTGCAATCATTTGAACCCCAGCTATATATATGTTGATCACGTGTTATACACAATCCAAAGTCATATCCGATAATAAATTTGTTGACATTTTTCTGACATAATTCAGGTATAACTTGTAATTTATTGACATCCATGTTATGACCCAAACCAAGTATACCAAAATAGTTATCGCCTAATGTATAGACGCGATCACAATTTGTCACAAACCATAAAACATTATTATAATAGTGTAATAATTTTATCGCAAATTTTTTTGTTAACGTTATAAAGTCTATTATTTTAATATTAAGATCAATTTTTTTACAAAAATCTGTATTATTGTTTTTCAAAATAATAGTTTTATATGTTATATTATGTTTATTGAAAATTATATCAATAAAATTATTTGAAAATATCTCATTTAGTCTAACATATGCGATATTTTCTAATTTAAAATAGTTAGTATTATTAATACAAACAAATTCATTACAAATATTCGATATATTAATTAACTTGTCATTTAATTTCATTTTTTTAAAATGATTATTAAAATAATATTCACATTGAAATAAATAGCCATCATACGATAAAAAGTTAATTATTGTATTTAAATTATTACTTCTGTATAGTGAAATACATTTTATATTGTTTAAATTATTTAGTATTTGCGGTAGATAATATTTGTTAATTAAATAGTTATTATTATTATTATTATTGTAATACTTATTTTGACCCCAACTGTAAACGAGACCATCACTTGTTATGGCAAATGAACACCAATTGTAACAATAAATTGATTTAATGACAGTATTTGTGGGAAATATAATACGAGTCGGACTTTCAATGCATTCAGTTTGTTGTTCACTACAGTACTGTCCGCATATGTTATGACCCCATCCATAGACAGTGCCATCACTGGTCAGTGCCAGTGAATGATGTGAACCACAAGTGATATCAATAATTGATTTATTGGTAAAAAATTTATTAATAGCTGGTTTGCAGTACTTATCATGACTGGTATGTCTATCCGATTGTTTGCAAACATTATAACCCCAGGTATATAATTGTTGGTCACGTGTTATACATAGAGCCAAACTATCTCCTATAATAAATTTATTTGAATTTTTGTCTGACAATTCATGTATAATTTGTGGTTTATTAACACTATAGTTGTGACCCAAACCAAGTCTACCCCACTTGTTATCACCCAATGTATAGACGCAATCATTATTAGTCACAAACCATACACTATCGCCATTACAATGAAATAATTTTATTTCATATTTCAAATTATTTGGTATGTTTTTACACAATGAAAACTTATCCAACAATTTATCAATTATTGACATTTTTAATTAAATTTATAATTTTAGAGAATGAAAATTTATTTAAAAAACTAAGAATATTGAACATTATTAAAATTTTTATTAATAATATTATGTTATTAACATTATAATAAAAATCTATGGCGACTAGTTTATAACAATCAAGCAAAATATTTGAATTAATAATTACAAATAACCTTAAAATAATACTTAATAACAATTAATTTTACTTATATAAGATGTATAATTGTATTAATACACAAAATTTATAGTATTGATAAAAAATAATCTAAAATTATCATGGTTATTATCAGTAAAAATATTTTCAAAATATAAATTTGCTATTATTAATTTTTTTACTTAACAATATAAAACTTATTTTATGGTATTACTAATTTTTATTATTTAATTTGTAATCATAACTAACAATATAAATTATCTATATTTTTTACATGAAGAATTTATTATCAGTTATGATAATCAGTATGAAATTATTACTTATAATTAATTATTTTAGCTAAAAGTTAGCGAATAATTATAGGAAAAATGTAATTTTTAATTTAAACTTTTTTAAAATTAATATGTTATTTATTTTATAATATATAAAAATTTATGATTACAAAATTACAATAAAAATGTAATAGTTTAAAATAACAGTAATTTATAGTAAAAATAAAAATAAATATTTAATTAAAAAAATATTGAATATATATGTAAAAATAAAAAACAAAAATTAAATAATAGTTTTTAAAATTATATAAAATTAATATCAGCATTTATAAATAATAATTTTATATATTAAGCTGTATTAACTTTTGTTATAAAAATTTTCTCAATTATATTATTTTGAGAATTGTTAAAACATGAATTAATAAATTTTTCTTTAATTACAAATATGTACTTTTGTTTATTTTTTAAAATATCAGTACATGCAGGTCTATTGCGATAAATTTGATCTAACATTGACTTGATTAAATCTAGAACATTTTTCATTTGTATGTTAGAAGCATTGCTTTTATATAAGTGTTCAAATTCTCTAAAAACAAATCAAAATTAATTAATTAATAATGGTTTTAAATAATTAATATATATTTCAATACTTTCGATAAATATTGCTGTCAATATTGAATAATTCTAATAAAATTATTCCCATACTATAGATGTCGCATTTCTCATTATAATCGACTTTATTATTGTTATTATTATTATTATTAATATAACTAATTTCTGGTGCCATATATTTAAATGAGCCAACATTATTAGAATGTGATTCAGATTGTGAACCTATTCGATTGTGATCAGTAGACAAACCAAGATCACATATAATTAGAAATCTATTATCATTTATATTATCGTTGATTAGTATATTATCGGGTTTGAGATCTCGATGAATAACCGGTGGGTTTCTTGTATGCAGATATTCAACGCATTCAAACATTTCTAGCATTATATGACTTGTAATGTAAAACTCTATACAATCTAACGGTTCATTTGTTTGTCTATTAAATATTTGATTTTTAATTTCAATGAAATTTCTAAGATTTTGCGAATATATTTCCATTTGTATGTATAAACAATCACATTCTTTCCACGCGTCATAACAGACTACAATAAATTTTGATTGAAGTCTAAATAGTTGTTTAACTTCTTTTAAAGTTGTTTCTTTGTGTTTTTCATCTTAAAATATATAAATATTAAAATATTTTATCAATAAATATTAATATATTACCTTTTATTTTAATAATTTTTATGGCAAATTTTTTATTTAATTTATTTACTAAATAGACTTTACCGAAACATCCATTTCCTAATAAATTAATTTGGTTGAACGTGTTTTTATAAAAATCAGTTCTTTCATCAATTACAAAATTAATATTTAAATATAAATTCAAGTCCAGTGTTTCATAAGTTATTTTATGTTTATCAGCAATTATATCAATAAAATTATTAAAACATAATTTTTGTAATTTTATTGTGTATTTATATACTAATTCGTAATAATTGTAATTTTTAACAATGTACTGACCACACATATTATCAATTGAATTAATATTTAATTTAATTTGCTTTTCAAATACTTTTTCATGAATTTTTCCACATTGATATAAAAATCCATTGTTTGTTAAAAAATAAGTTAATCTAATATTATTTTTTGTATTAGAAAAATAATTTGTGATTAATTTGATATTTTTCAATTCAAAAATTAATTTTGGTTTTTTAATAATGTGGAAATTCTTATGCCCTAACAGATTGTCTTTATTATAACCCCAACTGTAAACTTGTCCATTATTTGTTATGACAAATGAACAATCATTAATACAATAAATAGAATTTATTTGAATATTTTCTTGAAATTTAACTAAAGTTGGACTTTTACTGAATTTACTAATTTTTCCACTATTAATTTGATTGTATTTATTATTATTACTCCATTCATAAATATTATTATTTTTATCGAGTGCTAGTAAATGATGTGATCCACATTTTATATCAATTATATTTTTATCGGTAAAAAATTCAATAATTTTAGGTTTGTTGAACACTTTATTTGAAGTTATTTCTTTTAGTTTAATTTCAAAATAATCCCAACTATATACTTGATTGTCATGAGTAATACATAATATGATGTCAATTCCAATAATAAGTTTCTGAACATTTTTATTACACAATTCTGGTATAACTTGAGGTTCATTGACTATCTTGTTATGACCCAAACCAAGTATACCATTTGTATTATTTCCCAGAGCAAAAACATAATTATTTTTCAAAAACCAAATATTATTATATGTTGAATGTATTAAACTAATTTATGTTTTAATAGCTTCATTAATTTTTTGGGGAAATCTTAATTAGCGGCGCCGACGCCGACAGCGGCGATACATTTTTAGCAAAATAATATATAACAGCGGCGATGACAGCGGCGATATAAGAGCGGCGATGAAACAGCGGCGATGACAGCGGCGATGACAGCGGCGATGACAGCGGCGATGACAGCGGCAATGACAGCGGCGATATAAGAGCGGCGATGACAGCGGCGATATAACAAAAAATTATATTAAATTTTATTAAACTACTTAATTTAATTTAAAAATTAAGTAAATTTTAATAAATTTATTTAAGATTAATTTAATAAAATTTACTTAAAAAATTATTTTAATTAAATTGTTAAATTAAATTTCATTAAATTTTATTAAATTTCATTAAATTTCATTAAATATAACTAAATTTAATTTCATTAATTTAAAAAAAATTAAATTTTAAAATTAAGTTAAATTTAATGAAATTTAATGAAAATTAATTTAATGAAATTTAACTTAATTTTAAAATTTAACTTTTTTAAATTAATGAAATTTAATTAAGTTAAATTTAATGAAATTTCATTAAATTTAATGAAATTTCATTAAATTTAATGAAATTAAATTTAGTTATATTTAATGAAATTTAATTAAATTTAATTTAATTAAAATAATTTTTTAAGTAAATTTTATTAAATTAATCTTAAATAAATTTATTAAAATTTACTTAATTTTTAAATTAAATTAAGTAAAGATTAATAAAATTTAATATAATTTTTTGTCATATCGCCGCTGTCATCGCCGCTGTCATCGCCGCTGTCATCGCCGCTGTCATCGCCGCTGTCATCGCCGCTGTCATCGCCGCTGTCATCGCCGCTGTCATCGCCGCTGTCATCGCCGCTGTTATATCGCCGCTGTCATCGCCGCTGTCATCGCCGCTGTTATCGCCGCTTATTTAAATTAAATATATAAAAAATGTATCGCCGCTGTCGGCGTCGGCGCCGCTAATTAAGATTTCCCCTAATTTTTTCGCTTGATTTAAAGATTTTATCAATTAATTTTGCTTTACTCATTACAATTTAAACAAAAATTGTACATTTTTGTTGTATAATATAATTATTAAACTTTCAAAAATGATTTTTTCTAAAAATTAAAATATACATTACATTAAAATTAAAATTGCAACATGTAAATTAAATTTTTTTAACAATTTAATTATTTTTTAATTAAATCTAGTTTAAGATTAGTTAATGTGATTAGTAATATTAGATTTATTAACTTAATTCTAATTGATGTTCTATTCCTGAAGTGTAGTAATTGTCAAGCTAATTGTTTGTATATTTTATAAACATAAAATTGTTTATATAATATTACTTTTATGTATTATTGTTATATATAAAATTTTCAAGTAATATTATATGAACCTGTAATGCTCTCAAAGGTTTACTATTAATTGGTTATATAACGTTAATTATACAAAAAATATTAAAAATAAAAAATGTAACATAACTAAATTTATTAGAGTAGCGAATTTTAAAATATAAGTTTTTTATAAACTCCGCCCCTAAGCATTATAGTTAATAATATTCGGCGCATATATATAAACTATTGTGTTATACGGTACCTTTGATTGACGTCTATTATTGTTTGATTTTACTTGTATTAAGATAGTTTTAAATTTAATGGGGCAAAAAATATTTTTGATAGTAATAGATTATTTGTAAATGAGTAAGGTATATTATTAACATTAGTATTAGTATTAAAGTTCAAAATTCAAAAATTTATCATGATAGCAAAATTGATCATAACAAATATAAACAATTTATATTTCATATCTTATATTTATAGAATATACAAAAAATGAGCTTTGCAAAAATTTCACTAGAGGAATAGAATATCAGATCAAACAAAATTTATCAAAAAATAAAAAAATTAGTCTAATGCTAAACATTTGAATAAAGTTTAGTCAATTTACACATAGTAAAATTAATTTTTTACAAGTTTTAACTAAACTAACTAAATTTTAAACTACAAAAATTATAATTAAGATAATATAACTAATATAACTAAACAGATCTAGACAATTTTTCTATACTTTAATTTGTGTTTTTTATTGATAAATTTAATCAGAATTTAATAAAAATAATATTTCATATTAGATGAAAATTAATAAAAAAATTTACTTAATATAAACTAAAATGTTAACATAATAGTGGATATGGCTAAGTGAAAACACACAATAAAATCTTTCAAATGTTATTTTATGCTATTTATGCTATAATGGATTTATAAATATATAGAATAGTTTTAGATATATTTTCTTTAAATTCTAAAATTACTATTATACATAATATAAATCATTTTAATACTAAAATCAACTATATTATTAAAATATAGAGTTTGAACTGCAAATATAAACTCTATTTGATTGCAGTATAATAAAAACTACACAATGTGGTTTATCATCATATAATGTACATAAAATATAAGAAATATTAGTCAATTTATTCATATATTTAATTATAAGAATACAAAATCGTATAATTATAAATATAAAAAGATTAAAAAAGTTTATATTTTTTATTAAATATAGTATATAATAATAAAATCTATTAAGTCTAATCTAGAAGTTATTAATCTAGAAGTTAATACATTTTTATTTAATTATTATTATTATTAAATTTCTATTTAATTAAATATAATATTGAAAATTAAATACTAAATTATACATACTTTGTATGAATGACTGTTAATAAGTTGCCATATTTAAAAAATCAGCAAACTATAAAAATTCTAATAATTTTATTACTTTTGATAACAAAAATATAACTTAAAATATTTACATTATTAAAAAATAAACAAAAATAAAAAAAATATTTTTACTATTATTACTTTTACTAACAATAATAAATAAACTTAAATAAAATGTGAAATATAAAATTATTAATATGCTTTTAATTATGTCTACACTAACACTTTCTTAATAACGCTAATTTTAAAGTAATCAAGTAATATAATAAGATTGTTTAATAGATAATGACTATATAATGACTACTTAATTGATAATTACTATGATTGAACTATCATATAGATATGAAATTTAATTTCATTATGCACTTTTATTACATGTATATATAAATGTTATAATTGGATAAATGAAAAATTCTTAAATTAATACTAAAAAGTTATTTAATTATAAATATATTTGTATTTCGTTTATAATTATCTAAAATATTAGCTATTATTGTCTTTTCTTGTTTTTATGTTGTGTTATGTTTACATTGTTTTACTTTTATTTGTTTAATATATAATATTTTTAAAAATTGATACAGTATATATTTAAGTTATAATATTAATTTTATTAATTAACTATTGCTAAAAATTAAATTTATAAATAATTTTTAATATTTATGTCTTCATGTTACCTTCATGTATTTAATATTAATAAATTAGAATACATTTTATATTAAAAAAATACTTGTCTAAAAATTTTTTTGTTAACACTAAAGATATCTGAGTATTGATTCACATTTAATTTACATTTTTAAATAGCTTTTTTTCTAATAATACTGATTAAGCAAATATAAAATATTGATTAAATTGTGATTAAATAGTGTATAATTTCATTAAAAATACTTTTTATAACACATACTAGTTTACCCCCGCGCAACATATATAGCCGTGAAATTCTTCTACTAATTTTATAATATTCATCAGATTAATGAGACTTAATTTGTTTATACAACTACTACATAGCCTAATGTAACAAAACTACTGAACCAATACACATTAATTCGACTAAACTTTTGAGAAATTTTAGTTTTTATATATATTTAAATAATTTTAATAAAAATTGAAAATTTAATCATTTTTGCGAAAAAAATTGCATTTGAAAAAAATTACAAAAATTTAGCACAGGTAGCTTACCTCCCGGTGCCCTGTAACTCATATAATATAGCAAAGTGTAATTACACAACACCTGCCTCCCTGTCCCTAGAATCTACCTGAGCTCAATAAACGTTTAAAATTTCCCATTAAAATAACATTGCTTTGAATAATAATTGAAAATTTTAACACAAATTGGAAATTTTTGCATTTGAGAAAATTTTAAAAAAATTTAGCACAGGTAGCTAACCTCCCGGTGCCCTATGACTCATATAATATATCAAAATTGTGTAACACAACATCAGCCTACCTGTCCCTAAAACCTACCTGAGCTCAATAATCATTTAAAATTTCCCATAGAAATAACATTGCTTTAAATAAAAATTGAAAATATAACAATAGATTTTTAGATTTGAATTAAAATATGGTTGTTGATGAAATGTGCACACATACAAACATACAGACAGACAGAGACTATTATATTAAATTATAGAAGATAGTTTTTTTTTAATAATTTACAGTTTTTATTTAATATTATTGTAGTTATATTAGTAATTAGTGTTGTGCGTAAATACTTAATTTAATAGTATTAATTATTTAAGGGATTAATATTATTTTGATTTCAATACGGTAGTGTTACAAAATTACATTACAAAAAAATAATAATATAAATCATTGCCAGAATTTTGCAAATTAGTATAAATTTATAATTATAAAAATAATAAATAATATATCAAATAAAATTTTTATTTTATTTTAATAATATATATTAAATAATAAATTAATAATAATATCAAATCATAAGTGTAGTATAAATACAATATCCTATATCATACATATTGCTCTACTGATAAATATTATCATTTTGATTGCGATGTATAGTTGTTACGAAATTAATTGTTTTCAAGATTTTTTTTATTGAATTAAAGAGTAATTAACATTGAAACATCTATAAACACATCACACACACACACATACACACACATACACACACATACACACACACATACACACACACATACACATACACATACACATACACATACACATACACATACACATACACATACACATACACATACACATACACATACACATACACATACACATACACATACACATACACATACACATACACATACACATACACATACACATACACATACACATACACATACACATACACATACACATACACATACACAAACACATACACATACACATACACATAAACATACACATACACATACACATACACATACACATACACATACACATACACATACACATACACATACACATACACAAACACATACACATACACATACACATAAACATACACATACACATACACATACACATACACATACACATACACATACACATACACACACACATACACATACACATACACATACACACACACACACACACATGTATATATATACTTTTCAGTAAACCAACAATTTCTACAAGATTGTTTGAAAATTATATTAGTAAAAAAATATTATTTAATCATCATATTATCTAAAGTTTATTATTAATGTAACTATGTAAGTTTTTAATGATTTTTACATGTACGTCTGTCAACTATTAAACTAAATTTAGTAAAAAATATCAGTATATATATCAGTATATATATATACCGTATAATAAATGTTTTTATTGTAAAATTTCTATATAAAAATATCATTCATAATTAAACTAATTGAAATTATGATACAAAAATTTTAATATTATAATTTAGTTTTATTTATATGAATTCTTAGTCTTTATAGTGCTATTTGCTATAATTAACTATTTTAATGATATAATCAATTAATTATAATTTATAATATATAATAAAATTACTTTTTTTTCTACTTCGCCAATTGTAGTACTTATGTTTAGATATATAATTAATCTAAGTTCAAATTCTATTAGTAATATTTATTATTTTTTCTAATAATTCTTTTTATTCTAAATTAAAAGATAAATTATAATTAGTACAATTTAAATTTTTATTGTTTAAAAGTAATGTCATTATTAATAGTGTAAATAAAAATAAAATTGTATTAAAATGCATTAAAACTTTATTATACTTATAGTACATGTAAAGCAAACTAATAATAATTTGTGAATTTACAAGCATTTAAATATTAATTAAATATATATATATATATTAATTTGTAAAACTAAATTTTATTACGTGTATAATTATCACATGTATTATTATTATTATCACTAACTTTGAAAACATTAATATAGTCAATGATTAATGCAATCAATATGGGAACTATGGTAACTGCGGCCAGTATCAAAAAACAAGCACCCGGTTCCCTATCAATGGTCAACTCAAACACTAGGGTAAACACCGTGGAGGCCAACAACGGTGCACAACCATCTATAACACCCATCAGTGTAAACACTTGGCCTAACTCATGGGCCGCTACTCTACTGGATAAATGACTTTTGAAACCAATCGGACCCAAGGGTGCCAAACAATTACTTAGTATACCTATTATAAAACCCATGGGTGTCAGTATAAGTCCCAGTGCTAGCATATGTAGGAAAGTACCCATAAAACCGATCAATGCTAACAACATATCATTTAAACGGAATATCCGGATCAATACGGGTATCATTATGATAATAATACCCGAATTAACTACCAATCCCAGGGCTACTACCTGGGTATACACCTGGGAATCCCATTGGTATAGTTTTTCGACAAACTGGAACATAAAAGCTCCCGGAGCTGCCAGCAGGAAATAGCCGAAAAACATGGCCACAATTATTAGCCATATTTCTAGACGTCGATAGTCGGGTCGTTGACGTATACATGTCCTGAATATTTCCCTAACGTTTCGGTAGTCAAACAATAGACGTAAGGGATGTATGTTTTGAGTAGTGTTGGTCTCATTGTTAGGGTTAGGGATGTAGTCATCAGTAAGTGTTTTATTATTATTATCTGATTTTTTTGATGGTTTGTTATCTACTATTAGTAAAACTTGTGTTTCATTGAAAAAGTCATCAAACAGTTGTCTATCGGATTGTTGGTCGACAACAACTACCGCCCAAATCATGGCCAACAATGCCGCGACAGAACTGACCACAAATATTGCCGTACAGTTATGCAGTTGACCGTTACCGCCGATGACTGGCTGATTGATCATCAAACCCGACAAATAGACGGCCATTGGATTAGCTATAAGGGATTGTATAGACTATTAATAGTTATGTTTTTTTTTGTTTTAAATATATCGGTAATTAAAAACTTTTTTATATACCAAATGCTAATAATATTTCTAATGTAGTCATACGTATTGACCGTAGTTTAGGGGGTGTAGTGACCGCTATATACGAGTAGGTAGTGGTCTTCAACATTGAACCGCACAGTGTGTACGGTATGAATGATAACAATATCCAGTTTACATCTAATATATAGATAATTATCAAAAAAAAAATTAGTTTATTAGTTATTTTATTCAATTTTTTTAACTAATTAATTAACATATAATATAAGTACAGTATTGTTTGTGTTATTATTAATTAATTAATTAGTAATTTTTTTATGTATAATATGATAGCTCACTATACAAATAAAAACATAAAATATTAATTATGTTTTTATAAAAATAATATAATAGATATTTACTAAATATAAAATACACTATCATGAAAAAATTATTATCTAATTAATTAATAAAAAAATTAAATAATAATAATAATAATAATAAAGATTAAAAAATAAAATATTAATATAATAGTTAAAATTAAATCAATATTTTTTTGTTGAATTAAAACTAATTTATTATTATTTATATATTTTTAATTAAATTTTATTTAAATAAATAAATAACTAAAAAATAAATTCAAGTTTTAATTCAACAAAAAAAACCAAAATAAAATAAATATTGATTTAATTTTAACTATTATATCAATATTTTGTTTAATCTTTATTATTATTTTTAATAATTTTTTTTTTAAATACAAACCGCTATCAAAATAATAGGCATTAACAGCATTGACCAGCGCTTCCGTACACTGGGCACCGGCACCTACAATAAATATCACTCGACGGCCACCTACATACTTGTCTATCCATGGACCCAAAAATAGGGACCATAGGATACCCGGTGCTACCGTTATCCATGTATGATACATATTATAGGTTACGGCATCGGATAGTATCAGTGTCTTAATCCGGTGATCCGGGTGCTGATTGTTAACATACGGCAAGTAATAGCAAAATTCATCGGACATATTGTACCGTCGGGTACACAGTTTGTCCTGAATCAGGACTTCCAGTGGTGTCCGCCGAAATAGTGACGAAAATGTGACCAAAATCATGACCGGTTCGGCTCTCAGTAGCCATAAAAATCTGAATACCTGTCCACTGGTTATACCCATTAGTATTATTGGCGTGTCCTATAAATATTAATAATATTAATTAAAGTTAAATTAATTTAATTAATTAAATAATTGTTTAATAATTTCTATATATATATAAAGTATAAAAATTAATTTTTTTATAGTTATTGATTAAATAAAAAATAATTGTAAATAAATAATTAACTTTACAAATTAGTTTATTAATTAAAACTAATTTAATTAATTAAAATAATATATTTACAAACAATATTTTTGTTATTAATTAATTTTTTTTTAAAAACAGTATTTATTTTTTAAGTAGTTAAAATCATATGGTTAGATAAAATACTAATAATAAAACATATTTTTTTTAAATTATTAATTTTTTTATCAATTACTAACCTTTTTTGATATTTAATTATTTTTTTGCAAAAAAAACTTATAATATTTTTTCAGTCCATTGTTTGTTAATTAAAAAAAATAATACTATTTTTTTTGTTGCGAAATATCATTCAATAATAAAATAAAAACTGTACTAAACTTTTTTGATTAGTTTTGTTTGTTAGTGTCTAACCTAATGTCTAAAACTTTTTATTATTATTATTATTATTATACTGTAATACACTTTGACTAACAAAATATAATTTTTTTTTCAAAAAAAAAGTTTAATTTTAAGTTTAGTATTATAAGTCTAATTTAAGTTCATTAACTATACCTATATATTAATTTTTATTTGCAATAATAACTTTAGATAACCGATTCAATAGTTTATTTTTTTATTGATTATCTATGATATTACTTAATAATATTTTTTTTTAAAATCTATACAAGTACATTTTTTCTTGTAATAGTTTTGTAATATTTATTTTTTTTAAGTTTTATTTCAATACAATTGTAAAAAATACATAATATTTTAGTTGACAACAGTAGTGACAAAAAATAAATTACTAATAATTTATTAGTAATAATAATAGTATTAGAGATAAAATATTAATATATATTTTCTAATAGATTTTAAGTGCAATTATTTTCATTATAATTTGTAAATTATTGATATAATTGTATATTTTATTTGATAATACACTTTCAATTTTCTAGTATTATTAGTATATTTATTGTTATATATATATATTAAATAATATATGATATATAAAATATTATAAAATATTTATGTAATATTTAGCTAATAATACTAAATATGATAATGATTACAAAATTTTAATATAATGTAATAGTAGTTTAACTTTTTTTTTATTTATTTTTATTATTATTAGTTTTTATTAGTTTTTATTTTTTATTAAATAAATCATTTCAATTAAAGTAAAATTAATACAAATATAATAATAATAGTTATAATAATCTATTGATTAATAAATATATTGATTAAAAATCTTAATTAATAAATAGCTTAAAATTAATTAATTTGTTATAAACTGTTATTATTAATAAATTTTCTCACAATTATTTCCATTATTATTAATATTATTAATAACTTATTTTATTTTATTTTATTAACTTATCATTTAGTTTTTAGCATTTATTAATTGGCACTTAATTAAGTTCAATTAAACTAAAAAAATTTTGTTTTATAAAAACTAAAAAAATTTTAGAAAAAATTTTTATATTAATATATCAAAAAATTAAATTATATCAAAAATATATTTTAATTTAATTACAATATTTAACTACAAGTAATAAAATTAAACTATAATAATAATAATGTAATTAAAAACATATAGCTTTTTAAATCAAAAAAATAAAATAAAATAAATTTGTTTTATGTTATCTAATCATATGATTTATACTTTCATCAATGTCTATGCATTTAATTAGGAAAAGTTTTATATATTTTATATTAATATATATATATATTGATAAAAATTACTTATCATTATAACAAATATATATATATATATAATATTTAAACAGAAACTTAGTTTACTATATATTCAATATATATATATATATATATATATATATATATACAGTATATGTAGAGATAAGTATATATATATATATATATGAAAGTCAATGCTTTTAAGGAATTATGTTAATAAGGAATGGATTTATAAAACAATTAATTATTTGTTAATTTGATAATCAATTTTTGTGATTAATATGTCATTAGAGAGCTATTTATATGGTCTCTCAAATGTAATCATCAATTTAATGCCAATTATTATCACAATAACACAATTGTGTCACAATTAAGACTACCTCTGTTTAACAATATTAAGAACGTAAACAATAGTAATTTTAAAAAATAATTACAATTAAATTAACAAATAATTAATTAATTTTTAATTTTTTTAATATATAGTATATATCAATAAATAGATTAATTGAAAAAACAATGACTATTATTATGGTTTTGATTTACTTTTTAATTATTTAGTCATTTGATTACTAAAATTTAATTAAGGAATGGATAACAAAACGATTGAATGACAAGTTATTAGCCATAAATTATGACAAAAAATAATAAATTATTTTCAAATTGTTAAATACCTTAATACATTACATTAATGACCATTTATATATCAATAACACTTTACAATATAATAATACCGACTTACCAAAAATAATACCGACTTACCAAAAATAATACCGACTTACCAAAAATAATACCGCCTAACCAAAAATAATACCGCCTAACCAAAAATAATACCGACTTACCAAAAATAATACCGACTTACCAAAAATAATACCGACTTACCAAAAATAATACCGACTTACCAAAAATAATACCGACTTACAAAAAATAATACCGACTTACCAAAAATAATACCGACTTACCAAAAATAATACCGACTTACCAAAAATAATACCGCCTAACCAAAAATAATACCGACTTACCAAAAATAATACCTCCTAACCAAAAATAATACCGACTTACCAAAAATAATACCGCCTAACCAAAAATAATACCGACTTACCAAAAATAATACCGCCTAACCAAAAATAATACCGACTTACCAAAAATAATACCGACTTACCAATACTAATACCGACTTTTATATCGAAATACCATGTTCCCATAGAAATATTGTTTTTTATTACCGTGTTCCCATATATTTTTTTTATTCTCATATTATAATTAAGATAATTTTAGGTACAAGGTATAATATAATTAATAATGTAACACGGTACTTATATAAAAAACTATTTGCTGGGAAACGGTACTTATTTTTGAAAAAAACTATTTTTATGGGAAGACGGTACTAATTTTAAAAAATATTTTATGGGAAGACGGTACTTATATAAAAAACTATTTGCTGGGAAGACGGTACTAATTTTAAAAAATATTTTATGGGAAGACGGTACTTATATAAAAAACTATTTGCTGGGAAGACGGTACTAATTTTAAAAAATATTTTATGGGAAGACGGTACTTATATAAAAAACTATTTGCTGGGAAGACGGTACTTATTTTTGAAAAAAACTATTTTTATGGGAAGACGGTACTAATTTTAAAAAATATTTTATGGGAAGACGGTACTTATATAAAAAACTATTTGCTGGGAAGACGGTACTTATTTTTGAAAAAAACTATTTTTATGGGAAGACGGTACTAATTTTAAAAAATATTTTATGGGAAGACGGTACTTATATAAAAAACTATTTGCTGGGAAGACGGTACTTATTTTTGAAAAAAACTATTTTTATGGGAAGACGGTACTAATTTTAAAAAATATTTTATGGGAAGACGGTACTTATATAAAAAACTATTTGCTGGGAAGACGGTACTAATTTTAAAAAATATTTTATGGGAAGACGGTACTTATATAAAAAACTATTTGCTGGGAAGACGGTACTTATTTTTGAAAAAAACTATTTTTATGGGAAGACGGTACTAATTTTAAAAAATATTTTATGGGAAGACGGTACTTATATAAAAAACTATTTGCTGGGAAGACGGTACTAATTTTAAAAAATATTTTATGGGAAGACGGTACTTATATAAAAAACTATTTGCTGGGAAGACGGTACTTATTTTTGAAAAAAACTATTTTTATGGGAAGACGGTACTAATTTTAAAAAATATTTTATGGGAAAACGGTACTTATTTAAAATACATTTGTATGGGAACACTGATTATTTAAATATTAATATATATTGAATATTGATATATATATATGTACTAATAGTATAGTTTTTTATTTAGAGTTTTACGGTATAATGTTATAAATTTATAATCACTATATTTATTGACATTATTGATGTCCATTTTGGTTGTTATTAGTATTTTCTATTCTTTATATTAAAATAAATTCATTCTTTAAAAGCATTACTTATCATATATATATATATATTGAATATATTTGATTATTATAAGACCAAAGTTTAATAATAATAACAACATAACGAAAAAATATATAAATTTACAGAAAAAAACTTCAAAAATATTTTATCATAAAATATAGAGATATCGTATTTAACAACACTATTGGAAATTATACTGTAGTTTAATAAAAACTGTATTCAATAACAAAATTCATTACTAAATAATATCTATGAAATTATAGTAAAAAAATTTTTTTTTAAAGTTATTTAATTCAATTAGACATTTAAATAAAAATCACGAGTTATATATTGTAATAATAATAATAATAATAATAATATTACAAAATATTAATTAATAAGTTAAACATTTTAATTCAATTTAAATAACTATTTTTTTGTTTATTTATTTATTTATTAATTAGTTATTATTTTTTATTTAATTGTGTGAACTCAATGTCACTGTTAATTAAAAGTGTATTTTTATTATAATTTATTTTTTAATAATTAATTAATAACTAATTATTTTTTTTAGTTAAATGTATTCAAATTTTTTTCAACAAATTATATCATTATTTAACTTGAAATGCGAGGAAACATGAGTTTCAAAGAAGTTTACATTTGATATATAAATATAAAAATTAATTAATTATTTTTTATTATTACTAATAATAATAATTAATATAATAATCAATTTAATTAATTTGAGAATTGATTTGAAACTCCAAAAAACCGAAAAAACCCGTAAAAAACCCGAAAAAAAAAACTACGGAAATGTTTTACCGATTAATTACATTATCGTCGCTAACATTAGCTATCAATTTATCATTGATTGGCCGACGATCACTGGTGGCCAGTGGCCGGCCGGACAACAACAACAACAACAAAGTCTATTATCTACAGGACTACTGCCACTCGTTGACTATCAATCATAGGATACATATCGGCGGACCCGCCGATGATGAGGACAACAATAGCTCGGATGACCAGAAAAAATCGGTAATCATACGGGCCAGTCGTGGTCCAGGCGGTTACAAATCGGATATGGACTGTCAGCTTCGGGTAGTCAATCGGGATCCGCGACGATCGGGACTTAATATCAATTTGAATTATCTAGACTTACGTAAGTCTTCATCGGCGGAGGGGTCGGCGCCGCCAAACAATCCATACTTTCGCGACTATTTGGTCATCAAATTTGACGATAACTATACAAACTTGTGGTACGATAGCGACCTGATTGGCCACAATAATAGCCCGGCTGGAGATCGGTTAGTAGCATCGGGTGACGGTTTACTAGTGATAGGACGGGCCGATCGACCCGATGAAGTGGTCATCAAGTTTGTAACGACAACCAGTCATCACAACAACAACAAACGGCCGGTTAGTGAGGACAACGGCTTCGAGTTGATTGTCACACAGTTTAAGGACAACACCGCCGCCGATGGCGGCGATACCGATGGCCGTAATAATAACGATATGAACAGCTGTACAAAGCGGTCGCTGTTTGATTGCGGTAACGGCCTGTGTATTGACCGACGATTTCGGTGTAACGGCTACGACAACTGCGGTAACAATCGGGACGAAGAGGACAACTGCAAGATTTCCCGACAAAACAATTATTTTGATTTATTTGAAACCGGTTTCTGGTTTGGGTTTCAAATAGTTATGGGTCTGCTATTGGTTGGCCTATTGTTGGCCATAATGTCGTGTTTGTGTCAGAAATACGATGAAAACGCAAGGTTTAGGAAACAGTTTCTACAGAATCAGATGAAACGATATCAGTTGAGAACTGGAGGAACGGTATTTGCGTCGACACTACAGACTCGGACACCACTTTATCCACAGTTGTATCGGACATATGGCGGGACAGAGGCTTAGAGATAGAGAGAGTAAGAGAGAGAGAGAGAGAGAGAGAGAGAGAGAGAGAGAGAGAGAGAGAGAGAGAGAGAGAGAGAGAGAGAGAGAGAGAGAGAGAGAGAGAGAGAGAGAGCAAAGAGAGCAAAGAGATGGTGTGTTTGTTTTGATAATCATCTGATCCATCAATAAAACAGAAGACATGACTACATTAATCCATCAGTTTTTTTATTACTATTTTTAAATATTAATATATATATAAATCAATTGATGGCTTAGTTTAACAACAACAACACTATCATTATCATCAACTACTTCATGGATGAATGTCATCGACAAACAAAAAATTCAATCAATCCATCCATCCATCAGTCAAGTGGTGCCGATCCCGACTCATACTCCATAATCTCCGGTTCCCGACGACGGCCAACACACGGACATATAGTACTCAGAAGTTTGCCAACAAAACCGACTTTTTCACCGCCGGCGCCGTCGCCGTCAATGTCCTCCTCATCCGCCTCTCCTCCGCCGCCGTCACCAGCTTTGCCGCCACGACGACTGCGGCGACTGCCGACGCTGCGACCACTTCGTCCACTTTTTGCCGATTTTATTGATTTTTCACGTTTTTTTGACGTAACTTTGGCCTCAGTTTCTGCAATCAATCAATCAATCAATCAGTCAGTCAGTCAATCATCGGTAGAGTCTAATCATCCCCAAAGTGTCGGTACAATCAATACACACATGTATACCACACACACACACCCACACATACCTACAGTACACACACCCACACATACATACCTGACTCTTCAGCTGCTGTAGTCATTTCATCTGTTTGTTTGTTTGTTTGATAAAAACCAATTGAAACAAAAAAAATTGTTTTTTAATATAAATATAATTAATATATAATAATAATAATAAAAATATTAATTAAATTAATAGTTAATTAATTAATTAATTAAATTAATCCAAAAAACCTTCCGAAGCTTCCGGTTTCTTCTTTCGCGGCGACAGTTTCATCAAAAATTTCATTTTTGTTATCAATAGGCCGATACCGGATGGACCTACAAATGAAAATATAGGTGGGTGTTCGGGAATGGGTGGGAACAGTATATAGTTAGCAAAAAAATCAAACTTTATATATATAGTAACATATATGATATCAGCTCATGTATGTCAACAACAATAATCAATAATCAATTGTCTAATTACTAGCGTCGGGTGCATTGGTTGTCGACGATAGTCTGGCTATTGTCTTGATTTTTCTGAATATGGATCCAATTCCTGATGATTCTGTATATGATATATCAATGACCACAACAACAACAATAATAAAATACAAATCAAATATAAAGTCACACAAACTTTTATCGCCGCCTCCACGGCTACCGTCCAAACCTCCCTCATTGTCCGTATCAGTGGTGGCCAGTATTGAGTCACGTTTGCTGGGCGACAGTGCAGCCGATGTTTTGCCAATTGCACGGATCTTCTTCTTCATATAGGCCGGCGTTTTAGGTGTTCCTGTAAATTGAAAACCAAAAATAAATCCAAAGATTATCACTGAAGAGCTGATCCCCAAAAAATAAGACAATTATTTACGTTCTTCGGCTTCTACTTCTTGATGGCCAGACTTTCGCGAAGGACTCTTATGCGGCGATAGTGCGGCCCTTACCTGACCGGTAGCTCTGATTTTTTTCAGGGCCGCACTCCTGGCCCGAGCCGACTGATGTCCTGCGGCTGTGGTGTCCTCCGGATCGGTAGTTCCTTCGCTTTCCTCGACGAGTACCGAGTTTTTAACGGATCGACGATCCGGCGAAAAGATCAGAGATGTCTGGCCGGCGGCTCTGATCTTTGACCTCAAGCGACGTGTTGTCGGCGATACTGTTCATAATGAGAGGTCATATAATTTATATATGAATGATATTATAAAGAGAGAGACAGAGAGACAGAGAGACAGAGAGACAGAGAGACAGAGAGACAGAGAGACAGAGAGACAGAGAGACAGAGAGACAGAGAGACAGAGAGACAGAGAGACAGAGAGACAGAGAGACAGAGAGACAGAGAGACAGAGAGACAGAGAGACAGAGAGACAGAGAGACAGAGAGACAGAGAGACAGAGAGACAGAGAGACAGAGAGACAGAGAGACAGAGAGACAGAGAGACAGAGAGACAGAGAGACAGAGCAAACATACGGTGCGAATCGGATTCCGATTCTTCTTCGCTGACCTCTTGGCCGCCAATTTTTGGCGACAATGTCCTCTTCGGTGATTTCGGGGCTTCTTCGCGACGTTGTTTGGCCGACATTAGCCGTTTGGCGGCTACTGTAGGACTTCCGGCTGAAAAAAAATCAATCAATTATAAGATATACAGTAAAGTATAGTAAAAGTTAATGAAAGATAATTAATTAATTAATTTATTTTTAAATAATAAAAAAAATCAATACATACGACCAATAAGTTTTGATAAAATTTCGCCCCCTTTGGCCAGCCTTTCATCCTCTGTATCCGATGCGCTATCATCTGATCCATTGACACCATTGGCCGGAAAGGAAATGTATATTAAAAATAAATAAATAAATAGATAATTGATTACAAAAAAATTATTAGATAATAATAATAATAATAATAATAATACAGTAATTGCTTAAACAAAAAAAAATTAATAAAACTGTATTAAGTAATTAATAAGATATTAATTTAAACATTTATTAAACTAATTGTTTTATTTTATTAATTAATTAATTTAATTTTAAAATTATATTTTATTTTTTTATATGTATTAGTTAGTTAGCTAAACAACATTTTTTTAAAAATAATTTTAAATCTCTCTCTCTCTCTCTTAAAAATTAATTAACAAATTAAATTAAAAATAATTGCTTGTTTGTATGATTAAGTTAGCATACAGTCAACAATACCTATAAATACCTTAAAGTAATACAGTATTAGCATTAATTAGTATACATACATTGAAATACTTGTTTGCCGGGCACCGATAGTAAACCGCCATCCTGTTCAATCCATCTACCCTTACCAATCGATGATACCAGTCCAATGGTACGGGCTTTTTTCTTCAATACCTGATTCAATGGTACCGGTGTCAGGGTTAGTAACGGTACGCCACGATTATTTGGCGACCGTTTAGTTGGTGACCGATAAAACTGTTCCGATTTCAAAACGGATACTTTTATCGGTGAATGTATACCAGTTTTGACCGGCGATACCGGTATCGACCGCCGATGACTCGGCGATGAATGTGACGATGATGGCTGGCTAGAGCTGAACGATACCTGTCGTTGGTGTCGGTAGACTTCGGTCGGTATGTGTATGGGTGTGGCGTACGAGTCCTTCAATCAGTGAATAATAATAATAATAATTTTAATTAATCACAATTTAATCAAAATTACTATCTAATCAAATCAATAAATTTATTTTTATTAGTTACATAAATAAATATATATACTGTATATATTATATATAATGTTTTATTATATTTAAATTAGAAATAAAAATTACTTATAAATACTATTTATTTATCTATTTTTTATTAATTAATTATATATATATAATTTACTCAGTAATATCTAAATTAATTAATTAATCAAAATAAATAAATAATATTTATAAGTAATTTTTATTTCTAATTTAAATATAATAAAACATTAAATATATACTGTATATACAGTAAATATATATATAATATAAAAATATTTTTATAGTATACTGTACTTTAATTATAAAATTAAAAACATAATACTATAATAATAATAAAAATAATAATACTTATAAATAATTATTAATAACTATCCAAACAAACAAAATAACACAATATTTATCATTTAAATACTAGAATATTTGGTTTACAGTATATAAACAATTGTTTAAAATATTATTTTATAACTTATAACTTATAATAATTATTATTTAATTAATTAAATTAAATAATTAATTAAATTAATTAATTAAAATTACATCAAAATCATACTTCTTGGCCTCTTGTATCCATTTCCTCCACCACTTGGGTTTAGTACGGGTCCTGATCTGTATATTACGGCTACCCTTTTGTATGGCCACATACACTGGGGACTTACAGATGGCCTGTTCGCGCATACGTTGGGGATCGCCATCCGCTTCGTCGATACGGGACTTCCACCGCTTGATTCGCGGACAGGCGTGTCGTAACTGACGGTTCAGCTCGACTTCATCGACACTGACCGCCGATGGCTTAATACGGACCATAATTTTTTTTAGACACAATTTAATTATTATTATTATTATTACATAATCTTTTTAGTATTTAGTATTTATTATTATTATTATTAACATTTTATTTTTTGTTTGTTGAAAAATATTAATATTAATTATATTATTATTTTTTTTGTTGATTTTTTAAACAATATTAATAATGTTTAATAATAAATATATTATTAGTTTATTTTTATTTTTTTTGAATTAAATATATTTAATAAATATTTTTTTATAGTTTATAGTTTTTTTGTTGTTGAAAATATTAATATAAATTTATTTTATTATTATTATTAATATTAATATTTTTTTTGATTTCGAATTTGAAACAATTTTTATAATTTTATAACAAATATATTATTAGTTTTTTATTAGTTAGTTATAAATTTTTTTCAATTAAATATATTTAATAAAAATTTTTCATAGTTTATAGTTTTATTTTTTGTTTAAATTATTAGTAGTTTTTGTTAAACATAAATATTAAGTTAATGTTTAATTTGAATGTCATTTTGTTGTTTAAAAAGCAAACAAACTAAATGTTTTAAAACAATTTATTGTTGTTATATATATAACAATAATTTTTTGTGAATATTATTTGTTTAAATAAGTAGTAGTTTTGTTGAATAACTATTGAACAAAATTACTAATAAAACTAATAATAATAATAATAATAACATTAAATACTGAAATGTTATATAAATATATAATAAAATCAATAAAAAAAATTATTTTTTTATCGCTTTGTATACTTGAAACACATTTTATGCACTAATTATTAATTAGTTTTAACTCTTATCAATTGACATTCATTATATATATATATATATATATATATATATATATATATATATTATATATATATATATAAATCATATAAAATAAAAAAAATATAAATCAAATTAAATGTTTTTTTTGGTGACTTGAAATGTACACAAAATTGCAAATTATTAGTACTTTTATTATAATTATAATTATTATTATTTAGTCTTATTCTAAGTAAATAATAGGAAAATCAATTTATAATAATAATAATATAGTTAAAAAGCTATAGTAAATAAAACATTTAATTAAATATTAATGAAAATAAGTATTTTCATCTAATTTTAATATATTTAAAATAAAATTTATTTAATATTATTAATCATTTTTTTCTGTTATTAATAGTTAGATATTTTTCTTAAATAATGAATTTGAATAACAAATATATAGTTTAGTGAGTAATTTATAAAAATATTTTTATTATTTTTACAATAAAAATAATTTATTATGAAAATGTTTTTTTTATAAATATTTATAAATATATATACCGTATATATAAACTTAAAAAATTAATTAATTAATAATTGAAATAAATATAACATTTATTTATAAGTTTATATACTATTATTGTGATTAATGTTTACAATATTATTGAAATTTTATTTCCTTAATATATTATTACAAAATTTATTTTAATATTTGAATAAAAATATATTTATTTTTAAACAAATATTTATTTTTAAACAAATATTTATTTTTAAACAAATATTTATTTTTAAAAAATAGGATAAATATCAATATATTGATTATTACTGTATAATAATAGTATTTTACTAATAATATTTTAGTCATATTTAATATTATTTAGAAATCTAATTGTTTTTTTATTGAAAATTTATTTAATTTAGTTAAAAACTAATAATAAACATATAAATAGATTATGAATTTAAATAATTATAATAATATTTTATGTTTTTTTAGTAGTTTATTCATAATAAAACAATATAAAAAATAATTAATATTTAAAATAAATAAAATCATTAGTAAATTATTGATAAAATAATAGTCGAGTTTTTATTTGTTTAAAAAATAATAATTTTTTGATGTATTTTATGTGTGTTATAAGTGTTGCTTATTTTATATAAAAAATAAATAAATAAATAAATAGCTGTTATTTATTATTAACATAAATAATTTTATTTATTTATATTATTTTATTGCATTAATAGTATTTTACTTAAATATGTATATTTAAATAAAAATAAATAAAAATACGGAAAACGGAAAATAAAATAATTTATATTTATATAAATAAATATAAATATCATATAAAGTACTTATATATATATATATATATAAATCTAAAAATATAACTATTCAAGCCTTTTAACAGTCATATATATATATATTTAGATATATATATATATATATATATATATATATATATAATTATATAAAAATGTTTGTATACTCTATATATATATTTTTATAATCAATAATATAAAACAATAATATATATATACAGTATACATTATTACATTATTACTGTATATATATAAATATAAAATTATTTTAATAATAAACGTAATATATAAATAAAATATTTTAAGTACATATTCAAAAAATTTTAATATGTTTTTTATGATAATATAAAACATCATTGAATATCATTTATATATATATATATTATGTTAATATATAACAACACAATTGATATGTATTTTTATTAGTGACAAAACACACTATTTAATAGTATAAACATAAAAAATCAAAATCCAATATACAGTATTGGTTTTATGCAAAACAAATAATAAAAATATATATTAAATTTATTTTATTATATATATATATATTTCAAGTTTATATCTCCTCTAAAAAAAACTAACTAATCGATTACATAACTATTTACAGCTACAGTACAGTCAAATCAAGTCTATGGACACGCATGCGGACAGTCGGACAATAGGAGAGCGCAACAGTCGGTACCTTAAATATATATAACGAGAATATACTGTATTTATACATATATATACAGAATATTCTGTATGTCTTTCATATACTTCCTGGCATTTAATGTAAAGAGAGAAAGAGAGAGAGAGAGAGAGAGAGAGAGAGAGAGAGAGAGACTCTGATATTGAAAATTAAGTTTTGTTTGTTTTTTTACGTTTAGTTTTTATTTTTATATTTAAACCTTTACTTTATATATTGATTTTCTTGTAAATTTAATTAGTTTTAAATAAATATTTAATTTAAAGACAATAAATAAATATTACAATTAATTTATAGTTAAAATTACTGTAAATTTTTTTAGTTAAAAACAATGATTATTTCAATTATATATATAAATAGTGAAATATTTATCATATAATATATATATAGTAGTTATCCATTGATGCGCTTAATATAATTGAATTTATTTCCTGGAAATACAACTAATAATAATAATAATAATAATAATAATAATAATAACAATAATACTATATATAATGTTTTATTTTTAAGATATATATATATATATATATATATATATATATATATATATATATATATAATACTTAATATATTTTATTTAATACCAAAAAATCTATTATATAATTATGTTGTTTAATATAATTATCTCGGAGTTGCCATACATAAAGAGTTGACATTTTTATTATTATTATTATTAGAAAATATATTTTAATTAAAACTGAAATTTTATATATTATATATATATATTCAACATTTTATTATTTCATTGATTTTGGTAAGTATTTGATAAATATTTTTTTTAAGTATATATATATATTGTTAATTGAAGTTTTAGTGTATTATATATATAAGTTATTTATAATATTTATTTTTTATCAATTTTTTTGCTAAATAGTTTATTTCTAATCAATATATATAAACCATTAGTATTCAGTATATAATGATAATAATTATTATTATTATTGCTATTATTATTATATATTTTTATCTTAATGAATTTAGACATCTATTCAAAAAATTTTAATAATTATTTATATATTTTTATCATTATTATTATTATCATTATATTTATTACTTTTATTTAATGACTATTTTTTCATACTCTTAATTATATTATTATTATTATGAATAAAATCTAAAATTAATAAATAACTTAATTTTTTTATTAAATATAAAATACATACAGTATATATTAAAGTAAGTAATTTATAAACTATAACTGTTATACTGTAAAAAAATTTTAAGAAAAATTATTTTTTCTTAAAATAGTTATTAAATTAGAAATTATTTTTTGTTGTTGTTTTATTGAATTTATAGTTTAAATCAATTTATTTTTTTCGTATTATAAATTTTATCATCTATAAATAAATAAAAATCAATCAATTAATCAATATATATATATAAATTACTATATAATCTATTATATACTATATGTAAAAAATTTTCAAATACTATAGATATGATATTTAATCTGATAATAGAGTAAAAAAATTTTTTTGACAATTGTTTTATTAAATCACGAAAAAAACTTATATATTATATAATATTCAATATATATTAAATACTTTTATATTTATATACTGTATATATATATATATAAATGCTAACTGTGCTTCAATTTAAAAATCAATAATACATTTTCATAGTATATATATATATATATACTGTATATATATTTATTTATATAAATATACAGTTATAATACCAGTGTCAACTTGATACTGTACTGTAGTGTTATAAATATATATATATACAGTATATATCAGCTCAGGGAGATATTTTGGCATATTTTATATGTGCTCACACATACACATACAAACTACTAGTAGTTTACTAATAAATTAATTTGTTTATATAGCATATATATATATATATATATATATATATATATATATACAGTAAATTAAATATACACTAATGTAAAGTACAAGTAGTATATATATATATATATATTATATTATATAAGTGCTGTACTTTAATAATAATAATAATAATACATTTATTTTTATATCACGGAAATTACACTTTACTTTTAATAGAAAAAACATTAGTAATAATAATAATAATAATAATAATATAAGAGACAAATATTTTATAGGATTTAATTTTTATAAAAGTATTTTATTTTTATTTTTTGTGTATATAGAAATAAATTTTAAATTAAAATTGATTTTTTTGTATTTTAGTTTATACTTTAACCACTATCTCCTGAGATTTGAATCTATAATGAGATTTACTGTTTTTTTTTGTTGAAAAAAATATATAAAATTTATTTTACTGTATTTCAAATATTTTTAATATATATATATATAAATTATATTTACTTTATTTCTTGTATAACTTATTTAATTAATTATATATTAATAAATATTTCAATAGATATTATTTTATTATTATTAAATTTTTAATATAACATTATGTTATTATTATTATTGAATTTTTATTATTAATAAAGATATTAAAAAATTAAAATATTATTTTTTATTATAAATGTTTGTAATTTTAAATGTAATTGATAAAATGTTTTATTTTATTATTTTTTTTAACAATTTTTACTTAAGTATTGTATTTAAAAATAAATTAATTGCCATTTATTTAGTATATTATTATTTTTGTTTTGTTTTTGTTATCTAATTTAAATATTTAAATATATATATATATATATATATATAAATAATTTAATTTTTTATTTTTTTTAGGTAATGTACTAAAAATAATGCCATTATTTAAGTTGGGATTTAGAAATGTTTTCAAACTATTATTATTCAATAAAAACAATAAAAATTTAAATAATAAATCAGTTGATAAAAATAATTTAAAATTATTCAAAAAAATTGCTGACGAAAATTTCAAATGTTTTAGTAATAATAATAATAATAATAATAATAATAACACCAATAATGTTAGACTTGATATGAAAACCGTGAATCAAATTCCCGGTCCGCGACCATCGTTACCTATTATCGGTACCGGTTGGCAATACTGGCCACTAGTCCGGCGCTACAATATACGCCAATTGCCGAAAATATTAGCCGAAAATTTCCGAAAATATGGTCCAATTTATCGGGAAGAACACCGAAAATCGAAACCCATTGTCTATATATGCGATCCGATAGATATTGAAACGGTTTTCCGATTTCAGGGTAAATGTCCGGTCCGTCCGCCCAATGATTTTGTTATCAACTATCGGTCAGAGAATAGCCATAGATATGGATCGGTTGGCATAACTAATATGAATGGCATTGAATGGTATTTATAATTATTATTATTATTATTAAAATATTTTTTTTAAATGAAAATATAGTGTAATTTTTTAATTAATTATAATTACTTTTTTATAACAAAATTTTTTAATTTTAATTAAATTATTTTGTTTTTCCGATTTTAATTAGTATTTATTTAAAATAATATTTAAACATAACTTATTTTTTTTAGATTAAAATAATTAATCAAAACAACAATTAAATTATTATTATTATTATTAATTTAAATCAGTTTTATAATTATAATTATTTTTTTGGTTTTGTTTATTATTATTATTTATTTCTATTTATAATACAATAATAATACTAAACATAATTAATTAACTAATTTTTATTAAAAAAATATGATATTAAAAAAAAATATTATCCTTACTTGAATCAAATTTTATAACTTTTTTTATTATTATTATCATAATATGTTTGATTTATATCTATTATACAGTAATAATAATACTAATACTAAATATAATTAATTAATTAATTTTTTTTGTATAAAAAATCATAGGTATAAAACACGACAACTATTAGCACCGGTACTAATGAGTACCGATATGTTCAACAATTATATACCGAAATTGGTGGACATTTGTGAGGATTTTCGGGACTATTTTGACCGACAGTTAGTTGAAGTAGTAGTAGTAGTAGACCAACAAAAAACAACTACCGATCCTGACGTCAAACAATGTATGGATTTCAGCGAAATTACCTATAAGTTTGTATTGGAATCGATGAGCACCTGGTGTCTGGATAGACGACTCGGTTGTCTGGACAGTAGCACTACTACTACTACTGGCGACGGCAGCTCCGGTAGCTGTCGTCCGGACATTGATACCGACGGTCGACTGATGATTGAGGCCACCCGTGAACTGTTTGCCAGCTATCAGAAACTATTTTACGGTAGTCTACGATTGTGGCGATACTTGAAAACTCGGCCCTACCGACAGTTGGCCAGTTCAGAGTCCCGTATCTATGAGACACTATCGAAATATGTTGATACAGCTATAGCTGGTGCAGTCAATAGTAATACCGATAGTACCGATAGTTTAGTATCTGAAAAAAACTCCCGGTGCTTGATGACCGAACTAATCCAATTGAACCAACTGTCCACCAGTGAAATCAAAGTAACACTAATGGACCTAATTATTGGCGGTTTGTTTACGGTTTCTAATTCATTGAATTTTATTTGCCATCATTTGGCCGGTAATCCTCGGGTTCAACAAAAACTTTTTGCCGAAATTACCGATGTTTTCAATATTAGTAGTAATACTAGTAATAGTGATATAATAACCAGTGATTTGTTAACAAAAATGCCGTATTTGAAGGCCTGTATTAAAGAAAGTTTTCGACTGACACCACCCGTACCGGGAATCCTACGGGTATTGCCAGTGGACGTACAGCTATCGGGTTATACGGTTCCCAAAGGTATACATATATATAAAAAATAAATAAATATTTTTTTAATAAAAAATTAATATTAGATTTTTTATTATTGACTTTATAATTATGTTTAAATAGTTTGATTTAATTAGATTTTTTTTGTGTATGAATATTTACATGAAAATAATAATAATAATAATAAATCAATTTTGTAAGAAAAATAATAAATATATTTTTAAAAAATTACTTTTTTTATATATCTTTATAAATAGTGATCCTAAATTATAAATAAAAAATTATTTAATTAATTAAGTAAATAAATTTAGTTTATTAGTAAATATATATTTATTAATTTTTTTTATTATTTAGCAAAATTGTTATGGATAAATTATTAGTTTTTATTTATTAGTAATTCAATAATTTAGTAAAATTTATTTTGAATTTATTAATTTTTGTATTTAAAAAAAATGTTTATAAGTTTAAAATGTTTATTAAAATTATTATAATATAAATTACTAATATAATTTTTTCAAATACTTAATGTTCACATAAATTAAACATTAATTTTAACTAATATTTTAAGTTTATTATTAACTATTTGATAATAATTTATTTGATTATTTTAATTTATATAAAAAAATAACAATTATATGACTTATTATTTACAGTTTTTAAAAAAAAAAAATGTATTTATTAGTGATTTATTTTTTAATTTAAAAATAAAACTTAATTTAATATTATTTAATAACTGTTTTTTTTTGTTGTTGTCATTTTAAAAGATACCCTAATATTTGTCAACACAATGACCACATGTTTGTCGGATAAATATTTTCATAAACCCGACTCATACATACCTGAGCGCTGGTTAGCAGCCGATAGTAATGATGACGATAGTGGTGGTCAACACCAACCAAAATGTCCAGCATTTTCGGTACTGCCGTTCGGGTTCGGTAGCCGTCAGTGTATTGGCAAACGATTTGCTCAGTTAAACATACAGTTGGCTATCGTAACACTTATCAGACACTATGAACTGTTGGCCATCAATGATGATAATAATACCGACGGTAAAGACAAACTAGAGTTGATCTGCGATTTTCTTATAATTCCCGATAAAAATATCAGATTTAAAGTCAAAAAAAGGAAAGTTTAATAATCTTAATACAAAATAATTAATTAATTAATTATAATTTAGTTTTAATTTATAAAATTTAATTTATATGTTTTTGATTTGTTATTACAATTGTCACAATAATTGCAATAAAATAATAATAATAATAATAATAAGTGTAATTAAAATTTTTATTAAATTATATGTAATTTTGGAGTTTTTACTTTAAAAAATAATTACTAAAAAATTTGTTATCTGTTAAATTATTATTAAAAATATTTTTATTTTGATATATATTTATATTTATATATAATTGTTATTATTGTTGTTATTGTTTATAATAAATATTTTAATAACTGTTGTTAACTTAAATTAAATTTTCAAAAAAATATAATCAAATAAAAATAAAGTGTTTATTTTAAGCAATATTTATTTTATTAAATATTTAATTTATTATTTATTAATTATAAACTATGTATTAATTGTATTATAAATTATTATTATTAGTTATATTATTATTATTCAATGGCAATAAAACATTATCCATATATCGGTTAACATAATTACCGGGAGGACTATAATTGCAAACACTATACAATCGATGACTACGTTGACTGTAGGCCTGAGCGCACCCGACCTTTAGGGTTGACTTCCAGATAACTTGTGTAAAGTGTCCGATCTTACCATTGGATAAACGCCAGTTCCTCCAATTATAATCCCGTATCTCATCATACCATGGCTTAACTATCCTCAGGCACGAGTAGTTTTTCATAAACGGCATAATATAGTGCAGATTTTCGCCATATTTGAACTGATAGGTCGGGTGCTCGAAGATATCCGTCTGGACTAAATAGGCGGCCCTTTCGGTGGCTATCGTTATTAACTGTAATAAAAGTAATCAAAAAAAATAGTAATAATAATAACTATAAAAAAATATTTATAAATCTATACAAACTTTGGGATCAATTTCTAGTGGAGAAACTCCATGAAGACTACGATAATGATTATGCGATTGAAGACATTCATCATTGAAATTGTCATAAATTTCATTATCTATACTATTATTATTAGTATTATTACTAATTTTATTACTAATATTATTATTATTATTATTATTATTGTTAAATATTGTGAAAAATATGATAATTGTTAAAATAATTAATAATAAAATAATTGCTATTATTATTATACGATATAATAATAGTTTATTAGATTTTTGATTAAACAATGATAATGATTGATATCTATGTCTTAAATTGTTAATAAATTTTGCCAACAAATTCAATGCCATAATTAAGTTATAACTTTTACAACAATTTTATTAATTAATTAATTAAAAACATTTTAGTTTTTTTAATCAACAATTATGACTAAAAAATATGATTTTTTGTTTTGTTATAATAAAAACTAAATACACAAAAAAAATGTTAATAAACTTTTAAATACTAACCGCATATTCATATACTATTACTACTACTACTATAAATATATACTTTATATATATATATATATTATATAACATTTCCTAACAAATATATATATATAAATAAATATGACTTCCGTTTTTTTGTTGACTACTATTCCTACTAAATATTTAACAATAAAAAAGTAAATAAATTTTATTTTTGGTGATTTGTACACAAAAAAAATATATCTAAAAATTAAATATATATATTTTAAAATCATAATATATAATAGAAATTATAATAATTAAAAAACTAATATTTTTTAGTTAATTTGTTTTAAAATAAAGTCAATTATATAACCCTAAGGGACGTATAAAAAACAGTTTTAAAAAATGATTTTTTTTTGTGTAAAAAAATTAATAATTTTTCTTAAGGATTAAGATATATCCTTGAATTGATAGCAAATTTATTATAAATTTATTTTATATATGATATTATCTTTAATATATATTGTATGAAAATAAAACACATAAAAAATATCGGGTTTGGACATCATTTTTATAGTTATTTTTTTTTGTTTGAAAGTTTATGGGCAATCAATTAGCAAACATTTATTATGTTTGTCACATAAGTGTATGTATGTGTGTGTGTATGTATGTATGTATGTATGTATGTATGTATGTATGTATGTATGTATGTATGTATGTATGTGTATGTGTATGTGTATGTGTATGTGTATGTGTATGTGTATGTGTATGTGTATGTGTATGTGTATGTGTATGTGTATGTGTATGTGTATGTGTATGTGTATGTGTATGTGTATGTGTATGTGTATGTGTGTAGAGAGAGAGAAAAAAAGAGAGAGAGAGAGAGAGAGAGAGAGAAAGAGAGGAAAAGTTGTTTTAAACTGTAAATCCTTGGCTATTGGTTTTGATTTATTGAAAAAATAAATTATAAAAAAAATTACTAATTTTTTTACTCCAAAACAAAAAATTAATAAATTAATCATTAATAGCATACTATGTTATATAATTAACTTTACAAATTAGTGCTACAAAATAAAAAAAATAAAATAAAAATATTTAGACTAATTATAAACCTACAATTATAATTTATTTTTATTTTTTTTAAAATAAACTCTAATTGTTCATGGATAATTATTTATATATACAATTATTTTGCCATAATTTAAATTATAATTAATAAAATAGAAATTTTTTAATTTTTTTCAAAATATTTTATTTTATACTGTATAAAAATATGAAAAAATTATATAATTAATATAATAGTTAGTTTAAATTTTTAACCTAATCTTTTTTAAGTAATTAATTAATAGATTTATATATTATAAAAAAATTATTATAAATAAAATTTGATTGCATTTATAATATAATATTACAACAGTTGATCAATAATTATTTATTTAATAGTAATTTAAGCATAATAATTTATATTTATATATATATATATTGATTTATATCATATGATATTTCTAATAATAAAATTTATTTTTATAAAATAGTATAATAATAATAATTGATACTATAATGATATACACAGTAATGTAATATCAATGATAATTTATATTATAAATTATATTTTATTAGATATACATTACATTTTTTTAGATTAAATAGTAATTTATATTATAATACATTTATATATATAACTAATTATAGTATATATAATACAGTATATATAATAATTATATTGATAATTAATATAGTAATATATTTAGTTAAAATAAAAATTGTAATTAAATTTAAGGAATAATTATTATTAATTAAAACTATTTTTATAATTAATAATATATTATATTTGTGAACTAATAAATACAATAATTGTAATAATTTAAAATATTATATAAATAATAATAATATAATAATAATAATAATTTAAAAATAATTTAAAAATAAATTAATTAAAAATTTTTAATAGATTTAAATTGTATTTTACATATAACTTATATTTAATAAAATAAAATAATAAACATTAAATATTAATGTATTTTATATTCAGTATATATATATACACTAAAAATATTTTTAGTATATTTATAAAATAATTATTTAATATCAAATAAGGAAAACTTACCAATAATTTTAATTAATTAATTAATAATAAATTATAAATAAATTATATATATATATATATATATTGTTGACATTTAACCGAAACTATTATCTATTCAGTAGGACTTTGATAGTTATTTAACAAAATTTTAAAATCAATTCAAAGTTCCACTGAATGAACAATAGAGGTGTCTATTATTATTATTATTTGTAGCTCAGGTATTAAAAAAAACATACATAAGCTGTTGAACAAAAAATAATATTATTAATTAACAGTCACACACACACACACATACACATACATACCTGTGCTGATTGTTATGATGTTATACTGTGGTAAGGTATCGGTGATTATTATTATTATTATTATTAACAACAATAACAACTAAAATTATATTTATATATATATATATATATATATTTATATATATTAAATAGATATTTAATTTTTTGAAACACATTAATCACATTTTTTAATATTATTAAGAAAAAAATAATAATTGTAATAATAATTGTAACAATAATTGTAACAATAAGTTAATGATTGAATTGTATTTAACAATATAATTGTTTTATATTACATATATAAAAATCTGTTAATTAATGTTTGTAATATATAACATATATGCTAAATGTATTATATTATATACAGTATATATTAATATATGAAATTTAAATATTATATTTAAAAGTATTATATTAATAATGAAATTATTATTATTATTAAATTTTAATGTTTTTTTTAATTTATTTTTTGAATAAAAAACAGGAAAAGTAAGTTTCACTTTAAATATTTAAGTCAAAAAACATATATTATATTATATATATATATTTCTAAACAATTATTATTATTATTTTTATTATAATGATTATCAATGTTAAAATACATTTACATTAATAATTATATATTTAGTAGATATATAAGTGAATAATATTTAAATTACTACACAATAAATAGAGTAGAAAAATAAATAATAATAATTTTGAGACAAATTTTTTTTAATAATTTATAAAAATCTAAAATTTTTATCAATAATATTATCATAACACTGTATTTAAAAAAAACTTATTAATATAAATTATGTTTATTTATTTTTATTAAAATTGATAACATTTTTAATTTACATTTACATTTTGCAGACACAAATAATATTTATTTTTTTTTAAATATCAGTAATTATTTTATGTTTTAAATAATTATTTTTAATTAATTATAATTATTTAGTAATTTGTATTATAAAAATTATGATGATTTCATAGGACACTAACAAATAAAAATTTTTATACACTTAATAATAATAATTTTTAACCAAAAAAATAAATAAAATAAAATAATAACAATTACAACAACAATAACAATAAAAAAATAATCAAATGATTTATTATTAATTAAATTTAAACACTTAATACAGTAATAATAATAATTATTTACAAATTATTTTTTAAATTTAAATTTTTGATATTATTGTATTTTTGTAGTAATATTAAGTTTATACTATAGAAACGTTTTTTTTAATTTATAAAAAAACTAATAATTTTTTTTTAATTTTCATAGATTAAGATCCATCTCTCTCTCTCTCTCTCTCTCTCTCTAAGTGGAAATCTTCACCGTTTTGACACCAAATAAATAAAACATAAGTTTTTCAAATTTTTTTTATTACTTTTACTTTTTTTCCAACAAAAAAACTACTAATAAAACTGATATTTGTTTGTTGTTGTATCCAATAAATTGTTGTATAATTTATTATATATAAGTTTTTTGTGTGTCAATGAGTGAACATATATATATGTGTTAGTAATACTAGTCCAGTGGTTAGCACTGGGATAGAGAGAGAGAGAGAGAGAGAGAGAGAGAGTTTAGTAAAAAAAAAAGTTTTCAAATATTTTTATAGCTTAATATATCTGGCGATGAAATTAATCTTTTTTTTAATATATATATATATAAAATTTTATTTTATTTTTAAAAAATAAGACACAATTCAAGGTAAATGGCAACTATTCAGACTAAACTAATACATGTATTTATAATACTGTATATACTTTATATAAACATAGATATGATATAAATTTATATAATAATAATATAAAAGTTTTATATGTTTAGTATTCTACAGACATTTTCATTAGATATTATATATATATATATATATATATATATATATTAATATCATATATATATATATATACTGTAGTACACTATATCTATGTATGTATGTATGTATGTATGTATGTATGTATGTATGTATGTATGTATGTATGTATGTATGTATGTATGTATGTATGTATGTATGTGTATGTGTATGTGTATGTGTATGTGTGTGTATGTGTATGTGTATGTGCTTTAAGATTGAAATATATACAGTATATATACACATATAATATACTATATATATATATATATTAAGAAAAATTTTAATTATTCATTAAATTATCTCAAGGGTAACTAGTTTATTAAAATAAATAAAAGTTTTATATACAGTATATATATATATATTAAACAAATACTGTATATTAATAGAGAGAGAGAGAGAGAAGAGAGAGAGAGAGAGAGAGAGAGAGAGAGAGAGAGAGAGAGAGAGAGAGAGAGAGAGAGAGAGAGTTTTGGTTGCTATGCATTAATTAGTTATCAATAAATCTTATATACCTTTAGATTATTATTATTATTATTAATGTTTAAAAAAAAATTTACGCACAAAAAAATCATGTAAACTATTTATTAATATATAATTTATAGTTAAAAAAAATGTTTTAAAATATATAATAAAATATTTTAACTAATATCTAATATACATCTACATTACAGCTGATAATAACTATTAATACTACTATTTAATAATAATTATTAGACACAAATAAAATTATATTATAAATCAATAAAACTATTTAAACTATTTTCAATCAATTATTTAGTAGTTAATAATTTAAAAAAAAATGTTTTAATAGTTGTAATAATATTTTTAAACAATATATCAATTAATCTAAATATATATATATATATATATATATTTTATTTTGTATAATAATAATTAAAATTGCAAAACAAACTTAAATTATATTTTAATAGCAATATTATTATTTTTTGAATACCTAGCTTATTGTATAAAATTAAAATAATTTATAATTAAAAAAGTATTAAATATTTATAAAAATATTTATTTTAAAAAAATTGTATAAAACTTACCATTTTATTTGTAGTCATTAAAAATCTCAAATAATTTTAAATTTTATTATCCTTTTAAATATTTAATATGAATTTACTTTATATATATATATATAAATAAATATTAAGTACTTATAAAATGTAGACTTGTTTAACAATATCTTTAAAATTTTATATTTATAATTATTATTATTATTATTATAATTATTAGTATTATTTTAGACTAAAATATCTTTTAAGTAGATTATAAAATATTTGCAAAAATATGTGAATAAAACTATTTTTCTCAAAAAACAGATTTAATCGGAAAAAAATATTTACTTATATTTGAAATAAAATTTTATAATTAAAACTAAAATAAAATGAATTATAAATTATTAATAAGATATACTAAAACAAAAATATTAATATATTAAATAAATAAATAAAACTATAAATGTTTGCATATTAATTATGCATAAATTTACATTATTATTATAAAAATTTATTATTATTATTAATAGACATGAAATAGATATTTATATAAAAAAAACAAAAATTTTAAATGTTTTTCAAAACTATTTTTTTATTAAAATTATTGAATAGTATTGAAATGTATTTAACAGTCCATTGGGTTTAATAGCAATGAGGAAATAAATAAATATTTTATTAAAATTTTTTTAATACTAATTTATGTATTTTAATACAAAAAAAACGACATAATATTTAATATATGCAAAAAATGATAAATATTTCATCAATTTTTTTCATAAATATTTTAGACATAAATAAAATTAATTAATTATTTATTTATTTAAAAACATTTTTTTCAACATAAAAATTTTTTTGACATATTTTTTTCAAATCAATTATATATTCAATATATCTTGAGATGAGTTATTATTATTATTATTATTATTATTATTATTATTATTATTATTATTACTACTACTACTACTATTACTACTACTACTACTACTACTACTACTACTACTACTACTACTACTACTACTACTACTACTACTACTACTACTACTACTGTTGATGACGTTGTCTACCAATTGGTCAGCAGTTTTGTTGGCGATATCGGCGCTGACTATCGGTGTCGGTGTTGTCGGTGCTGTCGATGGTGGCCAACATAGGGACAGGTATTTGCATAATATATCTAGAGATGAGTTATTACTACTACTACTACTACTACTACTACTACTACTACTACTACTACTACTACTACTGTTGATGACGTTATCTACCAATTGATCACCAGTTTTGTTGGCGATATCGGCGCTGACTATCGGTGTCGGTGTTGTCGATGGTGGCCAACAAAGGGACAGGTATTGACATAATACGGGATATTCCGAACATTCCGGTACATTGTAGGGCAGATCGCAATCGTTAATCAGTTCATTGTATAGTAAGCCCGGCCGACATTGCAGATGCTGTCGACGGCCGGTTAGGTCACACCTGTAAAACCAACTACAGCTCCGTTGGTCAGTCATATAGACATATCCATCGCACGGTAGGTCAGACACTGTTACTTAATTTGGTTGATATATATATATATATATATATATAGTTTTAAAAATATAGTTTAAATATACAGTATTTATATATATTTTTTTGTAAATTTTTTAAAATTAATTAATAATTATTTCCATACCTGTATTAATTGGATTAAAATATGATAATTTCAAACAATATATTTGTATTATTATTAATTTAATAAACAAAGTTATCAATAAATTAGTTATTATTATCATATTATATGGGATGTTATATACTATATATATATATATTAATTAATTAATAATTACTGTATTATTAAAAAAAATTTTGTTTGTGAACAACTCAAACAAACAAAAATATTGATTTAAGTAATAAATTAATAATTAGTTATTTTTTAATTTTACAAAAATAAAGTTATTTATAAAAATATTTTACTAAAGTATAAAAATTATTTATTAAATTAACATTTTACATACTAATTGTTAATTATTTCAAATATATAGTTTTAATATATTTATTTAATACTACTTATAATTAAACTATTAATTTAATCAATAGATAATATACAGTATATATATTATTTAGACTCTAATAGTATAATACCTATATATATATATAAAGTACAAAATTAATCTCAAAATTAAATATATTTTTTGATTATTATTTTTATTATTATTACTAGTAATATATTGTATTGTATCTATTGATTATTAACAGCAACAATAATAACAATACTATAAAAAAAATTATAGACTATTCAAACTGATTATAATAATTATATTTTTATAAAATGTGTTTGCATTGTATTAATCAAAAACAAAAAATTGGTAAAACTTAATATCAAATGTTAATATCGATAGACATATATAGATATTTTATATAATATTTATAATAATAATAATACTAATAATAATAGTATTAAAATTAGTAATAATAATAATAATACAAATAATAGTATAGATAATAAAATTTATGACAATTTCATGGATATGAATGTCTTATTCAATCGCTTAATCATTATCGTAGTCTTCATGGAGTTTCTCCACTAAAAAAAATTGATCCCAAAGTTTGTATAGATTTATATCAAATATTAGTTATTATTAATATTATTACTAATTTAAAAAAAATCATTCTTGTTATCTATTTTTTTTTTGTTTACAGTATACATATCGATAGCCACCAAAAGGGCCGCCTATTTAGGTCCCAAACCTGATAACTTCGAGCACCCGACCTATCAGTTCAAATATGTCGATAACCCGACACTTTATATTATGCCGTTTATGGGGGGGGGACTAGTCGTACATTAGGACCAGTAGATAAGCACCTGGTATTTGATGAGATAGACAGGCATTATAACTGGAGGAACTGGCGTTTATCACCAGTGGGTAAGATCGGACAGTCGACTGCAATGGTCGGGTGCGCTCAAGCCTACAGTAAAAACGTAGTCATCGTTTTTGTATAAAGTGTTTGCAATTATAGTGTCCGACCCGTGAATTATGTCAACCGATATATGGATAATGTTTTTTTTTTTGAATAACCATTGAATAGTAATAATAATAATAATTTATTTTACAAATAATAGATAGTTTAAAAAAATAATAAATTATTGTATTTTTTACATAAAATAATTATTGTTTAAAATAAATATAATGTAATTTATTTTGTATTTATTATTTTTGCTTAATTTAGTTAAAAAATAGTTATTTAAATTTAAATATATATATCAAATTAAACAAATATTTTAATAATTTAACAAATTTTAGTAATTTTTTTAGGTTATTAAATTAAATCTTATTTTTTTAAAAAAAATAATTAGACTTTTTATTATTTATTTCATTGCAATTATTATTAGATAATAACAAACAAACAAACAAATTCATAAATTTTTATTTAAAAATAAAACTTTTTATTTATATATTTATTATGATTATTATTATTACTTTTATTAAGATTTAACTAATTTTTGTTTTTGACTTTAAATCTGATATTTTTTTTATACTGAAATTATACAAAAAATCTCAGATCAACTCTAACCTTATCTTTACCGTCGGTATTATCATCATTGATGGCCAACAGTTCATAGTGTCTGATGACAAGTGTTAGGGACAGCCATCTAAATGGTCTAACCAGCGCTCAGGTATGTACTGGTATGTATGGGTCGGGTGTCTCATAAAGTATTTATCCGATAAACATATGGTTGTCATTGTGTTCAACAAATATTAGGGTAACTTTTAAAATGAAAAAAAACAGATAATAATATTAAATTATAAAAGATTATAAAAATTACATTAAAAAACTATTTATTAAAAATTTGATATTTTTAATAATTAACATTTTAATAATAAATTGTAATAAACATTTTTTTTTATAAAAACAAACAAATAATAATTCATAAATAAAAATTATTAAATTATAGTAAAATAATAACTAATTATTTATCATAATTTTTGTTAGCATAACAATAATTGCTAAATGAAAAAATTAATTAAAATATTAACAATTTAATTAATATTATAATTTTTTATTAACGATTTTTTTATCATTATTTATATTGATAAATAAAAAATATTTACTTTATTTACAAAACTAAAAATTATTATTTTCCTGTAAATTATCCACAAAATAAAAAATTAAATTATAAACCAAAATAATTAAATCAAATAATTTAAAATTCAATAATAAAATCTAATATTATGTAAAAAAATTTTTTTATGTATACCTTTGGGAACCGGTAAAACCGGACAGCTGTACGTCCACTGCAGGCAATACCCGCAGGGGATTCCCGGTACGGGTGGTGTCAGTCAAACAAAAAAAAAACAAAAACAAACTTTCTTTAATACCCAGGCCTTCAAAATACAGACATTTTTTTTGGGCAACAAATCACTGGTTATTATATCACTTTTAGTATTACTATTTGAAAACATCGGTAATGTCTGTAAAAAGTTTTTTTTTATTGAACCCCTGGGATATTACCGGCCAAATGATGGCAAACAAAATGATTATAATAATAATAATAAAGTCCATTAGTATTACCTTTTTTGTTATTGATTTCACTGGTGGACAGTTGGTTGTCAATTGGATTAGTTAGGTCATCAAAGCACTGGTAGTTTTTTACCTACTAAACTATCGGCACTATTATTATTATTATTAATAACTGCATCGGCTATAGCTTTATCAACATATTTTGATAGTGTCTCATATATATATATACGGGACTCACGGCACTACTGGTAGGCCTACTGTCGGTTAGGGGCGGCGAGGTTTTCAGATATCGCCACAATCGGAGACTACCCTAAAAAAATAGTTACTAATAGCTGGCCAAACAGTTCACGACTGGCCTCTCAATCACCAGTCACCCCGTCTGTATCAATGTCCGGACGACAGCTACCGGTGCTGTCAGTAGTAGTAGTGGTGGTAGTAGTGGTAGTAGTGGTAGTAGTGGTAGTAGTGGTAGTAGTGGTAGTAGTGGTAGTAGTGGTAGTAGTGGTAGTAGTGGTAGTAGTGGTAGTAGTGGTAGTAGTGGTAGTAGTGGTAGTAGTGGTAGTAGTGGTAGTAGTGGTAGTAGTGGTAGTAGTGGTAGTAGTGGTAGTAGTGGTAGTAGTGGTGGTAGTAGTGGTGGTAGTAGTGGTGGTAGTAGTGGTGGTAGTAGTGGTGGTAGTAGTGGTGGTAGTAGTGGTGGTAGTAGTGGTGGTAGTAGTAGTGGTAGTAGTAGTGGTAGTAGTAGTGGTAGTAGTAGTGGTAGTAGTAGTGGTAGTAATAGTGGTAGTAGTAGTGGTAGTAGTAGTGGTAGTAGTAGTGCTATCCAGACAACCTCCAGTAGTGGTCGGTCCAGACACCAGGTGCTCATCGATTCCAATACAAACTTATAGGTAATTTCACTGATAATAGTTAGGATGTCGTGATCGGTATCGGCACCGGTAGTTGTTTTTTTTGTATTACTACTACTACTACTACTACTTCAACTAACTGGCTTAACAAAGTTAAGTACCGAAAAAATTGGTAGCAAATGTCGCCACCAATAGCACCGGTCCCTAATAGTTGACATGTTTTATATATACCTATGATTGACAACAAAAACAAAAATTAATTAATTAATTATGTTTAGTATTATTATTATTATTATTATTACTGTATTTAAGAAATAAATTAAACAAAATTATAAAATTTATGATGAATTATAATATATTTTTTTAAATATCATATTTTTGTATTTTTTTAAAAATAAATATATTTTCCATTAATTGGTAAATAAATAAATAATTATTTTTTATGTTTGAATATAAAATCATTTTTAAGTTTAAAATTACATGTTTAGTACATGTATACTATTATTTAATTATTTTATTGTAATTTTATTAATGTTAAACTATATTTAATTAAGTATTTTTTGTACATTTATTTATTTTTTTTTGCTTAATATAACATTAATATTATCTAAAAAAAAGTTAGTTATACAACAAATATCATCTATAAATAGTAATATAAATATTAAATTTCTATTATTATTATTATTATAACTTTGTTGTTGTTGTTGTTGTTGTAGTTTTTATTAGCAGTTTATGAAAAGTTTATTTTTATAAAATGAAATATAAAATAATAGATAAATATATTTTATATATATATACTATTATGTAATACTGTATTAAATTACATTACATTTATAAGCATTATTGCAATATTTGTAATATTATTATTACAATAAAATACTACAATAATAATTGTATCATTTTTCATATATATAGTTATTTACAATATATATATATATTTATATGTAATATTATGTCAAAGTATGAAATATTTTTTTTTTTAAATAATTGTTATATCAAATTGCTATTTATATATATATATATATATAATAGTATATATATATAATACAATATATATAATTGTCTGGCAAAAAAATATTATAGACAAACAATAACTATTTTATATATATATAGAAATCAAATTTTTAAACATTTAATAGTTTATTAGATTAAAATTTATTTATCAATATTTTATATGTGTTTTATTCACTTTTTATTTGCTGTAATATTATTTTTCAAAATAAAATAAAATAAATATTTTACAACTATTTAAATTATGAATCATTTTTTTGATAAAAATCAATACCTGTATATATAATAATAATGTAATATTATAGTAATAATAATAATAATAATAATAATATAAAAAAATCAAATATCGTTTTGTAAATGTTAAACAAGTTTTCTTATATTTATATATTAATTATAATAATTAATATCTAATTTAATTTATGTCTATTTATGGTATATTTATTTACTATGATATATATGTATAACATATGTTCAAAAATATATGTATATTATGTTTGTTTTATTTGATTATATATATATATATATATATATATATATATATACGGTATTATATATATATTAAACTTTATATACATTACACATTTACATGCATTGTATTATTTATTTTTTATTAAATGCATTGTAGTATTTAGATATATATTTAATTTTTTAAAAAATTGTACAAAAAATTGTTTATTTATATTATTTAACAAATATATGTATAATTTTGACAAATAATATTATACAAAATATTTTTTTCTATTAATTTATATTATTAATTAAAAAATATATATATAATTTATCAGATATTAGATGTAATTTTTATTTATTTATTTTTTAAAGTTATCTATTTTTTATTTCTAACTAAATATTTATTTAAATGAATATTAAATTTCAATTATTATTATTATTATTATTGCTTTAATTGTTTGTTTTTATAAGCAGTATTTACAACAACAAAAAATATTTGATAAATAAATATTAAATTACAATACATTACAATAAATTTTGTTATTATTATATAATAAAATACTATCATTTATAATATTGTTTTGCATATATATATATATATATATATATATAAGTTTGTATATATAGTTGCAATAATATTATATAATCTTAAAATATATCTATAAAAAAATAATTTATTTAATATAATAAGTTCTATATATATATATATATATTTATTTTTAGTCAAAAAATGATATCAAATTTTATTTAATCTATTAGTAAGAAATTAATATTTTTATTTTTTGAAAATATATTTCAATTATGAATCATCTTTATATGAAATCAATAGTACATGTAGTGATGTAATATTATTGCAACAATAATAATATAAAAAATAAAATAAAATTAATAATAAATATCTTATGATTTGCTTTTAGTAAATTTTTCTTAGTTAGCTTATTTTTTTGTTACATAATTTTTTAATTATTAATTTACGATATATACAGTACATGTATAATATACAGTATATATATATATATATATATATATATATATATATATAATCAGGGTTGGCAGATAAAAATTTTATTTTTGAATAATAAATTAGTAATTATACCATACATACAAAAAAAAGTATAGTATATTATTATAATAGATAAATTGATTTTTTAAACTTTTTTAAAAAAATTTTAGTTTTACTATACGATATTATTAATGTGGATTTAGTTTTTTTGCATATTTATTAATATAGGAAACAATTATTATTATTATTATTATAAAATAATTATGACAATTAATTAGGATTTTATTCAAATATTTTTTTATATATAAATATTTAATAATATTATATATAGTATTAGTTTTATTTTTTTTAAAAATGTATTATACAAACAAAATTTTGCAATGTTTAACTAGTTATACAATAAACAAATTTCAATAATAATAATAATAATAAATTGTATTTTTTATACCCTATAATAATGTAATACAGTATACATACCGTTATGTATATTATTTTTATTTTATTTTTTGTTGATTATATGATCCATTGATATAATATTTATTTATTATATATACATTTTTTTACCATTTCTTACTTCTTATGCTTTTTTATAGATAATATGATAATTAATGCAATTTTATTTATTGACTTATAAACTTTGAAAAGTGTTCTTTCATTTGATATCAAATTTGTTTATTTAAGTTAAAAAATAAAAAAGTTATTAAAGTTCAAAGTTAATGATATCAATATTTTTGCGATACGAAATTAAATTATGTTTGCAGTGTATATTATAGATATATATTGAAATAATTTTTTTTTTAAAAAACAAATTTGATTTTGAAATAAAATTAAAACAGTTTTGTTTTGGATGTCAATGGATTGGTTTTAGTTGTTAGAATAAAATCAAATAAAAATAAATAATTTTTATTTTAAAATTATAAAAATTTTCATAGATTTTTATTTTAAATAATTTTTTATTCAATTATGATTAAACAAATTATTTTATTATTAATTAATTTTGTTTATTACGATTATTATTTAAATTATTTAATTATGTTAATTTTGATAGCGTTATTATTTAATTTTTGTTTGTATGTTATTTAACTAAATTTTAATATATTTATTTTAAAAAAATAAATAATTAAAAAAATGTAGATTAAAAAATAAATTTAGATAATTTAGATAATTAAATAATATTTTTGTTTATTTATTTTGTTAATAATTAATTAATTATTTTTTAAAAAATAGCAAATGGTATCGACTATTAAGTTATTGGAAATCACGTAATATTAGTGGACCCAAACCGTTACCCGTTTACGGTAATATGTTTGAACGGTTTTACAAACCATACGCCCGAATACAACTAGACTGGTGTAGAAAATTTGGCAAAATTTTCGGGTAATTATTATTAAAAAAAAACTAATTTTGTTTTTTAAAAGTAGATTTTATTTTTAAAAAAAACTATCAATTACTAACTATAGTTTTTTTTATTGTATATTAATTGTTTGTTTATACCAGTAATTTAACCTAGTCTATATTTTTGAATTTATTAATTAAAAATATTAAAAATTTAACTAGACAGTTTTTAATTAAATTGATTTAATTATTTTTGTTATTATAATCTTACAATAAATATTACTATTAAAAAAATTAATTTTAAATCAATACAGTATATACAGTATATTAATATATATGAACATTTTTTAAAATATTAATATTAATTATTTTTTAGTTTTTATATTAAAAAATTTAATTATAATATTTAATAATAATAATAATACTCACAAATTAGTGTATACTCTGGCGATAAGCCAGTCCTGATTGTTGCCGACCGGGTAGTCATCAAACAAATACTAGTCAAAGATTTTCATTTATTTCGTAACCGCGGCGGCGGCGGTAGTGGTGGTGGTCCCGGATCTATACACCCGATACTATCAAAGTCCATATTTGTGGCCCGCGATGACCAGTGGCGTCAAATACGTATGATATTTAGTCCGACATTTACCGCATCAAAGTTACGCCATATGTACGGCCTAATGGACCGATGTTCAGCCGATCTTATTGGCCATTTGGACAACAGTTTGCTAACTACCGCCGGCACAGAGACAGCTGATGGCACAGAGACAGTAGCGGCACTGGATCTGCGACAAACAATGGGCTCCTATACTATGGATGTGATAGCCCGGTGCGCGTTCGGCATCCAATCGGATGTCTACCGATCGGACAATCAGCTAACCTCCAGTGCTAATCAAACATTTGCCGCTATACCCGTGTGGAGGCTAATACTAACCGCTAGTCTACCGAAATTTTGGTGGAAACTAGTCGACCGATTGGTCAGTTTAGTCGCCCGAATAGTTAGTATAGTCAGCGGCGGTAAAGGCGGTCAACAACAACAGCCGCCTCTCGAAAATGTTTCCCATTTTTTCATACAATTGTCGCGCGATTTCATTAGTAAACGATTGAACAGAGAGGTCGGTGCCGTCGGCACTGATGGCCAGCCATTGATATTCAATGATTTTTTGCAGCTTATGATTGACTCGTCGACCGACAACTATTCAAATGGACAGCTAAACAACAACAGCACCCGTAGGTTAACCGAAAACGAAATCCTAGGCCAGTGTTATGTATTTTTTATTGCCGGCTACGATGCACTGGTATCTGCATTGGCCTACTGTCTACACGAACTGGCCGTTAGACCTGAACTACAGGACCGGCTATACGATGAAATCAGCGGATTGTTTGCCGACACCGACGAGTCTACTATCGATTACAATGATCTCAAGCGCCTGGAGTTTATGGATGCCGTCCTAAAGGAAACCTTACGACACTATCCGCCGGTTATAAACCTGGAACGTGAGGCCCGACAGGACGTAACACTAACCGATAGTACTGGTAGTAGTAGTATAGTCATAGCCAAAGGTACACAACTGGAGATACCGGTGTATGCCATACATCACGACCGGGACTACTATCCCGAACCCGATTTGTTCGAACCAAACCGTTTTATGTCGACGTCGGGTGGCGGGGCTGATGGCGGCCAATGGCCACCAATTGAGTCGTACACATACATGCCGTTTGGTTTGGGTCCGCGTAACTGTTTGGGCACACGTTTGGCCGTACAGTCGGCCAAACTAGCACTCGTCAAACTGGTCAGCAGATATCGGTTCAGTCCCGTAGCCGATACCCAGTGGCCGCCCGAGTTTATTTCGGGTGCTTCCCGTCGGTTTCAACTACAAGCCGATCGCTTAATTGTCGGTATTCACAAACGTGTTGTTTTTTGATTAGGTTATGGGTGTATGGGTGGGTGTGTTTGGTGGGATTATATTTGAATATTGTGGGTGTGGGTGATTTGATTTTTAAAAATTAAAATAATTGAATAATATCTATAATATAATATTTATAACATTAAAATTATTTTTTAAAATGTGTAATAAAATCAAATTTTATTCAAAATATATTTATATAAAAAAAATGATTTTAAAACTGTTTTTATTAACTAGGCAGTTTTTAATTAAAAAAAAAAATTAAATCTATGTAATTTATGTATTTTTTTGATTTAATTAATATTGTTATTATATTCCTATAAATATTAATATATATCAAAAAAAAATAATTTTTAAATCAATACAGTATATACAGTATATTAATATATATAAACATATTTTTTAAAAATATTAATTATTTTAGGTTTTTAAAAATTATTATTTTTAATAATAATAATAATAATACTCACAAATTAGTGTATACTCTGGCGATAAGCCAGTCCTGATTGTTGCCGACCGGGTAGTCATCAAACAAATACTAGTCAAAGATTTCCATTTGTTTCGTAACCGCGGCGGCGGCGGTAGTGGTGGTCCCGGATCTATACACCAGATACTATCAAAGTCCATATTTGTGGCCCGCGATGACCAGTGGCGTCAAATACGTACGATATTTAGTCCGACATTTACGGCGGCAAAGTTACGCCATATGTACGGCCTAATGGACCGATGTTCAGCCGATCTTATTGGCCATTTTGACAACAGTTTGCTAACTACCGCCGGCACAGAGACAGCTGATGGCACAGAGACAGTAGCGGCACTGGATCTGCGACAAACAATGGGCACCTATACTATGGATGTGATAGCCCGGTGCGCGTTTGGCATCCAATCGGATGTCTACCTAACTGACAATCAGCTAACCTCCAGAGTTAACCAAACATTTGCCGCAATACCTGTGTGGCGGCTAATACTGACAGCTAGTCTACCGAAATTTTGGTGGAAACTAGTCGACCGACTGGTCAGTCTAGTCGACCGAATAGTTAGTATAGTCAGCGGCGGTAAAGGCGGTCAACAACAACAGCCGCCGTCCGAAAATGTTTCCCATTTTTTCATACAATTGTCGCGCGATTTCATTAAGAAACGATTGAACAGAGAGGTCGGTGCCGTCGGCACTGATGGCCAGCCATTGATATTCAATGATTTTTTGCAGCTTATGATTGACTCGTCGACAGACAACGATTCAAATGGACAGTTAAACAACAACAGCACCCGTAGGTTAACCGAAAACGAAATCCTAGGCCAGTGTTATGTATTTTTTATTGCCGGCTACGATGCACTGGTATCTGCATTGGCCTACTGTCTACACGAACTGGCCGTACGACCAGAACTACAGGACCGGCTATACGATGAAATCAGCGGATTGTTTGCCGACAACGAGTCTACTATCGATTACAATGATCTCAAGCGCCTGGAGTTTATGGATGCCGTCCTAAAGGAAACCCTTAGACACTATCCGCCGGTCATAAACTTGGAACGGGAGACCCGACAGGACGTAACACTAACCGATAGAATTGGTAGTAGTAGTATAGTCATAGCCAACGGTACACAACTGGAGATACCGGTGTATGCCATACATCACGACCGGGACTACTATC
>NW_026533205.1:405000-507500 GCF_028296485.1 Oppia nitens
ATGCTAACATAGTAGCACTTAAATCATAAAATAAATTGATACCAAAAAAATAGGCCCAATTACCTATCAGTGCGTATAATTGCCAATTGTTTGGATTGTCGGTAAACATACCGATTATGCGTTGAATAATAAAAACTATGAACCGTAATTATAATTATCGGTCGATTAAACCATAGTCTCTTAGGTTTTTGTTGTTGTTGTTGAGGACATTGAGGACAATCATCGGCGACGGCTACGACTAATCGATGGTTACTTAAGCCGATTCGGTATAAATGATAGGCCGACCACTTGTATACCTGATTTGTCGGCAATAATTTTGTTGTTGAAAATTTAGACATTTTTTTTCTTTAATATTTATTTTATTATTATTACAAATATAATTACTAATTATAATAGTACAGACAATAAACTAAGTTTAACATAATTTATTATTTTATTTTATTTTTGCAATTTTTATATACTAATATTATTATTAGTTTACTTTAATAAATATATATTTATATATAAATACTTAATGATTTACTAGTTTTTTTAATATTATTATATATAATAATAAAAAATTATTCATAAACTAATTATCTTAGATTAATTTACAATAATCATGATATAATTTATTAATATTATATATAATAATATATACTGTATATCTATATGAATATAATGTAATTTTTACCTAAAAAAATATAATTAATTATTTAAATTATATTTTCTATCCATAAACTAATATCTTAATATTTTAATAAATATGCTGACAATCACCACAACAATCATCGGAGGAGACGACTAATCGATGGTTACTTAAGCCCTATTCGGTATAAATGATAGGCCGACCCGTTGTATACCTGATTTGGTGGCAATAACTTGTAATAATAATAATAACTGTTCAACAAATTATATGTTCTATTGAAACAATAGTTAACCGATGCAGCCGTTAGTATGATAAACATAAATTGAATTAACCATAAAATAAAACAATAGATTAATACTAGTTTAGGTATGAAATCAATTGAGACAAACAGTAAGGCATACAAAACAAATACATTAGACATTCCCAGTGTTAGCCAAATATACAGTAAAAACTTTGACCAATACGTCAGGTTATAGTCGGATATATCGGCAAACAATTTATCTAATAATTTCATAATATGTTGAATAGGTTTTATAGTATTTGTAGTATTTATCGGATATTTATTATCAATAGTCAATAATTGGTGTAATTGTTGATCAATTTTATTAGTTTTTAATTTGATATACAAGCATAGTATATAAAATAGACCAATTGAAATGTTAGACAATTCCATAGATAATAAATAGCCAGGGTAACAAATAGGGTATCAGGTATACCATATACCAGTGCATAATACCAGGGTAAATATATCAAATAAATTAAATATATAACTAAACCACACAATAAAGTTATTATATAATTACTATTATATTGACAAACTATGGATAACCAGCGCATCCATTTAGTTAGCTTCTGGATGTCCCGGTGATCGGTTAGACCAACCGATTGGGGTGTCCGCAAACCGGACATCATTTGTAATACAGCCATAAATTTGGGTTCAATACCCTGGATATAGTTGTATGAATAAGTTAACTGTGATAATTAGTGTCTTGATTTCCAACTAAAAAAATTATTTTGTCGGTTCAACGCTTATAACTGGGACTTAATATGTCCACTGAACTTGACCAGTGGACGCTATTTCCGAAATTTTATTATAACTATAAATAACTATTTGTTGGGTTAGCAACTATAAAAACTTATAAATAACTATTTCAATGATTTTGAAAAATATAAGCATTAAATTGTAAAATTAAGCACAAATATATGTAAAAACAAAAAGTAATAGTTATATAAATTATATAAAATGTGTAAACTGTTATCAACTCATATTACTTTTTTAACAATAGAAATAATTAGTTTATTTATATAAATCATTTTTGTAAATATACTGAAAACAAGTGAATGATATATCAGTTGAAATATTTATAAGAAAATAAATAACTATTTCAATAATTATTTGGCTTTTTTGACAACTATATACAACTATTTAATACAGTTTAAATAACTATTTTAACAACTATTTGACTGTTTTTAGCAACTATTATAACAACTATTTCATAGAGTATAAAAAATTATTAATCAATACACTAGTGATAATAGTAAAATTGATGCCAACATTATAGTACTTAAATCATAAAATAAATTGATACCAAAAAAAATAGGCCCAATTACCTAACAGTGCATACAATTGCCAATTGTTTGGATGATAATCGTCGATAAACAAACTGATTAGGCGTTGAATAATAAAAATTATTGAAACCGTAATTATAATTACGGGTCGATTAAACCATAGTCTCTTTAGTTGAGGACAATAATCATCGGCGGCTACTAATCGATGGTTACTTAAGCCGATTCGGTATAAATGATAGGCCGACCACTTGTATATATAGAAAAAATTTATAAACAAAAAACTATTTATTTAAAAAAAAATAAATATTACAAAAATAATTATTATTTAATATTCAAACAATAAGTATATAACAAATTATAGGTTTTATTTGTATAATAGTTAACCTTGTATAGTAGTAGTAGTAGTAGTAGTTAGTTAGTTAGTTAGTTGTCGTAATTGACGATAGATTTTAAGGTATCGGAGCTTTAAATACAGGCACAGTATGTAAAAGTCAACTGAAACGGTAGTATATTCCAGAAATAATAGACAATAAACCATTGAAATATTGAATTACAAATTGCCAGTAATATAGTTAGAAAATTTATGGGAAAATTCCTAAAAAATATTATTATGACTACCACTGGTCCTGATAATGGTATTATATATAAACTATTAAACTGACACAACAGGGATAACCAGCGCATCCTTTTGACTAGTTTCTGGATCTCCTTGGGATCGGTTAGACCGACCGACTGGGGTGTCCACCTATAGCCGGACATCATTTGAAATACGCGTAAAAATCGTGGTTCAATACCCGATATATAATTGTAGACATATGTTAGCACTGATAGTAATACCAACCATAGGACTAACGGAAAACATAGACTTAATTGATAGCTAAGACCCATAATTAGTTCCCAATTGAATAACAGTGCAAATAGTAGTTTATTATTATTATTAGTATTGTCTATAAATAAACATATTATGTGTCCAAAAATATAAATCATATTTACAATAATTATACAAATCGGTCGATTAAACCATAGTCTCTTAGGTAGTTGTTGTTGTTGTTGTTGTTGAGGATAACCATCACAACAATCATCGGCGGCTACTAATCGATGGTTACTTAAGCCGATTCGGTATAAATGATAGGCCGACCACTTGTATACCATATTCGGAGGCAATAATTTATTTGCTGAAAATTCAGTCATTTTGTTTGTTAAATTGTAAAATTAAGTTAATTAAAAAAAACTTATCTAAACATTCAGTTTATTAATTTTTATGTATTTTATTTTTAAAAAATAAATTTTTAGGCTATCTCTATGATAATTTTTTTTTAAATATATATTTTTAGTTATTACTATAAAGTCTCAAATTATGTCAATCTTATAATTATTATATGTTTTTTAATATTACTTAATTATATTTATATATCTATATATTAAAAAACAAATTAGTAATCATTAATAATAATTGCATTGATTTTTTTATTATTATTAATATGATTAATTAGTTTTTAAATAATTACATTAAGTTTAAATCATTTTTTGATTATTAAATCATATATTTAAACTTTATTTCACAACTTAAATTTAATAAAACTAAAAATAAAACCAAATAAAAAAATTTAAATAAAATAAAATTAATTAATTAATTAGTTGTATATTTAAATTATTATTATTAGTTTTTTTGTTATTGAAATTCAAATAAATTTAATGTAATATTTATATAACAATTTATATGAATCGTTTGTACATAAATTAACCGATGCTGTAGTAAATATTATAAATAAAAATGCAATCAAACAAAACAATAGACCATAAACTAGGCTGAATTTAATTAGGAAATTAATTTCAATAAATATTATAATATAAATGAGGAAAACAATGGTGGTGACTGAATTGCCCACTGTTTCTGCCCACTGTTTCTGCCAACTGGCCACTGACAGTATATTTAAAAAAAATAAAATATTTTATATTAAAAAATATAAAATATAAATACTTTATAAATTTTTAAAAACTATTTGCAATATTTAATTAATAATTTAATAATTCATTATAAATTCTAGAAATTAATTTTGTTTTAAATAAATTTTTTTATTCATACTTTTTATAAAATTTTAGAGTATATTTTTCAATATGTTTTTAATTAAATTAAAAATAAACTAGAATTATAAAAAAATATGGTAAATAACTTTTTAAAATTTTTATTAATTATTTATATTAAAATATTTAATATAAAATATTTAGTTGTCTTTTTACAGTGAGCTGTAGGCAGTAGGCAATGGGCAGTGGGCAGAACAGTGGGCAGAAACAGTGGGCAATTCAGTCACCACCGAAAACAATAGCCGTACTAAATATTAGCTAAAAATTTAGCAAAATTTTTGACCAATACGTCTGATTATATTCAGTAAACAATTTGTCCAATGATTTCATAATATCTTCAATACGTTTATTAGTATTATTATTAATATTAGTTGAAATCAGTTTAAGAAATTGTCGATAAATTTTTCGGTGTCTAAGCTTTAAATACTGGCACAGTATGTAAAAGTAGATCAATTGAAATAATATAATATTTGATAAATAATATATAACCATATAATCAATAGTATAGTATTGGGTATACTAATGGTTAGGGCATAAACTATTGGCAATTTCAATAGATAAAACATTAGACATAAGGATAGGCCAACTGGTGGTACTATATATTTGTAATGATAGTCATAATATTTGCATAATATATGCGTTTGTTTGATAAGCTTATGGATCTCCAGGCAATCGGTTAGACCAACCGATAGGGGTGTACGCAAACCGGACATCATTTCAAATACCCGTAAAAAATTGGGTTCAATACCCTGATTATAGTTATAGAAGTATATTAATTCCGATATAAATATAAACAGGCCAAACAATAGACTGATTAGATTAGTCATTGATTTAATACCCGTAAAGTCTCCCCAATCGCCTAACAGTGCAAACAATAGCCAATTGTTTGGATCGATAGACAACAAACAGATTAGACGTTCAATAATATAAACCATTGAAACAATGATTATAATTACGGGTCGATTAAACCATAGTCTCTGTTGAGGACAACAATCATCGGGCAATCGATGGCTACTTAAGCCGATTCGGTATAAATTATATGCCGACCACTTGTATACCATATTTTCGGGCAATAGTTTATTAGCCGAAAATTTAGACATTTTATTAATATTATTTATTTTTTATATATTATTAATATTATTTTATTATTGTTATTATACTGTATTTAAGTAATTTTTAAATGAAATATATTATATTATAATAATTATATATATATATATATATATATGCAGTGATTTGCACTGCAATTAAACTGCAGAATTGACAAATAAAATATTTGTCAATTCTGCAGTGTAAGCACTTTTGGCGCCATTTTGTCGGCCCAAAAAGGATAAAAAGAGAGCACAGAGGAAGCTCTCTTCCTCTTGCATTTCTACGCTCAATACTTTTGGTTTTCAATAAAGCTTTTAATAAAAAGTAAGTGTAAGCCTTTGTTTTTGTTTACCCGCCGGAAGTCCGGCGCGGTGGCCGAAAGGCTGCTGTGCGGCACCGGCGGGACCTCACATGATGCCCGCCACCGACTCTAACCCCCGGCCACCGCTATATTTGGTGACCGGCGTCGGGATTCTATCCCTTACCTAATCAGTGATAAGTCGATTATGAGCTACGGTCTGATATGTACGGTCGCCGAGTTGTTTAAATCAAAACCGACGGACACAAAGACATCGAAAGGCGTTTACATGACTGTCCCGACACTGTCCTTCGCCGACGCTGTTGACGCTTACCCGATCCTACCGAACGAATTCTACTACGAACCGACTCAACTCCAGTCCCAGAAAGCCCAACTCCAGACTCACGCCGGTTGGGGTGAACAATACCATAGTGAAGGTGCCGTCATTGTTACCGGTGTTTTCGAAGCGACCGAAGATCGGGTCATCACTGCCAAGGATCTGGCCGTTCAGGACGGATCGTCGGCTGCCAACATACAGAACCTGTACCACAGGCAGTGCGCTATCGATCGGGCCTCAGGTCAATCCCAATCATACGCTTGTGAACGATCTTTGATCGAAGTTTCGTACTTCAATCAAATGATTGTCGATATTAAGTACAAAACGTCGGAAAACAGTTGAAAAACTTGACATCAAAAGCAGCGATGGCTTGAAGGTCGCTTTGTATAAACATTTGGACATCAATTCCACTGCTGATAATCAAAACAATCAGATCCGGGTGACGGCTCAGTACTCGTCCCGAATACCCGACATTCAGTTGGCCAATGTTGAGATCAAATCGCCGGAAGAAACCATAAGATTTGAACGCATTTCTACACCATATGTCCGACCTGTTAGCGCTTTGTTGCCAACACTCGAGGTTTTCGATGCCGTCAGATGCCAGAGTCCGTTGCATCGGATAGCTGTCAGGGAATGAAACCAACGACCTGAACGGATGTCGCGGACAGAGATTTTCTATCATTTGCTAACCGTATTCATACATAACGGATGTTTGGCTACCCAGTGTACGGGACATTCACCTCCGTGTCCGCCGAAAGTGGACAGCCATATACTTGAGTCGTCGACACCGGTATTGAAAAGTTTTCTCCAGTGCGTAAACAGTTTATCCAGACTGTCGAAGTTTAATTGCTGGCAGCCCATCAAAGCCTGGACTACGCTGAACCCAACTATCGGTGTGCTGTCACTGAGATTATGGACCTACTGTTTCGTAAGGGTGTTGTCCAAGCGATTTGGCGAGTGGTCTCCGGCAGACAGTCCAAACAAATCGTATAGAGTTGCTAATCAAAGAGATACAGTCGAAAGGGTTTACACTACAAACAACAGGAGGTGGAAGTCGGCGCCGCAAAATCAGCAGTTTTTGTAACGCAAGTAAAAAAAAAAAATAATAATTTATCACATCCGTTACTATATTTTAAAATTGATAATAACTACTACTATCACTAAATATATCCTTTAAACTGTTGACTAAAGTAAATTTATTTTAAAATTGCATTTAATTTTATTAAATTATTGCTGACATAAAAAAATAATATTTTCAAAAAAGGATGTAATAAAAAAAAAAGTATTAATTATAATAGTCATCAACTTTTATTTTTGATATCAGTTTTAATATAATTGATAAAAAAAAGTTTATTTAAACAGAAAATTTATAGTCAACAAATTTTATATAATGTGATTATTTTTATTTAATCAGTGAAAAAAAAAGTTTTTGTATAACTCAGTGATTTTAATAATTATTAATTAATAAGATTTGCAGTCATTTACAGTCAAACAATTACAACAAACAACTATTAATTATTATTAACTAATAATTACTAAATATAAATTATATAATTTTTAACTTGTGTTATATATAGTATATAAGTTTTTTTTAATAATACTGAATTTTGTTGAAAAGATTTGTTAATTTTGTTGATTGTTTGATATAAACCATAAATTGTTAGAAATGTGTGATACAAGTAGTGAACTATCTGATTGCGGCCATTCAGTTGACAGCGGCTTCATGTGTCTGTCGCCCGACGGTGTTATTGAGGCCACGGGTAGTCATCAACTGTTGCCATATTATGAGTACGACTGACTCGATCTACTCTTCGGATACCGAGTTTTCCGATCAAATGTCCAACGATGACAAAGAGCCGTCGGGGACGATGACGCTCAACATTAACACAACGACGGGTCTCGTGTTGGCCACCACTAAGACAGCGTCGTCGTCGTGTTCGGTGCGAGACAAATGGCTGGATATTGAGTCACCGTTAGTGTCAAACGGTCTGACAGATGACAACCAAATGGTTATAATTAACGGCAAAGAAGTTGACCTCAGACGTGAAAGTATTCGGTGTTAAGCTATGAACAGGTCTGTCGATTGGATCGAGTGATGAATGAAGTGGTGCCCATTCACGGCAGAGACAACTTCCCAATCCTTGAAATTAAACTCAAAGATTTGGTTCAGGTGGTCCATCAACAAACTGGAGTCAGAAAACGTGCCGATTCGGGACATAAAACTAAACGGAGGCGCCGACAGTCATGTACTGACCCTTGAAAGCACGGTTTACAATGACTTAGACCTGATCTTTGGAGTTGATCTCTCCAATCACCGCAACTTCGATCGAGTTCGGCCGCTGAACCCGACTCTCCTCTTGACTACTTGCCGGACATTACTATCAACAAAAGGTTGAGTACATGTAGTCATAGAGGCATACGTTCATAAAATGGTAAAAGTGTCTGATGGCGATCGTTGGTCACTGATTTGGTTCCCAATAAAAGTGGTCGAAACGTTGAGATTAAGTTTTTCGACTTATAGCTGAGAGTGTTTACGGAGACTTGTCAGCAAAGGCCGGCTACCGAACATCACCTGCAACACCACCACCACCAACAACAAAAACAGATCCAAATTGGCAAACATAACAATCCCATTGGTCACGAGGCCCAACCCCAGATAGAGCACCAAATGGCCCAACAGTTGGCCCGAGTTGAAAAAAACCGATTCGTTTTGTTTATCGGCGGTCGTCGCCGCCGCTCTATTCAAATACAACATTTCGCTGGTTTCGAGACATCCGGTGATTGAATCGGTTTTCGCCGATTCGAAGATCGCTTACAAAATAAATGGCGACGAATTAGTGATTATTACTCAACAAAACCTCACATTAGCTGCCACTGGATACGCTCAAGTGACCATTCAGTCGATTCCACGACCGGTTCGTCATCAGGAACTGTCGTTCCGTTTGCCGAAACCCTATCAACACCAACAACAACAACATTCGGGTGTTGTCGGTCATTAACCGCTGGACATTCCCTACTATTACATCTTCGGTCAACCGAATACCGATAAATTACATCAATTGGTCCCTCGATTTAATCTATCGCTAATGATATCGTTTGTAGAGATTTGGTCGCAGATTGCCGAATCGGGTCGTCACATCAGATTATCTAAATTATCGGCTATTTATTGTTTGGGAAATGATTGATTTATATTCATTAATTTTTTGTTGTTTTTATAATTAATTGAAAACCACTATCCATACCCGATGTGTCCATACAACTGTTATGTCCATTCTGCCGTGTCCATACCCGCCGATGTGTCCATACCCGATGTGTCCATACAACTGATATGTCCATACTGCCGTGTCCATACCCGCCGATGTGCCCAAACCCGATGTGTCCAAACAACTGATGTGTCATATTGCCGTGTCCATACCCGCCGATGTGCCCATACTGATGTGTCATATTGTCGTGTCCATACCCGCCGATGTGCCCATACCCGTTGTGTCCATACAACTCATATGTCCATACTGCCGTGTCCATACCCGCCGATGTGCCCATACCCGATGTGTCCATACAACTGATGTGTCATATTGCCGTGTCCATACCCGCCGATGTGTCCATACCCGATGTGTCCATACAACTGATATGTCCATACTGCCGTGTCCATACCCGCCGATGTGCCCATACCCGATGTGTCCATACAACTGATGTGTCCATATTGCCGTGTCCATACCCGCCGATGTGTCCATACCCGATGTGTCCATACAACTGATGTGTCTATATTGCCGTGTCCATACCCGCCGATGTGTCCATACAACTGATGTGTCCATACTGCCATGTCCATACCCGCCGATGTGCCCATACTCTATGTGTCCATACAACTGATGTGTCATATTGCCGTGTCCATACCCGCCGATGTGTCCATACCCGATGTGTCCATACAACTGATATGTCCATACTGCCGTGTCCATACCCGCCGATGTGCCCATACCCGATGTGTCCATACAACTGATGTGTCCATATTGCCGTGTCCATACCCGCCGATGTGTCCATACCCGCCGATGTGTCCATACCCGATGTGTCCATACAACTGATATGTCCATACTGCCATGTCCATACCCGCCGATGTGCCCATACCCGATGTGTCCATACAACTGATGTGTCATATTGCAGTGTCCATACCCGCCGATGTGTCCATACCCGATGTGTCCATACAACTGATATGTCCATACTGCCGTGTCCATACCCGCCGATGTGCCCATACCCGATGTGTCCATACAACTGATGTGTCCATATTGCCGTGTCCATACCCGCCGATGTGTCCATACCCGATGTGTCCATACAACTGATGTGTCTATATTGCCGTGTCCATACCCGCCGATGTGTCCATACAACTGATGTGTCCATACTGCCATGTCCATACCCGCCGATGTGCCCATACTCTATGTGTCCATACAACTGATGTGTCATATTGCCGTGTCCATACCCGCCGATGTGTCCATACCCGATGTGTCCATACAACTGATATGTCCATACTGCCGTGTCCATACCCGCCGATGTGCCCATACCCGATGTGTCCATACAACTGATGTGTCCATATTGCCGTGTCCATACCCGCCGATGTGTCCATACCCGCCGATGTGTCCATACCCGATGTGTCCATACAACTGATATGTCCATACTGCCATGTCCATACCCGCCGATGTGCCCATACCCGATGTGTCCATACCCGATGTACCTGAAATGATGTGTCCAAACCGATGTGTCCAACCGAACCGATGTACCCGAACCGATGTACCAGAAATGATATGTCCGAACCGATGTGTCCAACCGAACCGATGTACCTGAACCGATGTAACCGAACCGATGTGTCCAAACCAATGTGTCCGAACCGATGTACCAGAAATGATATGTCCGAACCGATGAGTCCAACCGAACCGATGTACCCGAACCGATGTACCCGAACCGATGTACCAGAAATGATACGTCAAAACCGATGTGTCCAACCGAACCGATGTACCCAAACCGATGTATCCATATGACGAGTCCAAAACGATGTTCCCGAACTGATGTGTCCGAACCGATGTGTCCAACCGAACCAATGTACCCGAACCGATGTACCCGAACCGATGTACCCGAACCGATGTACCAGAAATGATATGTCCGAACCGATGTGTCCAGCCGAACCAATGTACCCGAACCGATGTACCCGAACCGATGTACCAGAAATGATATATCCGAACCGATGTGTCCAACCGAACCGATGTACCCGAACCGATGTAACCGAACCGATGTGTCCAAACCAATGTGACCATACCGATGTACCTGAAATGATGTGTCAGAACCGATGTATCCATATGACGAGTCCAAACCGATGTTCCCGAACCGATGCGTTCACACCGATGCTGTTCCCACACACCAAAGTATACCGTACCACCAGACCGTGGCTCAGCTTCTCATCACTGTTCCGCCCTTTCCACGCCTTAAACGATAAGTGTCTTACGTATCATTATTGAATCAATATTTGATTCAAGTGTTTTGTTATAAATGTGGGGTTTTAATGGGAGGTCTCCGGCGACAGATTGTCGGAGAAAAATCTATTCTTTGCACTTGCTGTCAATTTCTAGTTAAATTAACTCTTTCGAAGCCGCATCAGAGCAATAGACTTCGGTTGGTCTCTGATCCTGGTCTTTGGAAAAAATATATATTTGACTAACAATACTAAGCTTGCTTTTTTGCCTATTAAAAACGACATCATTTCGTTGTTCACCTTCGGGTCGAGCGGTTTTAAAAACTTTAACAAATAATTAATATCTATACTCTACCGTTAGACAATCTCAATGTCAGGACAAAGCGTGCTTTTTAGTGATGAATCAATTGATTCAATCACAGATATTGAAGAACCCTATGAGACACTGAATGAGGATGAGATGTTTTCCGAATGGCTTGTCGAGTATCCCGTTAATAATCCCAAACTCAGATTAATAGCACCCATCGAATACCCGAGTTCAAATATTTTACCAACAAATGTACCATTTCGATTTGAAACCAGAAAAGACAATGTTATAATCCCGTTATTAGAAAATGTTATAATTTCTGTTGTCACCTTATTCAATAATTACATCATTTTAGGATACAGCGACGGTTACATTAAAATTTACAATATTGTTAATTTTCTTGAGGTTGCAACATATTCAATTAATAGTGATGAACAGATCAATCAAATTGAAACTAAACAATCGTTATACGACACAAATTTCATAGCCGTTTCCGATTATAAATTTATCCAATTTGCCCTTTATGACCCGTCCCTCACCAAAATTATTCAATGCAAAGACAGAATTATTAAATACTGCTTTGACGGTATTAAACATTACACTTTTCATGAAAGTGGAACCATTAATTACCTAGAACAGCATACAAATACTTATGAAATACGACTTAGCCCGTATTGCGTGTTGACTTCAACTATCTCATACGTTCAGGGACTTAAATGCTACGAAAACCCGTTGAGCCATTATGTTAAACCATTTTTTGTTAGTTACCTTAATTTCTTTGCCATATTAGATCTCAATAACGAAAGTAATAAAAAGGTGACAGTTATATACAAAAATAAAATACCAATGTCTGTAACATTTAACGGGTACAATTCTCTTAAGTTCAAGGTGTATGGTAGATACCTATACTTTAGTAACTTAGCAAAAAACAATACAGAAAATCCTTTAGATAACTATGTAGGCGTCATGTCATTGCTACCCGTGGATATTCAAGGTCTAAGAAAAGTAGAAGTTTCAAGTGGAAATATATCTGACTTTTATTTACAATCTAACTTTTTAATTATTGAAACCGAATCCCACACATTAGAAATATTTAATGAAAATTTCTATTATAAAATGTGGCAAATCAATCTACCATTTAAAAACTATCTCCCATTTATTTCTAATCCATGTCTGTACCTAGTAGGAGATAATGGTATTATTGTTGCTAAAAATTTACCTCTTATCCCTGAGTTTTGTTTGAAATGTTGCAATCTTTTTGTAAATCCAATTAATTATATACGAGTTTGTAAACATTATATACCAAATTAATTTATTGTTTTTTTATGTAATTAAATTTAAATAATATTGTCAAAATGTTTACGAATAAATGATTTTAAAACTAAACTGAATAAAAATTTCTTTCATTTATAGATAATGTATTTAATTAAATTTAATGAAAGCTATATCCCTGCAAAGGTGGATCCCAAAACCCTTGAAAAAAACTACACCCCAACAAGATACCGTAGACAAACTATCCCTCGACTAAACATCTTTCGTACGAATGGACGAAAGCTTGTCTATCGTCTGGCGAAAGCGTATAACATTAACCCAATTATCAATTGTAATGAAGTCACCCGAGGCGAATCAAAAGCATATAAATTGACTGTACTTTACAAAGAAATCCACTTATATGCTGTTACTTATGCAAAATCCAAACGCAAAGCCTATCGCGATATATTATTTAAAATACACAGAAACTATTGTTTGCTTTTAATTAAATGTAATTGAATTTATTTTAGATGAATAATTCCCAAATAAAAAGAGATTATTTTGGCGCACCCATTATATGTCGCTTTTGCAGAGCAAAAGGATTTGACTTCGGTCATAATCCTTCAAAATGCACACGCTGTTATCACTGCGGCGATATCGGGCACGATCAAAAGCACTGCTATCTTCTTACCGGTCAAATGCCTACTAACTCTAATAAAAAATTAAAAACTAAAGACTCCCTATCCGCTCGGCGAGCCATTCTAATAGACAACATCAGTGATCTCATTCCTAATGAACCAGTGTCAATAGATGTAGAGAAAGTTGAGGGGGTTAGAGGTGAATTTCTGCCAGCATGGGTAGTTATCTATAGGAATCCGAAAGGAAGAAAATATAGGAATTGTCAGAAAATAGTTTATAGTGCGTTCATTAGACAATTGAATGTAGCAAAATTTATGACCCGCTGGTCAGGCATAGTGCGATTAGATTGCAGCGAAGACGCCATACCTTTCGATATAGTCAAAAAAAGAGTAGAATTAGCCCTCAAAGACAGACCCGTAGTAGGCATTGGCCTTGAGGAGGATTTGAAGTGTTTAAAAGTGTCTGATATCGTACCAATTGGAAAGCGATTCGAATTCAAGGACCACTTCCTTGACGAGAGACGGCAGCCGATAAGCCTGAAGGCCCTCACGTTTGCGGTTTTTGGCGATAAGATACAAGAGTATCAAGATAATTACGACCCCCTAAAAGGACATGACGCCGTTAAAGACGCCAGATATACATTGCAGTTGTACCAATTATATATCGATAATAAGCTGAATCAACAACCCAGCGATACAGAACCTGGACTGATGTCTTATCAATGGTGCCGAAATAGTGTTAACGACGCAGTAAAGGCCGGAAAACTAATTGATAACAAGAAAAAGAAATGAACAAACAATTATTATCTACATCCTGTTATTTCAAATTTAGACTTTTAATAATAAAAATCTTAGTATATAAAAAGATGTTTTTTTTAAAGAATAAATTATTATAACTTGTGAATTTGAATTCTGATTTATAGTAGATCTTAATTACTATTAATAAATAAAAATGTTTTTAATTAAAAAGTTTAAACAAGTTTTTGTGTTTTATTTGCTACTATTTACCGAAACAAATGTTTTCTGCTCAACACTGTCACCCGATGCTCAACGACTAATAAATCAATTTGATCTTAATTCTGGAACAACTGATTCTGTAATAACAAAGGATATAAAACAAACACCGCTTTCTCAAACAACTACAGTGCAAACTCAACATTATTCTACAACAATCAAACCCAACTTAGGCACCGAAAGTATGATTGATTTAACAACTCTGGGCACAACAACTGCGACAAGCGTAACAGTGGCCGAATCAACTACACGTGGACATAGCGTCAAAAAGATTACCAAAATAAGCATCACAAAGACAAGACCCTTAACCACTACTACAACTGTAAACTCTATTCTGTCAACAACCGAAGACATAAGTGTTAATACCATCGATGACGGACCCGAATATTTTTCTGAAAAGAAACAAATGACTAAGCAATTGAAAAAGATAAGTACAACTGAATCCTCAATCATGGAACTTATTAAACCTGGTATTAAAAACCAATTCTATAATTCTCCTGAATTTGGATCCAAACCAAGACAAAGACAGACAAATGTTGTTAGATCTCATATACCAATTGAACTCCCGGACTCTTTTAAATTTAATAATGAAACCCATCGCACTCTATGGGCAATGCATGGATTGCATTTTCACTCAGAAGGCAAAGGATACATTTTCAGAGAACAATTTGACCATTTTATAAAAATTAAAATTCCAAGTGGTATAGCATTAAAAAGAGAAGATTTTAATGAAAAATGTACTACTCATCTAGTCGATATTTTAAATATGTTCAACATATCGGAGTTTAAAGATGAAACAATGGTATCATGCAATGAAATACAAAGCGCTTATGGGACTGCATTAGATGAACTTCAAGAAATTATAGACAATTCGTATAAAGAATTTAGCAATAAAGTAAGAAACAAAAGATTTATAATAGCTGGGCTTGTGGCGCTCGGAGTATCAATGGTAGTAGGTGGAGCAGTTGGTGCTGGTGCTGGCCATTATACATCAAAGCACAATCTCGAAGAACTTAACGCCGTTCTAAAAGAATTAGATGACAAACTCAACAAAGAAATTGAACAAGTTTCATCGGCTGTAATGATAAATTCGAAGATACTATCTGGTCTAAGTCATAATGTGGCTAGTCTAGAACAGAGGACACAAGATCAGATCAAATTATTATTTGATAACACAAATGAAAAATTTATTGATTTAATGAATGGTATTTTAAGAATAACAAAAAGTGTTGATAAACAATCTCAAATCCTAGAAATTAAAAATGAATTAAGAACTGTTGCCTGGAAAGAATTAGAAGTCTCTAGAAATTTAGTGACAATAAAACTACAACAGTTCAATCATTGGGAGGACATTTTTAATAAATTAGATGAAGGCAAGATATCAATCAACTTAATTAACTACAACGATTTGAAAAATCTATTAAACAAAATAGAAAAAGAGTTACCAATTACGTTTAATTTCGCAATAGAAAAACAAGATTTTCCGCTTTACTACACGTTACCATTGGCATCATTTGAAATCATAAACGAAAATAATGAATTGTCTTTATTTGTACATTTACGAATACCTCTGAGAAGTATTTATAGTACTTCTTTATATCAACTGGTGTCGGTCAATGCGCATAGCTTCCCATGTTATGAAAATATGTGTATGAAATTAGATAACAAAGATAACACGACACTTCAAAGTTTTGATTTAGAAAACAATTATTTTCTAATACATTTGGATACCAATAAGATCTCTTTAGAAATAGATAAGGACAATTTAAACTGTCAATATTCAAGTCAAGGTAAAGTTTGTTGGACATTTTTTCCAACATTACTCAAAAGGACAAGTGCTTGTACACAAAGTATAAATACTTGGATAGAAGAAGATATAATCAAATGGTGTAAATTTAGACTTAGAAGACTCGATGAATATCTCGTGGTACCGATAAATTATAACCAATATATGGTCCATCAAAGTGTTGTACCAGAATTCTATCAGAATTGTGAAAGAAAAGATGAAATTGGTCAGAGAATTAAGATAACAAGTTGGGCTGATAAATACGAGATACCCAAAGAGTGTGACATTTTTATCCCCGCAACTAATCAAAAGCTGTATGGGCCATTCTCAGATGTTCTTCGATCCCGACAAACAATCAATAACGTATCATATTACTCAACACTTATTCAAAAAATATACAACAAACATGTAAATGTTACAGTTAATTTTACAAAGATAGACAGAATCTCCGATATTCCAATGCAAACAGACAAACTTATTCAAAATATCTCATCAACTTTCAAAATGAATTTAGATTCGACGGGTCTTTCCCGAATGACAAAATTTAACATGGAAGCACAGACATTATTAGCTCAAGCAATGAATGATTTGGATAAAGACTTTACAACTTATAAATATAAAGGAACCTTTTGGGGATACTTTAGTTTAATCAGCGACTCAATTCAAATGATTACTACATTAACAGTAATATTTGGATTACTTTCGTTTACTAAAATATTTGGCATTTTTGCGGCAACAACAGTAATCATTGAACCGACTTATGCCATTCAGCTAATTCCTGATATAAAGCTATTACCCGATATAACTGTAGATGTTATGAATGACACCATAGCAATTTCATTTATTATAAACGTTGTGTTCTGCATTGTATTTGTACTAATGCTGGCGCTGTTTGTAACTTACGGTACCTTCAGACACAAAAGACAAAGCGTTCATAATGGTAGAGGACTACCATTGTTTGGTGTATGGGAAGGACAAACTATGCATAACAACAACAGAAATATAGACAGAAGTTTAATACTTGAACTTTTTTACAAAACACATCTCTTTCGATACACTAAGCGAGAAATAGTACGTCTAAGAATACCATTGGTCAAATTTTCTTCCCGATCAATTCATTATATTACAGTCAAATACCAAATAAATATGTGGAGTATTACAAAAGCAGACGACGGTCTAAGTGTTAAGTTGGCGGATAAGATCTATCTAATGGGAATCGATTACGCCGGAAATAGAATAGAAGACAGAGAAATGGCAATTGAAATTTCTACTAAAGACATAAATTGGACCACAAACAACGCTCACAAACCAGAGGCCTTCAAAACGATTGGAAATGATGGCTTCGTGATAGCGAATGTCATCGAACGGTATCGTGGAACACCAATTACACTACCTTTACCCCCAATAGTTAACCAGCCTACACGTGACAGAATTAACTTCAGACCCTTTAAAAGAAACCGAAAAACAAACGAAACGCAACAACCCTCACCCTCTTGTCCTGATATTGAAGAAGTCGACGAAACAAACTTTTAATTTTACTAATTATATAATTATGAGAGATTTTATTAACAAATTATTATTAAAATAAAAGAGCATTCCAAAAATCCATTTAATTTGTTATTGTATTTAATAAAAAACAGTATGGAAGAGTTTTTACATAGATCTGATGAACCGGATGTTTACATAAATCCACAAGTAGATAATGGAAAAAGAATTCCCCGAACTAATAGTGACCCAAATTTGTTTGGGAGGCGAATAGACGATACCAATATTCATACACCTAGTTATGTTGAACTAGTCAAAAATACCGACAATCCGCCATTGAAACAAATGATGTACGGAGGGCTAATTAACCCACCCTCTTACAATGGCTCTTCAGATCCTATAAATTTCATTGATGAATATAACTTCATCGCAGATGCAAACTTATGGAACGAAGATATTAAATTTAAAAGACTAATCAACAGTCTTACCGGTGCTCCAAGAATGTGGTTTCTGAATGAAAGAAAAAGAGATCCATCATTCAATTGGGATAAATTTATAAATGGTTTAACTGAACGATATACAAACACTTGTGACGATCTTCTTGGCCAAACAAAAATTATTAGTTGTGTTCAAATCAAAGGACAATCTTTCAATGAATATTGGGAAATTAAAAACCAATTTATCGATACATATGCCAAACATATGCCATTGAAGGATAGGATGACACAAATTATCTATGGTCTAGAAGACGATCTGAAGGGAAAAATCATTAGAAAGTTTTCCGGTTCTAGACCTAACAGTCTCAAAGAACTTTACAAAATGATTAAGAGAACAGATGACGCCCAAAACTTTAAACTACCAAAAAATCCAATACCAGAAACAATTAAAACAAAAGATCTAACTGAAGAATCAATGTTTGACAAATTAACTAAAAGTCATGAAAAACTACAAGCACAAATGAATAAACAACTTCAGCAACAACAACAATTAATTCAAAGAATGCAAAATAACGGACCAAATAGAAATAGGAATCAATGGAGTAACAACAATAACAGAACACATGGAAACAGCAATCAAAACTACAGACAACCAAATAATTTTGACAGAAGGAAAAACATCACCTGTTGGAATTGTAATCAAAAAGGACATTATTCTAACGAATGCACTAAACCAAAGACCACTGATTCAAAAAACGAGGATTACACCAATTGAGTCACGAGTTAAATTTGGTGTACAGTTTTAATAACTCGTATAACTTAATTCAGGCCCCAATTATAATTAATCAAAATTATTTTAAAGCAATAGTCGATACCGGAGCAACAATCTCTTTAATTAATAAAAATGTTTTTACTACTTTAAACATACCGTTCATTAAAACAGAAAATTTAAATGTGAAATTATTAACGACAACTGTAACACTTATAAAACAAACCTCTAAATTAACTACTATTTTTGAAGACAATAAAATTGAACACAATTTTTACATTTGCAATGAAATGATACACCAAGTCATTTTGGGTCTTGATTATTTTACAAAAACAAATATTATAATTGAATTCAAAAATACTGAAATTCCTTCAAAAACAGATCCAATTAACTTGTTTATAACAAACACTGAAACATGTGATCCCAATTCAATTACTTATATGCTGTTATACCCTGATTATTTAGACTATTTCGAATATATCTTCACACCTAATAATGATGTCTTATTTAAACATAATGTCGAAATCGATGAGTGTATTATAACAAGAGAGTGGCCAATAATAATTCCAGTTCTCAATAAAAACAATTTCGTTATAACTCTTAAAAATGGTCTCAATTTAGGATTACTCGAACCAACTCGAAAGCAACAATTATTATTAATGAAAACAGAAAGTATATTCATTGAAGAATTAATTATTGAAATAAAACATCCAAAACTTATAAATTTATTAGAAAGCTATAAACATTTATTCGCAACAGACATCAATCAAATAAAAAGGGCCAAAAATATAAAACATCATATTGAAACCGGAGACAACAAACCATTAAGGAAAGCACCGTATGCTACATCTCCTGAAGAAAAGAAAATAATCGAAGACGAAATAAATAAAATGCTGGAAGCGGGAATAATCAGACCATCAAATTCTCCATGGGCTTCTCCGGTCGTAATAATCACAAAAAAAGACGGATCAATAAGATTTTGTGTCGATTACAGAGAATTAAATAAAATAACCAAAAGAGACAGCGGTCCGTTACCTTTGATATCCGAAACTATAGATGCATTATACTCGAGTAATATTTTCACAAAATTAGATTTAAAATCTGGCTATTGGGCTGTCGGTATGCATGAAGACAGTATAGAAAAAACAGCATTCTGCTGTTATTTAGGTCTATATGAGTTCTTAGTTTTACCATTCGGAATAACCAACGCACCTGCTAGTTTTCAAAGATATTTACAACAGATTCTATCTGGAATTTTATATAAATTTGCTGTAGTATATATAGACGATATTATCTGTTTCTCAAAGACAATAGAAGAACATATTGACCATTTATTAGAGATTTTTAAAAGAATTGAACAACACAACCTTAGATTAAATCTAAAGAAATGTGAAATCGCCAAAACAGATGTCGAATATTTAGGACATATAGTTGGAAGGGACGGTGTTAAACCGAACCCAGAAAAGATCGAAGCGATCAGACAATTCAAACGTCCCAATACAGTCAAAAACGTTAGAGAATTTCTAGGACTTTGTAATTATTATCGAAAATTTGTCTTAGGTTTTGCAAACATAGCCCGACCAATGAATCAACTCTTAAGGAAATCCAACAAAATTGTATGGACAAATGAATGCGAAGACGCTTTTTTAACACTTAAAGAAAAATTAACAACACCCCCAATATTGAGTCATTTTCAACCTGAAAGTTATAATGTCCTTTATACCGATGCCTCAAATTATGCTTTAGGAGCCATTTTATCACAAATTCAAAACGGCAAAGAGACTGTTATTTCATATAACAGTATTTCTATGACAGAAACACAACAAAAATACAGTGTAAGTGAAAAAGAATGTCTTGCAATAGTGTGGGCCGTTCAGAAGCTGAGACCGTATCTTTGGGGACGACGTTTCACAGTTAAAACCGACAATTGTCCACTCTGTTACATTATGACTATTAAAAATCCTAATGGTCGACTAGCTAGATGGAGTCTGTTATTGCAAGAATACGACTTTATCATTGAATACCGAAAGGGTGCAAATCATAAAAACGTAGATTGTCTAAGTCGTAACCCAATCGAATCCCCTGACGAAAATATTGATGAATTTCATCTACTAACTGTCGAAACGATAGACATTAGCTTAGAACAAAGAAATGACAGATGGTGTTCAAAAATCGTTAAACTCATTGATAACAACGACAAAATCAAAAATATTTACAAAATTGAAAATAACATTTTGTATAGGATCAGTCATAACTCAGTTGGAAATGAAAAATTATTAATATGCGCTCCCCAAAATTTAAGAAAGAGAATAATGGAAGAACTTCACAGTGACGTAACAGCCGGTCATTTAGGATTTATGAAAACATACATAAAAATACGTACAAGATTTTATTGGCAACACATTGAGAAAACAATCCGACAGTTCGTTCAGAACTGTAAATCATGTCAAGAAGTAAAGCATGGACCTGGCTTAAAGTTCGGTTCAATGCAACCAATAGCCTACCCCGAATTACCGTTTGATATGATGGGTATGGATCTAATGGGGAAAATCAAACAGACAAAGCAAAGATACCAATATATTCTGGTGTTTATTGATCTGTTTACAAAATATATCGAAGCCGTACCTCTACGAAATATTACATCTATCACAGTAGCCAAAGCGTTTATTGATAATATAGTGCTTAAATTTGGCGCCCCTCGTAGAGTTCTTACAGACCAGGGTAGACAATTTTGTTCCGATTTCATGGAAAGTGTCTATAAACTTACAAGTGTTGAACATAGAAAGACAACCCCTTATCACCCGCAAACTAACGGGATTACGGAAAGAGCTGTTAGAACCATAAGATATATGATGTACCATTTTATTGATGAAAATCACATGAATTGGGACTCTTATCTCAATAAACTTGTATGGGCATATAATACTTGTAAACAAAGTACCACTAAAGAATCACCCTATTTTTTATTGTACGGCAGAGAACCAACACTACCGATAGATGTAACGTATTGTATATCGCCAAATTTTCAATTTGGAAGACTTTATAAGAGCACTCTCGAAGAGTGCTATGAAGTTGTGAGGTTCCGTGTACAGGATGCCCAACAGCAACAGAAGATTGATTATGATGTCCGACATCGGTTCATTGATTTGAATGTCAATGATATAGTAGGCCTACGACTACCCAAACGAGAGGTAGATATGAGTGAAAAGTTATTTCCACTTTTTAGTGGACCATGGAAAATAACACGAAAATTTAGTCCAGTGTTGTTCGAGATTCAAAGCGTGGAACACCCACGTAACCCACGTCCAACATTATACATATATATATTTATATAGATTATTAGGAGTTAAATTTCATTAATAATTAAATGTTAGATTTTAGATGAATATATAATTACAAAATATGTCTTAACATTAGTTAAATACAATTTGCTATACAATTATTTTTAATTAATTTTCAATGTCATTAGTATTTGTGCACTCATTCTGTTAACAACTTTTTAATACAAATAATATTTATGTAATTCAAAACCTATTGTTTTGCCGTCGATTCAACCAATGTTAAAATTATTAATTAATTATTTTAATTGTTTATAATTAAGATTATATGTCAACAATTTCTATGTTTATTAATTAATATATGTTTTATTTAATAAATTAGTTTTATTTAAATATTATTAAAAATAACTGTGTTTTAAATCATACAATTATTACACACACACTATTACCCGATATCCGGACAATCACTCGGACACCGGTCACACAGCAAGACATACCAGTTCGCATCGGGACCTGAATTAACAACAAACACCACAGCAAGACATACCTGTTCGGCTGTTGATAACCAGTTGGTACATCACATAACATTGCAACGGATCTACCCTAAGGGCCGGAACCGCTGTAATAGTGGTGATTCGGGAATCACACACCCCATAACTCACACAACTCGGTCCACGACCGCAATAAGATAAACAAAATTATATAAATAATAATATTTAAATCTAATTTATTTATTTACAAAAACAATAATGTAATTATAAACATGTTGTTTAAGTTTAAATTTTAAGTTGAATGAATTAGTAATAAAAGTACTAAAATTAATGATTTATCAATAATTTTATAATTATATTTAATATGAATAATAATCTAAAAAAAAATAATATATATAATAACAATAATATCTATATTATCTAAATATCTAAATATTATATATTAATGATTTTAGGAGCCATTTTATCACAAATTCAAAACGGCAAAGAGACTGTTATTTCATATAACAGTATTTCTATGACAGAAACACAACAAAAATACAGTGTAAGTGAAAAAGAATGTCTTGCAATAGTGTGGGCCGTTCAGAAGCTGAGACCGTATCTTTGGGGACGACGTTTCACAGTTAAAACCGACAATTGTCCACTCTGTTACATTATGACTATTAAAAATCCTAATGGTCGACTAGCTAGATGGAGTCTGTTATTGCAAGAATACGACTTTATCATTGAATACCGAAAGGGTGCAAATCATAAAAACGTAGATTGTCTAAGTCGTAACCCAATCGAATCCCCTGACGAAAATATTGATGAATTTCATCTACTAACTGTCGAAACGATAGACATTAGCTTAGAACAAAGAAATGACAGATGGTGTTCAAAAATCGTTAAACTCATTGATAACAACGACAAAATCAAAAATATTTACAAAATTGAAAATAACATTTTGTATAGGATCAGTCATAACTCAGTTGGAAATGAAAAATTATTAATATGCGCTCCCCAAAATTTAAGAAAGAGAATAATGGAAGAACTTCACAGTGACGTAACAGCCGGTCATTTAGGATTTATGAAAACATACATAAAAATACGTACAAGATTTTATTGGCAACACATTGAGAAAACAATCCGACAGTTCGTTCAGAACTGTAAATCATGTCAAGAAGTAAAGCATGGACCTGGCTTAAAGTTCGGTTCAATGCAACCAATAGCCTACCCCGAATTACCGTTTGATATGATGGGTATGGATCTAATGGGGAAAATCAAACAGACAAAGCAAAGATACCAATATATTCTGGTGTTTATTGATCTGTTTACAAAATATATCGAAGCCGTACCTCTACGAAATATTACATCTATCACAGTAGCCAAAGCGTTTATTGATAATATAGTGCTTAAATTTGGCGCCCCTCGTAGAGTTCTTACAGACCAGGGTAGACAATTTTGTTCCGATTTCATGGAAAGTGTCTATAAACTTACAAGTGTTGAACATAGAAAGACAACCCCTTATCACCCGCAAACTAACGGGATTACGGAAAGAGCTGTTAGAACCATAAGATATATGATGTACCATTTTATTGATGAAAATCACATGAATTGGGACTCTTATCTCAATAAACTTGTATGGGCATATAATACTTGTAAACAAAGTACCACTAAAGAATCACCCTATTTTTTATTGTACGGCAGAGAACCAACACTACCGATAGATGTAACGTATTGTATATCGCCAAATTTTCAATTTGGAAGACTTTATAAGAGCACTCTCGAAGAGTGCTATGAAGTTGTGAGGTTCCGTGTACAGGATGCCCAACAGCAACAGAAGATTGATTATGATGTCCGACATCGGTTCATTGATTTGAATGTCAATGATATAGTAGGCCTACGACTACCCAAACGAGAGGTAGATATGAGTGAAAAGTTATTTCCACTTTTTAGTGGACCATGGAAAATAACACGAAAATTTAGTCCAGTGTTGTTCGAGATTCAAAGCGTGGAACACCCACGTAAAAGAAAACGCAAAGCGAATATAAGGAATCTAAAGGTCTGGCATATGGAGGACTCCACTGTCCCGGTCCAATCATCCGATTCCGAAACAGAGATAAAAGATGACTGTGATGAGACTGAGATCCCAAATCCACATGACCACACCCGAGAACAAGAGACACCGGACGATTCAGCTGAATTTAAGGATGACGAAATTAAAGCGCTTATTTGAAATATATTACTCAATTTATTTTTACTATAATTACTCGATGTTATTTGAAATATATTACTCAATTTATTTTTACTATAATTACTCGATGTTATTTGAAATATATTACTCAATTTATTTTTACTATAATTACTCGATGTTATTTGAAATATATTACTCAATTTATTTTTACTATAATTACTCGATGTTATTTGAAATATATTACTCAATTTATTTTTACTATAATTACTCGATGTTATTTGAAATATATTACTCAATTTATTTTTACTATAATTACTCGATGTTATTTGAAATATATTACTCAATTTATTATTACTATAATTACTCGATGTTATTTGAAATATATTACTCAATTTATTATTATTATAATTACTCGATGTTATTTGAAATATATTACTCAATTTATTATTACTATAATTACCCAATTCCAATCTACAATTAACCGATTATTTTTTATATAAATTTTCGGGACGTAAATTATTTTGTTGAGGGGTATATGCAGTGATTTGCACTGCAATTAAACTGCAGAATTGACAAATAAAATATTTGTCAATTCTGCAGTGTAAGCACTTTTGGCGCCATTTTGTCGGCCCAAAAAGGATAAAAAGAGAGCACAGAGGAAGCTCTCTTCCTCTTGCATTTCTACGCTCAATACTTTTGGTTTTCAATAAAGCTTTTAATAAAAAGTAAGTGTAAGCCTTTGTTTTTGTTTACCCGCCGGAAGTCCGGCGCGGTGGCCGAAAGGCTGCTGTGCGGCACCGGCGGGACCTCACATGATGCCCGCCACCGACTCTAACCCCCGGCCACCGCTATAATATATATATATATCATAAAAATTTTAATTATTTTTTATAAATTATTATTAAATGATCAGTTTATTAAACTATTGTTATGACATTTTAATTAGTTAGTTATCTTTAATTATATTAATCAAATTGGTTTCAATGTTATACTGTACTTATACTGTATATAGAAATTAGTTGATAAAAAAATATCACAAAAATGTTTAATAAATAATTTTTTAAATTTAATATATACTGTATATAGCTTTGTATTTTATACCTAAACATATTAAAAAATTATGTTATTTAAATTATTTGCTTAAAATTATAATGATAATATAGATTATCGAATAATAATTATATAGATATTATTTATTTTTTTTTAAAAATATAATTACATTTTACAGTTTAAATGTTATTTTTACTACTATTTAATACATTATACATATATATATTTATATAGATTATTAGGAGTTAAATTTCATTAATAATTAAATGTTAGATTTTAGATGAATATATAATTACAAAATATGTCTTAACATTAGTTAAATACAATTTGCTATACAATTATTTTTAATTAATTTTCAATGTCATTAGTATTTGTGCACTCATTCTGTTAACAACTTTTTAATACAAATAATATTTATGTAATTCAAAACCTATTGTTTTGCCGTCGATTCAACCAATGTTAAAATTATTAATTAATTATTTTAATTGTTTATAATTAAGATTATATGTCAACAATTTCTATGTTTATTAATTAATATATGTTTTATTTAATAAATTAGTTTTATTTAAATATTATTAAAAATAACTGTGTTTTAAATCATACAATTATTACACACACACTATTACCCGATATCCGGACAATCACTCGGACACCGGTCACACAGCAAGACATACCAGTTCGCATCGGGACCTGAATTAACAACAAACACCACAGCAAGACATACCTGTTCGGCTGTTGATAACCAGTTGGTACATCACATAACATTGCAACGGATCTACCCTAAGGGCCGGAACCGCTGTAATAGTGGTGATTCGGGAATCACACACCCCATAACTCACACAACTCGGTCCACGACCGCAATAAGATAAACAAAATTATATAAATAATAATATTTAAATCTAATTTATTTATTTACAAAAACAATAATGTAATTATAAACATGTTGTTTAAGTTTAAATTTTAAGTTGAATGAATTAGTAATAAAAGTACTAAAATTAATGATTTATCAATAATTTTATAATTATATTTAATATGAATAATAATCTAAAAAAAAATAATATATATAATAACAATAATATCTATAATACAATAATGCAATATGTATAATATTTCTGTAAATAAATATAGCATTTATTCTTTAAATTATTTATTTAAAATTTTGTTATTTTTATTGAAATGTTTCTGCTAACATAACTAATTCTTCAAATACAATAGGTATCGCAATATGTATAATATTTCTGTATATATATATATATAGCATTTATTCTTTAAATTATTTATTTAAAATTTAGTTATTTTTATAGCATTTATTCTTTAAATTAATTAAAATTTTGTTATTTTTATTTTTGGGTTTCTGCTAACATAAACTAAATTTATAACATTTATTCTTTAAATTATTTATTTAAAATTTAGTTATTTTTACTGCTAACATAAACTAATTTTTCAAATACAATATATCGCAATATGTATAATATTTCTGTAAATAAATATAGCATTTATTCTTTAAATTATTTATTWAAAATTTTGTTATTTTTATTTTTGGGTTTCTGCTAACATAAACTAATTCTTCAAATACAATAGGTATCGCAATATGTATAATATTTCTGTAAATAAATATAGCATTTATTCTTTAAATTATTTATTTAAAATTTTGTTATTTTTATTTTTGAGTTTCTGCTAACATAAACTAATTTTTCAAATACAATAGGTATCGCAATATGTATAATATGTCTGTAAATAAATATAACATTTATTCTTTAAATTATTTATTTAAAATTTTGTTATTTTTATTTTTGAGTTTCTGCTAACATAAACTAATTTTTCAAATACAATAGGTATCGCAATATGTATAATATTTCTGTAAATAAATATAGCATTTATTCTTTAAATTATTTATTAAAAATTTTGTTATTTTTATTTTTGGGTTTCTGCTAACATAACTAATTCTTCAAATACAATAGGTATCGCAATATGTATAATATTTCTGTAAATAAATATAGCATTTATTCTTTAAATTATTTATTTAAAATTTWGTTATTTTTATTTGTTATTTTTATTTATTTTTGGGTTTCTGCTAACATAAACTAATTTTTCAAATACAATAGGTATCGCAATATGTATAATATTTCTGTAAATAAATATAGCATTTATTCTTTAAATTATTTATTTAAAATTTAGTTATTTTTATTTTTGAGTTTCTGCTAACATAAACTAATTTTTCAAATACAATAGGTATCGCAATATGTATAATATTTCTGTAAATAAATATAGCATTTATTCTTTAAATTATTTATTTAAAATTTTGTTATTTTTATTTTTGGGTTTCTGCTAACATAAACTAATTCTTCAAATACAATAGGTATCGCAATATGTATAATATTTCTGTAAATAAATATAGCATTTATTCTTTAAATTATTTATTTAAAATTTTGTTATTTTTATTTTTGWGTTTCTGCTAACATAAACTAATTTTCAAATACAATAGGTATCGCAATATGTATAATATTTCTGTAAATAAATATAGCATTTATTCTTTAAATTATTTATTTAAAATTTTGTTATTTTTTATTTTTGAGTTTCTGCTAACATAAACTAATTTTTCAAATACAATAGGTATCGCAATATGTATAATATTTCTGTAATTTTGTTATAAATAGGTAGCATTTATTCTTGAAATTATTTATTAAATATTTTGTTATTTTTATTTTTGAGTTTCTGCTAACATAAACTAATTTTTCAAATACAATAGGTATCGCAATATGTATAATATGTCTGTAAATAAATATAGCATTTATTCTTTAAATTATTTATTTAAAATTTWGTTATTTTTATTTTTGGGTTTCTGCTAACATAAACTAATTTTTCAAATACAATAGGTATYGCAAWATGTATAATATGTCTGTGAATTAATCGTAACATTTATTCTTTAAATTATTTATTTAAAATTTTGTTATTTTTATTTTTGAGTTTCTGCTAACATAAACTAATTTTTCAAATACAATAGGTATCGCAATATGTATAATATTTATGTAAATAAATATAGCATTTATTCTTTAAATTATTTATTTAAAATTTAGTTATTTTTATTTTTGAGTTTCTGCTAACATAAACTAATTTTTCAAATACAATAGGTATCGCAATATGTATAATATTTMTGTAAATAAATATAGCATTTATTCTTTAAATTATTTATTTAAAATTTTGTTATTTTTATTTTTGAGTTTCTGCTAACATAAACTAATTTTTCAAATACAATAGGTATCGCAATATGTATAATATGTCTGTAAATAAATATAACATTTATTCTTTAAATTATTTATTTAAAATTTAGTTATTTTTATTTTTGAGTTTCTGCTAACATAAACTAATTCTTCAAATACAATAGGTATCGCAATATGTATAATATTTCTGTAAATAAATATAGCATTTATTCTTTAAATTATTTATTTAAAATTTAGTTATTTTTATTTTTGAGTTTCTGCTAACATAAACTAATTTTTCAAATACAATAGGTATCGCAATATGTATAATATTTMTGTAAATAAATATAGCATTTATTCTTTAAATTATTTAAATTATTATTTATGTAAATAAATATAGCATTTATTCTTTAAATTATTTATTAAAATTTTGTTATTTATTTTTATTTTTATTTTTGGGTTTCTGCTAACATAACTAATTCTTCAAATACAATAGGTATCGCAATATGTATAATATTTCTGTAAATAAATATAGCATTTATTCTTTAAATTATTTATTTAAAATTTAGTTATTTTTATTTTTGAGTTTCTGCTAACATAAACTAATTCTTCAAATACAATAGGTATCGCAATATGTATAATATTTCTGTAAATAAATATAGCATTTATTCTTTAAATTATTTATTTAAAATTTTGTTATTTTTATTTTTGGGTTTCTGCTAACATAAACTAATTCTTCAAATACAATAGGTATCGCAATATGTATAATATGTCTGTAAATAAATATAACATTTATTCTTTAAATTATTTATTAAAAGTTTAKTTATTTTTATTTTTGGGTTTCTGCTAACATAAACTAATTCTTCAAATACAATAGGTATCGCAATATGTATAATATTTCTGTAAATAAATATAGCATTTATTCTTTAAATTATTTATTTAAAATTTTGTTATTTTTATTTTTGAGTTTCTGCTAACATAAACTAATTTTTCAAATACAATAGGTATCGCAATATGTATAATATTTCTGTAAATAAATATAGCATTTATTCTTTAAATTATTTATTWAAAATTTTGTTATTTTTATTTTTGGGTTTCTGCTAACATAAACTAATTCTTCAAATACAATAGGTATCGCAATATGTATAATATGTCTGTAAATAAATATAGCATTTATTCTTTAAATTATTTATTTAAAATTTAGTTATTTTTATTTTTGGGTTTCTGCTAACATAAACTAATTCTTCAAATACAATAGGTATCGCAATATGTATAATATTTCTGTAAATAAATATAGCATTTATTCTTTAAATTATTTATTTAAAATTTTGTTATTTTTATTTTTGGGTTTCTGCTAACATAAACTAATTCTTCAAATACAATAGGTATCGCAATATGTATAATATTTCTGTAAATAAATATAGCATTTATTCTTTAAATTATTTATTTAAAATTTTGTTATTTTTATTTTTGGGTTTCTGCTAACATAAACTAATTCTTCAAATACAATAGGTATCGCAATATGTATAATATTTCTGTAAATAAATATAGCATTTATTCTTTAAATTATTTATTTAAAATTTTGTTATTTTTATTTTTGAGTTTCTGCTAACATAAACTAATTTTTCAAATACAATAGGTATCGCAATATGTATAATATTTATGTAAATAAATATAGCATTTATTCTTTAAATTATTTATTTAAAATTGTTATTTTTATTTTTGAGTTTCTGCTAACATAAACTAATTGTATAATATTTCTGTAAATAAATATAGCATTTTTCAAATACAATAGGTATCGCAATATGTATAATATTTCTGTAAATAAATATAGCATTTATTCTTTAAATTATTTATTTAAAATTTTGTTATTTTTATTTTTGGGTTTCTGCTAACATAAACTAATTCTTCAAATACAATAGGTATCGCAATATGTATAATATTTCTGTAAATAAATATAGCATTTATTCTTTAAATTATTTATTTAAAATTTTGTTATTTTTATTTTTGGGTTTCTGCTAACATAAACTAATTCTTCAAATACAATAGGTATCGCAATATGTATAATATTTCTGTAAATAAATATAGCATTTATTCTTTAAATTATTTATTTAAAATTTTGTTATTTTTATTTTTGTGTTTCTGCTAACATAAACTAATTCTTCAAATACAATAGGTATCGCAATATGTATAATATTTCTGTAAATAAATATAGCATTTATTCTTTAAATTATTTATTTAAAATTTTGTTATTTTTATTTTTGGGTTTCTGCTAACATAAACTAATTCTTCAAATACAATAGGTATCGCAATATGTATAATATTTCTGTAAATAAATATAGCATTTATTCTTTAAATTATTTATTTAAAATTTTGTTATTTTTATTTTTGGGTTTCTGCTAACATAAACTAATTCTTCAAATACAATAGGTATCGCAATATGTATAATATGTCTGTGAATTAATCGTAACATTTATTCTTKAAATTATTTATTTAAAATTTWGTTATTTTTATTTTTGGGTTTCTGCTAACATAAACTAATTCTTCAAATACAATAGGTATCGCAATATGTATAATATTTCTGTAAATAAATATAGCATTTATTCTTTAAATTATTTATTTAAAATTTAGTTTCTGCTAACATAAACTAATTTTTCAAATACAATAGGTATCGCAATATGTATAATAAAATAAATATAGCATTTATTCTTTAAATTATTTATTTAAAATTTTGTTATTTTTATTTTTGGGTTTCTGCTAACATAAACTAATTCTTCAAATACAATAGGTATCGCAATATGTATAATATTTCTGTAAATAAATATAGCATTTATTCTTTAAATTATTTATTTAAAATTTTGTTATTTTTATTTTTGKGTTTCTGCTAACATAAACTAATTCTTCAAATACAATAGGTATCGCAATATGTATAATATTTCTGTAAATAAATATAGCATTTATTCTTTAAATTATTTATTTAAAATTTTGTTATTTTTATTTTTGGGTTTCTGCTAACATAAACTAATTCTTCAAATATAAACTAATACAATAGGTATCGCAATATGTATAATATTTCTGTAAATAAATATAGCATTTATTCTTTAAATTATTTATTTAAAATTTTGTTATTTTTATTTTTGGGTTTCTGCTAACATAAACTAATTCTTCAAATACAATAGGTATCGCAATATGTATAATATTTCTGTAAATAAATATAGCATTTATTCTTTAAATTATTTATTTAAAATTTTGTTATTTTTATTTTTGGGTTTCTGCTAACATAAACTAATTCTTCAAATACAATAGGTATCGCAATATGTATAATATTTCTGTAAATAAATATAGCATTTATTCTTTAAATTATTTATTTAAAATTTAGTTATTTTTATTTTTGGGTTTCTGCTAACATAAACTAATTCTTCAAATACAATAGGTATCGCAATATGTATAATATTTCTGTAAATAAATATAGCATTTATTCTTTAAATTATTTATTTAAAATTTTGTTATTTTTATTTTTGGGTTTCTGCTAACATAAACTAATTCTTCAAATACAATAGGTATCGCAATATGTATAATATTTCTGTAAATAAATATAGCATTTATTCTTTAAATTATTTATTTAAAATTTTGTTATTTTTATTTTTGGGTTTCTGCTAACATAAACTAATTCTTCAAATACAATAGGTATCGCAATATGTATAATATTTCTGTAAATAAATATAGCATTTATTCTTTAAATTATTTATTTAAAATTTTGTTATTTTTATTTTTGGGTTTCTGCTAACATAAACTAATTCTTCAAATACAATAGGTATCGCAATATGTATAATATTTCTGTAAATAAATATAGCATTTATTCTTTAAATTATTTATTTAAAATTTTGTTATTTTTATTTTTGGGTTTCTGCTAACATAAACTAATTCTTCAAATACAATAGGTATCGCAATATGTATAATATTTCTGTAAATAAATATAGCATTTATTCTTTAAATTATTTATTTAAAATTTTGTTATTTTTATTTTTGWGTTTCTGCTAACATAAACTAATTCTTCAAATACAATAGGTATCGCAATATGTATAATATTTCTGTAAATAAATATAGCATTTATTCTTTAAATTATTTATTTAAAATTTAGTTATTTTTATTTTTGAGTTTCTGCTAACATAAACTAATTCTTCAAATACAATAGGTATCGCAATATGTATAATATTTCTGTAAATAAATATAGCATTTATTCTTTAAATTATTTATTTAAAATTTTGTTATTTTTATTTTTGGGTTTCTGCTAACATAAACTAATTCTTCAAATACAATAGGTATCGCAATATGTATAATATTTCTGTAAATAAATATAGCTAATTTATTCTTTAAATTATTTATTTAAAATTTTGTTATTTTTATTTTTGAGTTTCTGCTAACATAAACTAATTTTCAAATACAATATACAATATGTATAATATTTCATGTAAATAAATCGCATTTAATCTTTAAATTATTTATTTAAATTTTGTTATTTTTATTTTTTTTTGCTAACATAAACTAATTTTTCAAATAAATATAGCATTTATGTAAATCTTTAAATTATTTATTTAAAATTTTGTTATTTTTATATTTTGTTAGTTTCTGCTAACATAAACTAATTTTTCAAATACAATAGGTATTTTTTCTTTAAATTATTTATTTAAAATTTTGTTAATATTGTTTTATAATATTTCTCAAAAATATATAAATATAGCATTTATTCTTTAAATTATTTATTTAAAATTTTGTTATTTTTATWTTTGGGTTTCTGCTAACATAAACTAATTTTTCAAATACAATAGGTATCGCAATATGTATAATATATATATAAATAAATACACATTTATTCTTTAAATTATTTATTTAAAATTTGAAAAAAATGTTATTTTTAGTTATTTTCAGGTTTCTGCTAACATAAACTAATTCTTCAAATACGGTATTGAACCCAGATTTTTACGTGTATTTGAAATGATGTCCGGTTTGCGTACACCCCTGTCGGTCGGTCTCAACGACCCCCAGGAGATCCTGAAGCTAACAAAACGTATGCGCCTATTGTGCCGGTGCTTGCAATACAACAATATCTATATACTACCAGTGGTTTCAATACTAGTATCAATGCTAACCTATTTATATAGTTTACCCATAGTTTATGCCCTACTATTGGGTATACCTAATACCCTATTTGTTACCTTGGCTATTTATTATTTCTGGAATATACTACCATTTAAAGTCATATATTTTTCAATTATGTCCAGATATTTAAAATTAAAATTATCAGCAATTTATCGACAATTATGTCAACAACTATCGGCTACTAATAAACGTCAGACAACTAACAACAGTAATCAAACTAAACGTATTGATTATTTAATCAAATCATTGGATAAATTATTGGTCGAAATCATAGACTATAACCAAACTTATTGGTCAAAATTTTTACTATATTTTTGGCTAATTTTTGGTACAGCTATGATATTTGTATTGTATATTATATTGTTTGTTACGTTTCCTTTAATACCAAAATTATTACTAATCTATGGTCTAATTGTTTGGTTTATTACATTTTTATTTGTTATAATAACTGCCGCATCGGTTAACTTATATGTGGATAAATCGTATAAATTATTATTAGTAACTTTAGATATATGTGACTAAAATTAGTGTTTTATTGAATGAAATATTTGCTTAAAAACATGAAAATATGTGATTATATTTACTTAAAATAGTCAAAATATGTGGTTATAATTACTTTAAAGTCAAAATATGTGATTATATTTAATAACAATTTATAAATTTATAAATTAATATTTGTTTTTTCTTATTTATACTTAAATACATAAATTAAAATTATACAACTTTTATACTGTTAGTAGAAATTAAAATCAATACAAATAAATCTTTAAATCATATTGTCTTTTAGTAGACATTAGAAAATTTTAAAAAACATAAATATTATGTTACAGTATTTGTCTAAAATTAACAAATAGTAATAATCTATAATACATTACATAAACATAAAATGCTTGTTATTTATTTTAAAATATTGAAAACAATAATACATATACTAGAAAAACATAAGAAAAATGTAATTTAGCTATTATTTTCCATTAAATTATATTTATATGTTAAATATGTGCTTATATTTGATAATATGTGACTACATTTCAAAATATGTTGTTATATGTGTTTATGTGACTAAAACTTTTGCCATAATTATTAGTTTTCAATCAATTGTTTATATATCTAATTATTTTGTTAATATCTTTAATCACTAAAAATATAAGTTATATGTGAAATAAATGCTCTAATTATTATATAATTTTAGCATTAATTATTAGATTATTTATGTATCAAAAATGTAAAATAAAATTATATTATGTATAAAATTAAAAAAAAGTTGTTAATTTTAGCAACACTAATGATACAAAAAAATAATAATTAAAAAAAAATATATTAAAAATAAACTATATATATAATTTATAGCTAGATATTAATATTTTAATTAAATATAACAATATTATTATTATATTACATTACAATATAATTATTACACCATTAGTTTTATTTCCATAATAGATATATAATAATAATTATTTATTTTAATAACAATAATAATTGCATTATTATTATTATATTATATTTAATAATAGATAATAAGATTGTAATTAAATTTAAGGTTATTTTTATAGATATCAAAAATAAACTTTAATTATTCAAAGATCATTAATAATTATCACTAAATATAATACAGTATATTTTATATGATATTTAATGATATAAAAATATTTATTGAGAAAAAAATAAATTAATTATAAATATTAATAATATCATTAATATATTTTGGATATACTTAAGACTAATTAAAATTATTATTATACAGTATATTGATATTATTATATTTATATATAGTGTATGAAAAAAATTTTGAAACTAAATTTTATATTAAATTTATATACATTAAGTTAAAACAATAAAAGCGAAAATAAAAACTAGAAAAAAAATAAATAATAACATAAACTATACTTTTAAACATATTTTTTCAATAAACAAATTTAGCTAAACTATTATTATTATTATTATTTAAAAAATGCTTTTTATTACACCTAATAAACTATTGCCCGAAAATATGGCCTACAAATCGGCGGCCTATCATTTATACCGAATCGGCTTAACTAACCATCGATTAGTCGTAGCCGTCGGTGATGATTGTTGTCCTCAACCAAAGAGACTATGGTTTAATCGACCCGTAATTGTATTCATTAGTTGTTTAGTCTATATTATTGAACGTATCCTATGTTTGCTACCTATTATTGATGACAACTATTGGCTATTGTTTGCACTACTGGGCGATAGGGGATACTTTTGGGGCATAAAATATGTGGAAATATATTCACCATTATTTATATTACTAGTAGTATTACTTCAATTAACATATTATTATAACTATATTCATGATATTAGACCAACATTTTTACGGGTATTCGAAATGATGTCCGGTTTACGGACACCCCTGTCGGTTGGTCTCAACAACCCCCAGGAGATCCTGAAGCTAACAAAACGTATGCGCCTATTGTGCCGGTGCTTGCAATTCAACAATATCTATATACTACCCATTGTTTCCATATTGATTGCCATCATAACCTATCTGTATAGTTTACCCATAGTCTATGCCCTACTATTGGGTATACCTAATACCCTATTTGTTACCTTGGTTATTAATTATTTCTGGAATATAGTACCATTTAAAGTCATATATTTTTCAATTATGTCCAGATATTTAAAACTAAAATTATCAACAATTTATCGACAATTAGGACAACAACTACTGACAGCTATTAATAAACATAAGATAACTAACAGTAATAACAATACTAAACGTATTGAAAATTTATTGAAATCTATGGACAAATTATTTGTCGAAATCCTAGACTATAATCAAACTTATTGGTCAAAATTTTTACTATACGTTTGGCTAACCTATGGTACGGCTATGATATTTGTTATGTATATCATACTATTTGTTACGTTTCCTATAATACCTAAACTATTGTTAACCTATGCACTGATTGTATGGTTTCTAACATTTTTGTTTATTATAATAACCGCTGCATCGGTTAACCTATATGTAGATAAATCGTATAAATTATTATATAATTTTAATGTAAATTTTTAAGATTATTTATGTGTATAAAAAATATATTTAAAAAAAATTATAGATAGAGATCATAATAATTATAATTAAACTACAAAAATATTGCATATAATTGTTTTCATAGATTAAAACATTAGATAATATATATTTGTGTATATATTTAAATATATACACATTAGATAATATATATTTATGTATATATTTAAATATATACACACTTTAGTTGAATAAGTTTACTAAATAAATAATTATTAACAATATCTCATAAAACAATAAAATAAATAATTATATAAATAAATTATTAATACAATAAATGGAGACCGGCAGACGCCTAATGGTTGCAGAAAGTCGGCAACAATAACGTTGAATTTTAATAAAAATAGAAATTACACACAAAAAATAAAATCATTTTTTTATTAAAATTACAAATGAAAATTGTTTGAAGCTATGGATGCCTTGAATGCAATGAATATCAAAATAACAAATGATTGCATTTCTATGAAAATTACTGATCATAGTGACTGTTATGACAACAACAACAACACACGTGTGGATAACAATAACATGCGATTTAAGTGTTTTTGGCCTAAATGTCGGTTTACAACTAATAGTAGACAACATTTTGATTATCATAAAACAACTCATACATTACATAAGCCATATAAATGTGATATTAATAATTGTAATCAAACATTTTCATTATCATCAAAATTAAGTAACCATAAAATTTAGTACATTTCAAAGATATCAATAAACATATTCCATTCAAATGTGATGTCGACTATTGCGGTCAAATGATTCAGTATGACAAAATATACTCAACTTTAGTCATGTAGGGTATCAAATGACTCGGTATAACAAAATAAACCAAACTTTAGTCATGTGAGTGATCAAATGATTCAGTATGACAAAATAAACAACTACTCATGTGCGTTATTAAATGATTAAGTATAACAAAATAAACAGCTAAAATCATATTTTTGCTTTTTTTTGAAAAAATAAAATAATAATTTTGATCTATTATATATTATTTTTGATTTACATGTGATTTTTATATACAGGTATTTTGTGCTTTAATTGCGCTTAAAATTTTTGTGTGTTATCTTTTCTTTAATTTACTTATAAATATTATAATCTCTTGAGTAAACATAGACATATATTTTGCCGGTCTCCAACAATAAAGTTATTATTATTTAAATTATTATAAAAATATTTGAAAATTATTTCTATCTATTATTAGTATAACTGAAGTTATACAACAAAACATAATATTTTAATTATTTATTAGTTTTAATTTATTAGTTTTAATTTTTAATTATACATTTCTATCACATTTATACTGTTTATACAGTAATTGAAAACAATTAAATATTTAAAAATTAAAAAAAAATTATTATCATTAGTATAATTATAATATAAGGAGTAATATTATTTTTGTGTGTATTATTATTATTAAGAAAAATTTAAATAATAAAATTAATTATTTTTTGTAATTATCATTGTTTATCTAAAATTATATATTTTTTTAATTTATTTAATAAATATTAAATATATAGAGTATAAAAATCTAATTAAGCAAAATAATAATAATAATAAATCATTATTATAATTAAAAAAAAATCTTAATTAATCATTTGTTTTAAATTATTAATGATTTATTTGTTAAATTTTATTTAAATAAAAAAAACAAAACTTAAATAATAATAATAAATGATTAGTTTATTTAGTTTCTAATGTTTACTGTATAAAAAATTAGAAATTTATGTAAAAAATTATAATTTTTTTTTGCTAAATATAATATTATTTATGATATAATTATTTATTTTCTGATTATAATTATATTAATAAGACTAAAACAGTATATAAACATTTGAGTAGTTTATTATTAATATCATATGCTATCTTAATGTATATAATATTAATACAGAAAAATACATTATAAAATAATAGTTATATATTTATTTAAATAATTATATTTAAAAAAAACTAATTTAAAAATTTTAAAAAAACATAATATTTTAATAATGTCTAAATTTTCAGCAATGTTTATGTAATTTGAAATTAAACTAAAAAAAATATAATTATAAATATCCTAATAAAATATAATTATAAATATCCTAATAAAATATAATTAATTTATACTCATAATATTTAATTATCAATTATCAATTAAATAATTTAAATATCAATTATTTATAAAATAATATTAGAAAATAATAATTTAAAAATATATTTATTATTTATACTTTATATACTATTATTAGAATCTATATTATAAATTATTATTACTTTATATATATATAAATAATAATTATTACAAAAATATAAAATTATTATATTAATTGTACAATAGTGTGCTAATAAGTTATTAATTTTAATTTGATTAATGATAATTATCAAGTTAGAAAATATCTATATAAAAAAATTTATATATTTTCATATATTACAATACTAGTAGTCATATAAATGCATATATTTTTATATGAAAAAAAATCAATAATAAAATAATGGTAAACAAAAAGTTTTAATAATAAAATAATTTTAATTCAAAAATTTAAAAAAAATTTACTTAAAATTAGTATTATTATACAAAACAAAAATGTCTGAATTTTCAACAAAACATTTATTACCCGAAAATCTAGTATACAAGTGGTCGGCCTATCATTTATACCGAATCGGCTTAAGTAACCATCGATTAGTTGGTGTCGCCGATGATTGTTGTCCTCAACTAAAGAGACTATGGTTTAATCGACCCGTAATTATAATTATTTTTTCTTTAATTTATATTATTAAACACACAATCTGTTTGTTCATCGATCAAAATAATTGGCTACTATTTGCACAGTTAGGCGATTGGGGATACTTTTTGAATATAAAATTATTATCGGATATATGTAGTCCATTGTTAGTACTATTAATGTTATTATCGGTAATAACCTATTCATATAACTATATCCAGGGTATTGAACCCAAATTTTTACATGTATTTGAAATGATGTCCGGTTTGCGTACACCCCTAGCGGTTGGTCTAACCACTGGTGATCTACAGGAGATCCAGAAGCTTATCAAACGGATGCAATTCATATGCAATTTGAGTCATTTAAATATTGACTATTTAGTACCCATACTGTCCGAAATAGTCTATATTTCAGGCTATTTAAGTAATTTATCTATAATTAATACTATAGTATATGGTATACCTAATACACTATTTGCAACATTGTTAACCTATTATTTTTTCAATAATATTACCTATCAATTGATTTATTTCTATATATTGTGTCGCTATTTGAAGCTAAGGTTAACTAAAATTTATGGACAATTACAGCAATCAATTAAAACCAATACTAAACGTTTAGCAATTAAAACCAATACTAAACGTATTGAATATCTATTGAAATTATTGGACCCAGTTTTAGCCGATATTAACGATTATAATCAAATTTATTGGTCAAAATTTTTACTATACGTTTGGCTAACATTTGGTACGGCACTGGTTGTCATGATATATACCCTAATGTTTGTCAAAATAAATTTCATTACAAATTTGATACTAATATATGCACTAATGGTTTGGTTTATTGAGTTTTTATTTATTTTACTAACGACAGCATCAGTTAACTTATGTGTTGATAAATCATATAAATTATTAACAAATTTTTATGTAAATTATTACTTTATAAAAAATGATCATGACTTAAATGTTTAAGAAATTAAATATTTAAGTAAAAAAAAAATTAATAAACTTAATGATAGAAATTGTTATAAAAAAATTATTAATTGATTGAAATTATTGTTTGTTTATATAAATATATTTTGAATAAAATTTGATTTTATTACACACTTTTTTTTAAAAAAAAATTATTTGTTTGTATTTAAATTTTACTAATTGTAAAAATAAATTATGTATAAAAAATTTTGTATAAATAATATTTTTGTGATAACATGATAAATTATAAACTAAATTACTTTTTAATATTAATTATTATCATTTTTAAATTATTAAAGTATTATATTAATTGTGTTTTTTTATTTTTTCAAATAAAAAATAAAGTTGCATTTTATTAAACAGTTTATATGTTTTTTATATAACTTATATCATAAATTGATAAAATGATTATTTAAAAAAAATAAATAAAAATCATGTATTAACAAAAAAATTAAAATATATGTTTTATTGAAATTATTATACAAATTATCATAAATTTTATATAAGTATTTAAAAACTTACTTTTTAATATTAATATTTTAGTATTTAGTATTGAGTAATTAAAATTATAAAAATAATGTATAAATTTTAAAAAAATTTACAAAATAATTTTTTTCAATATTAAAAATAACTTTATTATTTACTAATTTATTAATTGCTTATTTAGTTATAAGTATTATTTAATATATAGATTATATGGATATTATTATTATAGTTATTTTATATATTATTTTTTTAGATTATTATTCATAATAAATATAATTATAAAATTATTGATAAATCATAAATTTTATTACTTTTATTATAAATACATTCAACTTAAAATTTAAACTTAAACAATATGTTTATAATTACATTATTGTTTTTGTAAATAAATAAATTAGTTTTAAATATTATTATTTATATAATTTGGTTTATCTATATAAATATATATTTACAGTATAATGTATTAAATAGTAGTTGAAATAACATTTATACTGTAAAATAATAATAATATTTATGAAAAATAAATAAATAAATAATATCTATATTATTATTCGATAATCTATATAATAATTTTAAGCAAATAATTTGAATATAATAATTTAAAAAAAAACATAAAAAAAATTTATTTATTAAGTATAAATATAAAGCTATATATAAATATTATATTTAAAAAATTATTTACTAAACATTTCGTGATTATAAACATTGAATTAATTTTTTATCAAATAATTTGTATAACATTTGCATAATAAGTATAACCAATTGAAACCTATTTGATTAATATAGTTAAAGATAAATAACAAAATTATAATATTAATTTAAAATAATTAATTAATACATTAAGTTTAAATAAACTAAATAATTAAAATATTAATCAATAATTAACATATTTATAATATATAAAATAATTTATTATACAGTTAGTAGCAATAAGTTTCTGACCTTAAAAAAAATTATTATTATTAATTTAAAAATAATTATCGTTTAAATAAAATGTTTGAATTTTCGGCTAATAAACTATTGCCCGAAAATATGGTATACAAGTGGTCGGCATTTAATTTATATCGAATCGGCTTAAGTAGCCATCGATTGGCCGATAATTATTGTCCACAACAGAGACTATGGTTTAATCGACCCGTAATTATAATCATTGTTTCAATCGGTTATATTATTGAACGACTAATCTGTTTATTGTTTATCGATCCAAACAATTGGCTATTGTTTGCACTGTTAGGCGATTGGGGATACTTTACGGGTATTAAATCAATGACTAATCTAATCAGTCTATTGTTTGCCCTATTTATAGTTATATCGGAATCAATATATTACTATAACTATAGTCAGGGTATTGAACCCAAATTTTTACGGGTATTTGAAATGATGTCCGGTTTGCCGGGACGGACACCCCTGTCGGTTGGTCTAACCGATCGCCAGGAGATCCAGAAGCTCGTCAAACGTACCCATATATTATGCAAATATTATGACTATCATTACAAATATATAGTACCACCAGTTGGCCTATCCTTATGTCTAATGGTTTATCTATTGAAATTGCCAACAGTTTATGCCCTAACCATTGGTATACCAAATACTATACTAATGACTGTATGGTTATATTATTTATCAAATATTATATTATTTCAATTGATATACTTTTACATATTGTGCCGCTATTTAAAGCTTAGACATCGAAAAATTTATCGTCAATTACTTAAACTGATTTCAACTAATAATAACAATAATACTAATAAACGTATTGAAGATATTATGAAATCATTGGACAAATTGTTTGCCGATTTTACTGACTATAATCAGACGTATTGGTCGAAAATTTTGCTAAATTTTTGGCTAATATTTAGTACGGCTATTGTTTTCTTGATTTATATTATAATATTTATTGAAATTAATTTCCTAATTAAATTCAGCCTAGTTTATGGTCTATTGTTTTGTTTGATTGCATTTTTATTTATTATATTTACAACAGCATCGGTTAATTTATGTACAAACGATTCATATAAATTGTTATATAAATATTATTTTAAATTTATTTGAATTTTCAACAACAAAAAAGATAATTATAATATAAATATACAAATAATTAAATGATTTTATTTTATTTTTCTAATAATTTAAATTGTGCTTTAAATATATAGAAACTTATTTTTAAAAAATAATAATAAATTGCTTATATGATTAAAAAAAATATATAAATTATTATTATGATTATAAACACAAATAAATAAATTAAACTTTTTTTTTGCAAATAATAATAATAATTACATTACTAACTAACTATAAATAATAATACAAATTAATACTTCAATTAATTAACTACTATTTTATAAATAAGTATTTTTTAAAGTATAAAATAGTTTTTTAATTTACAGTAAATTTACTATCATTTTTCTACATAATACAAAATACAAGTAATTTTTTATAATAAAAAAATTAAAATAATAAACTATAATTAATGTTTCACTAAATATAAATAATATTATATTAAATATTTTAGAAACTATAGTTTTTATGTATATAATTATGTATATAACTAAAAAACAACAACATTAATTATTGTAAATATATATAATATCTGATTAATTAAAATAAATATATCTAAATTTTTTATAATAATTATTTAAAAAATTTATTTGTTATAATAATAACTACTATAACTAAAAATTATAATTTGTAAGTTTTATTTAAACATATTTTTTAGATTATTGCTTAATTATAAATTATATTTAATATATAAATAATATTAAGCAATAAATAAAACTATTTATAGTATTATTATCATTAAACAAACAAATGTTTGTCTTAATGTATATTATAAATGATTTATTTTTTTTCACTAAACTATAATAGCAAATATATATATACAGTATATAACCATTAATTAGAAATATAAATTATGCATAGACTGACCAAATAATACAGTTAGCGCCTGTATTATACAGATTTTAATTTTAATTTTAAAATAAATATATATTAATATATATAAAACAAATAATTAATTTCAATATTAATTTTTTTTTTAAAATAATAGAAAATGATTTTAATTATTTTTATACTAATTTTTAAATTAAAACATTAATAATATAAATTTAATTTATTAAAACGAGTCAAATAAAAAAAATAGTATTAATTTAAAATTACCAATTTAAGAATATATATATATATATATTTATTTATTTAAACTTTAATAAATATAAATTTATAAATAAATATATTTTAATATACAGGTGAGGTAAGGGAAATATAAAATACAGGTTAGAAAAAAATAATGGTCAGTCTAATTATGATTTACTAATCAAAAAATGATTTAAACTTAATGTAATTATTTAAAAACTAATTAATCATATTAATAACAATAAACAAAAAATTCAATGCAATTATTATTAATGATAATTTTTATTTTAATTACTAATTTGTTTTTTAATATATATATATATATATAATACAGTATATATAGGTATATATATAAATATAATAATATATTTAAGTAATATAAAAATAGATATAATAATTATAAGATTGACATAATTTGTGAAAATAACTAAAAATATATATTCAAAAAAATAAAAAAAATATTTATTATAGAGATAGCTTAAAAAAAAGTTTTTAAAAAATAAAATACACAAAAAATTAATAATAAACTTAATGTTTACATAATTTTTTTTTAAAAATTAATTAATTAATTTAATTTTAAAAATTTAACAAAAAAATGACTGAATTTTCAGCTAATAAATTATTGCCTGAAAATCAGGTATACAAGTGGTCGGCCTATCATTTATACCGAATCGGCTTAAGTAACCATCGATTAGTAGCCACCGGCGATGATTGTTGTCCTCAACAACAACAACCTAAGAGACTATGGTTTAATCGACCGATTTGTATAATAACTGTAATTATGATTTATATTTTTGGACACATAATATGTTTATTTATAGACAATACTAATACTGATAATAAACTATTGTTTGCACTGTTATTCAATTGGGAACTAATTATGGGTCTGACCTATCAATTAAGCTTATGTTTTCCGTTAGTCCTATCGTTGGCGTTACTATCAGAGCTGACATATGTCTACAATTATATCCAGGGTATTGAACCACGATTTTTACGCGTATTTCAAATGATGTCCGGCTATCGGTGGACACCCCAGTCGGTCGGTCTAACCGACCGCCAGGAGATCCAGAAGCTTACGAAACGGATGCGCTGGTTATCCATTGTGTGTCAGTTTAATAGTTTATATATAATACCAGTTTCCGGTCCAGTGGTAGTCATAATAATATTTCTTTGGAATTTTCCCATAAATTTTCTAACTATATTACTTGCTGTTATTAATTCAATATTTCAATGGTTTATTATCTATTATTTCTGGAATATACTACCGTTTCAGTTGATCTACTTTTACATACTGTGCCTGTATTTAAAGCTCCGATACCTTGAAATCCAACGACAATTACGACAACTAACTACTAAACAACTTAATACCAAATCAACTAAACGTATATTGAATTTAATGAAATCTATGGACAAACTATTTGTCGATATCTCCGACTATAACCACACGTATTGGTCAAAGTTTTTGATATACGTTTGGCTAACTTTTGGTACATTTATTGTTTTGCTATTATATATAATAATTTTTATTAAAATTAATATTTTGCCACTACTTGTCGTATTTGTATACGCATTGATTGTCTGGTCCATTGAATTCATATTTATTATAATAACTGCCGCATCCGTTACTACCTGTGCTGATAAATCATTGAAATTGTTAACAAATTATTATATTAAACATACATAAAATGAGTTTTATTATTCAAAAAATCATTTTTTTTCAAAGTTTACTAATACTATATATTTTATATATTGTTAATTAAATATAATTATTAATAATTATGAATTATAAATGATTTTATTTTATACAATTAAAAAATAACTAAATAAATATTTTTTTATTTAAAAACTTTAGACAAAATAATAAATATATATTAATGATATTTTTTTGTATACAAATATATTTTAAAATATAATATAATAATTAATCAAAATATTTAAAAAAATAAATTATAATAATTTATGATAAATTTAAATATTTTATTATTGTTATCTGAAAACATATTAGTATTATTATTATAATTATTTTATTCATACAATATATTAAAATTTTTATATATAAATAATAATTAATTATATTTTATTTTATTACCAAATATACAATCAAAAAATAATAAATTTAAATAATGATATTTTACTGCAATAATAAATGTTATTTAATTTAAAAAAATAAATTATAAAATTATATATATTGTAACGGTCTAGTAATACTAGTAGTATTCATTGGGTGTTACAACCCGTTGCAACTACTTATTAGATAAAATTATTTATCACTACATAGTTCAGTGTATACTACTTAGATAGAAATTATTTATCAATACATAGTTCAGTGTATACTACTTAGATAGAAATTATTTATCAATACATAGTTCAGTGTATACTACTTAGATAGAAATTATTTATCAATACATAGTTCAGTGTATACTACTTAGATAGAAATTATTTATCAATACATAGTTCAGTGTATACTACTTAGATAGAAATTATTTATCAATACATAGTTCAGTGTATACTACTTAGATAGAAATTATTTATCAATACATAGTTCAGTGTATACTACTTAGATAGAAATTATTTATCAATACATAGTTCAGTGTATACTACTTAGATAGAAATTATTTATCAATACATAGTTCAGTGTATACTACTTAGATAGAAATTATTTATCAATACATAGTTCAGTGTATACTACTTAGATAGAAATTATTTATCAATACATAGTTCAGTGTATACTACTTAGATAGAAATTATTTATCAATACATAGTTCAGTGTATACTACTATTAAATAGTCAACTCACTTTTACCGACGGTAATTATTGACCGACTTTGTATTGACACGATAGCTATTGAGTAGTTTCCGCAGTTTGTTGTGGAACTGATTCGGTGACAGCTGTAGTATCTTCAACTGTTGTTATCTTAATTATGTCGACTGCAGTCCTGTTGGGATCAATTCAGTGATAGTTATCGTGTCTTCAACTGTTGGTATCTCTTCAGTTGGAATCGCTTCTTCAGTTGTAATTGATTTTCTCTTTGGTTTAATAATCTTTTTCTTACTGATTATGTCGACTGCAGTCCCGTTGGGATCAATTCAGTGATAGTTATCGTGTCTTCAACTGTTGATATCTCTTCAGTTGGAATCGCTTCTTCAGTTGTAATTGATTTTCTCTTTGGTTTAATAATCTTTTTCTTACTGATTATGTCGACTGCAGTCCCGTTGGGATCAATTCAGTGATAGTTATCGTGTCTTCAACTGTTGATATCTCTTCAGTTGGAATCGCTTCTTCAGTTGTAATTGATTTTTATTTAATTTCAAACAAAATTAATAGTAATAATAATGACACATATATTTTACATACAATTTATTTATTAACTTTTATTTCATACTAGATTTTTACATATCATTTCATGTTTACAACAACACTGCTAATCCTCTACTCGATCGGGAATTCCTGATCCCAACAGTTTTGTTGGACGATCAGTACGGGTGGAGTTTCACTCACAGTACACATAACAATACCATTCAAGGAATGGTATGCTGTATGTGTGTGTGTGTGTTATACATGTATACTAAAATTGTTTTCGTTAAAATAGTTTGTTAAAAATAGAAACTATTTTTAATGACTATTTTAATATATATATATATATAAAAGTACATTAATAACTTAAATAAATTATTTGTAATTACATTTTTTAGTTTGAATAATGATTATAACTTTAACTATAAATTATAACTAAAAAACAATGAAAAAATAAAGCTAAAAATAATATATAAATACTAGTTATACTGAATATATAACTTTATATATATATAACATCTATAATTTATATAAAATATATATATATATATATATATAACTTAAAATATATTATTTTAAATGTTGTAATATAATATTTATAGTAAAGTTTTAAAAAAAAGTTTTGTTTAAAAAATGTCTAATTTTTCATCTAAAAGATTATTACCCGAAAATATGGTATACAAGTGGTCGGCCTATCATTTATACCGAATCGGCTTAAGTAACCATCGATTAGTCGTAGCCGTCGCAGATGATTGTTATCTTCAACAGAGACTATGGTTTAATCGACCCGTAATTATATCAATAGTTTCCATGATTTATATTATTGAACGTATAATATGTTTGCTGTTTATCAATGATCCAAACAATTGGCAATTGTTTGCACTGTTAGGCGATTGGGGATATTTTTTAGACATTAATTTATATACAGATTTAGGTACCCTATTGTTTACATTGTTAATGTTATTATCGGTAATAACTTATTATTATAATAACAACATACGGGCTATTGAACCAACATTTTTGCGCATATTTGAAATGATGTCCGGTTTGCGGACACCCGTGAGTGTAGGCCTAACCGATCCCCTGGCAATCCAGAAGCTCGTCAATCGGATGCGTTGGCTATCCCTGTGCTGTCAATATAATAATACATATCTAGCACTGGCCAGTTCATTGGTTATATATGTAATTTATTATATTAATTTACCCCTAAATTATGCTATCCTAGTATCGATACCTAATACCATATTTATCGGATCGGTTATCTATTATTTCTGGAATATACTAACCTATCAGATGATCTACCTGTACATACTGTGCCGGTATTTAAAGCTCCGGGTGGTTGAAATCTATAATCAAATACTACAACTAATAACAATTTCTACTAATAGTACTAAACGTATCAAAAAATTAATGAAATTATTGGACAAATTATTTTCCGATATTAATGATTATAATCAAACTTATTGGTCAAAGTTTTTACTGTATATATGGTTAACATTAGGTACGGCCAACATATTAGTATTATATATGCTATTGTTTCGGACATTTGATTTGCCAACAAAACTGGTACTAATTTATTGTCTAATTTTATGGTTTATTCAATTTTTATTTATTATACTGACGGCTGCATCGGTTAACTATTATACAAATAAAACCTATAATTTGTTATATACTTATTGTTTGAATATTAAATAATAATTATTTATTTTTTAAAAAATAAATAGTTTTTTGTTTATAAATTATTTCTATATATTTTCTAAATAAATAAAAATAATAGAATATTTTTATTTATATATTAGAAAAAATTTCGAATTTTTTTTTAAAATAAATATTACAAATAAAAATTATTAATTAATTAATTAATTAATTTGAAACTTATTGTTAATTTTTATTCAATAATAAATTATTGTTAACTTATAATAATAATTATTAATAAACTGATTAATAAACAGATTAATAATAAATTTAATTGTTTATAAATAAATGTGTGCTTATACATGTTGTTTAATAAAATGTTATGAAAACTTTATGTATTTATTTCTATATTTTTTTTAATTATAAGTATTCTATCAGTAATATATATTTAAAAAAATATTATAAATATTATTATTTTTTTATATATCAAATAATAAGTTATTGTTGGGTGCAAATAAAAACATGATTTATTATTATTATTATATTTAATAGTTAAAACCATTAATAAACCAAAATCATTAATATTATTAGTAAATGTAATAATAATAAATTAACTTCTTATTTGAGATATAAAAAAAGTAATAAAAATTATAATAAATAATTTTTTTAATATATATATATTAATGATAACATTAAGTATTAAACACACACAAAAAATAATTAATTATTTTTATTTAAAATAGACTGTTAGGCAATTGAGGGGATATTTTTGGATAATTTTAAATAATTTTAAATTTAAATAATTTGTATTTTTAAAAATAAATTATACTCTATTGAAAAAATTAAAATAAACATATATTGCTAATTAATAAATAAAAACTGTAAAAAGATTATAAAAATTTTTAGTTTAGTTTAATTAGCTAAATATTGTTGTAATCAAAATAATTAAAACTTTTATAAAAAATAATTAATTAATTTTTAAGTAATAAATTATATGCTAATAAAAATGATTAATTATATTTAGTTATAGTGTATATATAAAATTATATTTAGAAAATAATTTTTTTTAATTATTGCTTTTTTAATTCTAATATTTAATTACATTATAGATATTTATTTAATTTTTTATTTGATAAATAGTTTAATTTATTTATAATTAATGATTAATAATAATTTTTACTACTATTAGACAATATATTAGTTATTAAATACAGTTTAGTCACAGCTATTTTAGTCTTTTGAAAAAAACTATTTAACTAAAAATACATTTTTAAATGACAATGTTTATTGCATCTAAAAATATTTTAAATATAAATAAATAAATATTTTTAATTTTAATAAGTTTTATATTACAGTACAATTGCATTCAAATAAAACTTAATTATAACTAAATATAGTATATATATATATATATCGATAACTAATAAATGTAATGTTTATTTTAATTTTATGTCAACAAAAAAATAAAATAAAAGTTTTAAAAATAAAGTTTCTATACAAAACAAAAATAGTAATTATATTATGCTTTACTAAACATAATATAAATAATGATTAATATATAAATATAATATATATAATATAATATAATATATATAATATAATATAATATATATAATATAATATAATATATATAATATAATATAATATATATAATATAATATAATATATATAATATATGCAATATTTACATTTAAAAATATCATTAATTAAAAGTAATATAATATCATGTTTTAATATAATAAATAATAATACATTTTTATTTTATTTTTATTTTTTTACTGACAATGCAGTCATAATAAATATAAATGAATTTATAAACCATTTAAATAATAAAATTAAATTTTTTTGATTATATAAATAGTGTTATAACTATAATATAAATTTATAACTAAAAAATCAATATCAAATATATATATATAAGTGTATATATATATATATATATATATATATATATATATATAATCAACAACATTAAATATTGGTTTTTATTAAAAAAAAATACTAATAATAATAAACTTTATTTTTTTTTTAAAATGTCAATCATTTTATCTAATAAGTTATTACCTGAAAATCAGGTATACACGTGGTCGGCCTATCATTTATACCGAATCGGCTTAAGTAACCATCGATTAGTAGCCGCCGATGATTGTTGTCCTCAACAGAGACTATGGTTTAATCGACCCGTTATTATAATCATTGTATTTGTTATCTATTTTATTAAACGTATAATCGGTTTGTTTATTATCAATGATCCAAACAATTGGCTACTATTTGCACTGTTAGGCGATTGGGGATATTTTTTGGGTATAAACTTATTTTATGATTTAAGTTCATCAATGTTTGCATCGATGATACTATTATCGCAATTAACTTATTATTATAATTACTGTCGGGATATAAAACCAACATTTTTGGGGGTATTTGAAATGATGTCCGGTTTGCGTACACCCGAGAGTGTTGGTCTAACCGGTAATCCCCAGGAGATCCGGAAGCTTATCAATCGGATGCGCTGGTTATCCCTGTGCTGTCAATACAATAGTAATTATATAATAACCATATCGTGTGGTTTAGTTATATATTTGATTTATTTTATACATTTGCCACTCGGCTATGCCCTACTATTGGGTATACCTAATACACTGTTTGTTTTGTTAGTTATCTATTATTTCTGGAATATCCTATCCTATCAATTGGTCTACTTTTACATACTGTGCCGCTATTTAAAGCTCCGACATCTGGAAATCAATAGACAATTACGACAACTGATAGCCATAACTACTACTACTACTACTAAACGTATTATAAATATTATGAAATCATTGGACAAACTGTTTGTCGATATTACTGACTATAACCGCACTTATTGGTCAAAAATTTTACTATATATTTGGCTAACATTTAGCACATCTAATGTATTAGTTTTATATATATTATTGTTTCGTACAATTAATTTATTAACTAAACTAGTATTAAGTTATTGTTTTATTTTATGGTTTAGTCAATTTTTATTTATTATAATGATAACCGCATCGGTTAACTACTCTATTAATAAATCCTATAATTTATTATACAGTTATTATTTAAACTATTAATTTTTAATAATTTTTTAGTTTTTATTCAAAAATAAAATAAATAAATATTTTTGTCAATTAATTGTATTTAATAAACAAACAATAAAAATGAAATATTTTTTTTATTAAGTATTTTTGTTTCAAAACTTTTCAAAAAAATAATTAATAGTTTAATTAATAAAAAAATACTGTTGTAAATAATAATTAGTTATTATAAATAAATAATAAATTATTGTTAAGTAATAAAATTATTTGCTAATAAAATTATTAATGATATTTAGTAATAATAATTATTAGTGTATTGATTAATAATTTTTTATACTCTATTAAATAGTTGTTATAATAGTTGCTAAAAAACGTCAAATAGTTTTTCAAATAGTTATTTAAACTGTATTAAATAGTTGTATATAATTGCCAAAAAAGCCAAATAGTTATTGAAATAGTTATTTATTTTCTTATAAATATTTGCAACTGATATATAATTCACTTGTTTTCAGCATATTTACAAAAATGATTTATATAAATAAACTAATTATTTCTATTGTTAAAAAAGTAATATGAGTTAATAACAGTTTACATATTTTATATAATTTATATAACTATTACTTTTTGTTTTTACATATAATTGTGCAATATTTTACAATTTAATGCTTATATTTTTCAAAATCAATGAAATAATTATTTATAAGTTTTTATAGTTTCTAACCCAACAAATAGTTATTTATAGTTATAATAAAATTTCGGAAATAGCGTCCACTGGTCAACTTCGGTGGACATACTAAGTCCCAGTTATAAGCGTTGAACCGACAAAATAATTTTTTTAGTTGGAAATCAAGACACTAATAATTATATTTACCAAAATAAATTTGATAATATTTTTTGTAATTTTTATAATTAATTATATTAGTAAATTATATTTTTATAAAGAAAATAAATATATTTTGCAATTTTTCATAAATAGTTTAATTTATATTATAATTAATTATATTAATTTTTTGTTTGAAAAATATATATTTATAAAATAAAATTTAATTTAAATATAATTGTCATTTATATTATCATATATTTAATGTATAGATAATAACTTTATGACAATAATAATTTCTAATAATAATTATAATAATTTTTTATAATAAAATAAAAATTTATTTATTTATTATATATATATTTAAAATATTTGGCTATTATTTTATAAATAAAATTTTATGTTAGCAAACATTATTTTTATATTATATTATACATAAATATTGACAAATATTAATTTTTATTGATTATCAATTAAAAAATATACATATACTCAAATTTAAGTGCATTTAACTTTAATTATAATAGTTATTGTTTTTTTATGTAATTTATTTAATAATTTATTTACTAGTATTGAATAAATTATTTTTTAATATACTGTATTAGATAATAAAGTGTATTAAAAAATAATAATATTTTTTCTACTGTTCTGTAATTTAATATTATAAAAAAAAGTTGTTATATGTTTAATAAAATTCAAAGAAAATATTAAAATAATAATTATAATTAATATCTTAAATAATTTGTTTAGTATTAATAATTAATAACTTAATTAATTTTTATAATAATAAACTATTGACTACTGTTTTAGTTAAATTAATTATTATAAAATATATTAAAATTTATTATTAATAATAATTATTGATGTTTATTATATTAATATAAAAAATTATATTTAATTATCTTGTTTATCAATTTTTTTTTATAATTTATTGTTTTTCAATAATAACTGAAATTATTATATTTATTACTTTAAGTTAATAAATATAATGTTTGTTGTTAATATCTATTAGTTTTCAACATAAATAATATCTAAATATATATATACGGTATATATTTATTAACTATTATTGTGTTTACCTATTAATCTGTTTAAATACAGTACTTATGCTTAAAAATTTAATTAATAACTTAAAATATGATATTATAGCTATTATATCAATTAAACAAAATTTATAACCATAATAATATATATTGCATTTTATAATTAAATTAATAATAATTAATTAAAAATAATTTACTACTAAAACTTTTATTAAAATATTTTTTTTTATATATAACTTTAATAAACATTTATTTTAAAACAAAAATGTCAATATTTTTATCATATAAATTATTACCTAATAATATGCAATACAAGTGGTCGGCCTATCATTTATACCGAATCGGCTTAAGTAACCATCGATTGGCCGCCGATGATGGCTGTCCTCGACATAGACTATGGTTTAATCGACCCGTAATTATAATCATTGTTTCAATAATTTTTATTATTCAACGTATGATCGGTTTGTTTATCATCGATGATCCAAACAATTGGCAATTGTATGCACTGTTAGGTAATTGGGCCTATTTTTTTGGTATCAATTTATTTTATGATTTAAGTACAATAATGTTGGCATCGATGTTACTATTATCACAGTTAACCTATTCATACAACTATATCGAGGGTATTGATCCGAAATTTATGGGTGTATTTGAAATGATGTCCGGTTTGCGGACACCCCAGTCGGTTGGTCTAACCGATCGCCAGGACATACATAAGCTCATTAAATGGATGCGCTGGCTGTCCATAGGTTGTCAATATAATAGTAATTATATAATAACCTTATTGTGTGGTTTAGTTATATATTTAATTTATTTGATATATTTACCCTGGTATTATGCACTAGTATATGGTATACCTAATACCCTATTTGTTACCCTGGCTATTTATTATCTATGGAATTGCCTGACATTTCAATTGATCTATTTTTATATACTATGCATGTATATTAAATTAAAATCAATTAAAATTGATCAACAATTAAAACAATTGCTAACTATTGATAATAAATATCCAATAAATACTACTAATACTATAAAACCTATTCAACATATTATGAAATTATTAGATAAATTGTTTGCCGATATATCGGACTATAACCTGACGTATTGGTCAAAGTTTTTACTGTATATATGGCTAACACTGGGAACGGCTAATGTATTTGTTTTGTATGCCTTACTGTTTGTTACAATTGATTTCATACCTAAACTAGTATTACTATATTGTTTTATTTTATGGTTAATTCAATTTATGTTTATCATACTAATGGCTGCATCGGTTAACTATTGTTTTAATAATACATATAATTTGTTGAACAGTTATTATTATTATTTAAATTTTTAGTTATAGATTATTTATATTAAAATTTTATTAAAATTTATAAAAATTTATATGTTACTATTTGAATTTTTATAGACTTTAATTTAATATTTTTTCCATAATAACAAAAACTATTGATAATTTTGTATTAATTAAATAATTATTTAAACTAATTATGTAATCAAATAATAATAATTGTTTTTTATAATAGATATTTTTTGTATTTAATTAAAATCATTTATTATTTTATTAAAATACATAATTATAATTTTCATTATAAATATAATACACAATTATTTACTATATATAAATTTTTAACAATTTTTTGTTTTGTTTTTCTTACTAATATTACTAAAAATATATATATTTATAATTAATATAACAATCATGTTAATAAGTTAAATAAATTTTACTTACAATATAAAATACATATTCAAAAAAAAATATGATAAAAAAATAAATGACAAATTATAATGATTTTTTGTGTAGTTAGAAGTTATATTTGAAAATAAAATAAAATTTTTAAAACTTTTATTTTTATAATTATATAACAAAATATGCACTTAAATGTAATTTCTACATAAAGTTTTTTTTATTGTGAACATTAATTATATTATATATGATAAATTATATTAAACACACAAAATTAATTATATTTATTAAAATAATAAGATATTAGTTTATGGATAGAAAAATATAATTTAAATAATTAATTATATTTTTAGTTTAAAAATTACATTATATTCATATAAATATATTATAAAATATAATATTAATAAATTATATCATAATTATTGTAAAATTAATGTAAGCATAATTAGTTATATATTATTTATGAATAATTTTTTATTATTATATATAATAATCTAATATAAGTAGTATATGGTATACTTGACACGGATTAAAAAGATAACAGGGGTAGACTAGGTGAAACTAATCCGATTATCGCTAATCCCCTACTAATCCGCTTATCGTTAATCCGATCACTCCGGGCGTAAAAGTTATGAATGAAATAGTATTACTACATGTAGTAGTAGTACTATTATCCATTAATAAATTATGTAAGTGTGTAAAAGTGGTATTATTCAATATGTCACGTGACATATTGCATCACAATAAATTAAAATATCTCTTATTGTGCACCTATTTTTTGATTTATTATTTTTATTTTATTAAATACAGTTAAAGTTAAATACAATTAAATGGTTAAATACAATTAAATGGTTAAATACAATTAAATGGTTAAATACAATTAAATGGTTAAATACAATTAATTTATAACTAATTACTAATGAGAATAATATTCGCTGATATTTTTTATAAAATTATAATGGCCGTAGTTTTTGCTATGTGCAAAATATTCAATATAAATTTTATTTTCTAAATAATTACACTTGTGTTTTAAATATAAATATTTATTATCATATGCATTAATAATAATTAACTGAAATCCAATGTTCCCCAATTCATCAGACAGTGTCACTAAATAGTCTTGCATATAATCCCAGTCTGATGTTAGCAATGGATTATTCCATTTGAAGCACGCGTTTATACACAACTTATAACTTTTTGCGACCAATAATTTATCACTGTATCTTTTAGCGCCAATTAAACGAAACCACTCATTATTATTTGTCAATGACTTGTACTTAAAATTATCACAATGCCAACTATACCCTAAAAGTATAGCTTTATATCCACTATTATTATCGTTGTGGTGAAATGTTATTACACTGCGTTTCTTTTTACTCTTTGTTAAATACTTATGCATTTCAATTTTAGTGATATTGTTTAAAGAATTTAAATAGTTATGATTTAATGATGGTATATCATTGTTCTTATTAATAGATTTATACTTATTAATATTATTAATAATAATATTTTCTTTATTATCACTCTCTTGCTGACGAAATACTTTACTAATAGTTTCATTTACTCTAAACTCCATTATAAATAATCAACACAATATTATGATGTCACTAAATAATAAAATAACTGAATAAGTATAATAAGTTAAATAAAATAAAGTGAACTCATTAATTTATGAGAAACTAATCTATGCATTTAGTATACTGATATACAATACTTGCAATGAGTTTTGTAATTTATAACTCATGCGCACTAAGTGTTCAATAAATGTTGACTCAATCACGTATATCAATTTAATTATTAATGATGCAATACTTACTATTATTTATAAAACAATTAGATATGATTATTTTTATTGTTTCAAAAATTTATATATTATAATTTAAACGATAACAAATTATACTAAAATTATTGACAACTAATAATTGTAATACTAGTTATGTATCAACTAACAATAATTTAATAATATACTACATTACAACATTAATATAATTATAAAATTACCTGTTTAAAACATGTATAATAAGATAAATTAAATGAAATGAACGTTTAAAGCTATGCAAAGCTAATGAAATGCGTTAACTGCTATGCAATATTGCAATATGTGGTGCTATGTATTACGCCTGCGCACAAAGTGTAAATGCTGTTAATGCATAAATGTTGATGCAATCATATGTTTATCAAAAAATATATATAATTATAGATGATGCAATAAGTTTCTTGATATTATTATTAACACTAATATATTACTATTATTTCTTTTACTTAAAATAATCATAACACTAGAATAGTAGTTAACTCTTATTATAACTTAGTATAATAAGTAATAAAATAATTTTTTTGTTACAATTGAAGTAAGTTTTAATAAAATTATTTAAAATAAAAAATGATGCAATACAAAATTCAGTAGTTCTTATTATTACACTAAAGACTATTATTATAAATAATTATAATATACTGTGAATTAAAATTGTTTATTACAAGTTTTACGATTATTTATATATTAACTAATATATATAACTTAAATGCATCCATTAATACACTCTAATAGAATAATGCTAGATATTAAGATAGCTTGTATGCAATACGTTGAGCTATGTATTACGTCTGCGCAAAACCGACTATTAAATGTTGATTCAATATAACTGGTTCAAACCGGTTTATTATTGTTAATGCAATCACATGATTAAAGAACCGGTTATTACTAGTTTAAAAATATAGATAAAAATAATGAATTCCTAAACCTAGTTATAGTCATTATATATATATCGTAGATATAATTTTAATAAGGTATGTATTAGATATTGTTTATAATACGGATTGGCTGTATATACTAGTGGATTTGTAATAAAAATATATACATATATATATTTAGACAGTTATGATAGAAAATTTTTCGTTGAGTTATATACTAAAGATATAATACTGTTTTTTTCGAATATTAAGTTTTAAAAGCAATATTTAATTTATTTATGTTAAAGTTATATTGTATAAGTAATTTTCTTAATGCGTTGTAAAGAATATATGTATTACAGTATATTATACTGTATAGTAACTTGTAAAGTATATAAAATAAAGAGTAACTTGGTTATATTAAATCTATGTACTGTATATAAGTGATAATTAAACTACTACTTAATTTGTTATTAATAATATCTTAATTTATATTAATTATAAATATTGTACTATAAAAAATACCTATTAATTTATCTATAATGTTATAATATTATCATACTGAGTACAAGTATTAATATTACTGCTTTATATTCTATTATTTTTACATTTTAGTAATATATATCTATGATATATTGTACCAAAACATATACTATTTTTGAAATATTATACTACGTCAACTTTTAATTACATTAACTATGTAAGAACGTTTGGTCATTATTCCGGATCTTCGGATCAGTAATCCATCTCCGAGACAGATACAAGACTTCAAAATAATATTAGTTATATATAACGCAGCTATCAATAAACAGAACTTCAAATGGGTCATTCATATACACTGTGACGTAATAGATAAGCTATAAAAATTGACCATACCCTTTAATCTTTTATAAGTAATCTTTTAAATCATAAATTACGTTACAGTTCCTTATAAAATATATCTAGCTTTACTTATTGTTTTGTAAATTTTACTTATAATTCACTTTAAGGCTATATGACGGTTAACTCACAGACTAAACCGTCAAATACTAATATTATTTTATTTAATAATATATTAACTTAAAATTAATAATACATAATACATTTTATTAACATATTAAAACATATTACACACATAAAAATTATTTTAAAAGAAAACTATTTTATTTTGTGTTATAAATAAATAATATTGTACTATAAATTTATAAAGATACATTACTATTATGTTATATATTTATATTTCTACATTAATTTTAAATATTTGTACATTTTACTAAAATATATCTATTATTTATTGTACTCTAGCATATATTATACTAATTTTTATAATTTTACTAGTTATACATTATAATACCCTATTATGTCATAATATACATTGTATTGTACTATTATTTTTAACTATTATTGTTGTAATATAGTAGCATTGGAATAATTAATTTCTATATTTGATTATATACTAATAGACTATTTAGTACAATTATATATATTTACTTCATAGTTAATTTTATTACCATAATTTTTTTAAATAATACTATTTTATTTAATTTATTTAAATCTTTTTTTCAGTATTACTTTTTTCATATTACAATTCGTATTATTAAGTTATATAACAAAATTATATTACACTATTACTGTATTATTTGACTATACTAATCTTATATTATTATATTAATACATTAAAATTATTAAACACTAATTTATTTATATTTTATTATTATTTATTCAATATAATTAAAAGTTTTATTTTTTATTACGTTTATTTTTAAAACACTATTTTAAAAATAAATAGCTATTACAATTACACAATTTAAAATTTATTATAAAAAATAATAAATTATATTACAAATACACTATTTTACATTTTAGTTAATTTATAAACTAGTAATACAATATTTTAATAATAATTATAATAAATTAAACTATTACAATATATTTTACTATACATGTACGATATATTACTAGCAGATTAATTAAACATTATGATATATTTATAAATATTAAATAATATATCTTTATTATGATCAACGAAAACTAATATATTAATTTACATTATGACTGTTTTAACATATTATAATATGGAAATAATGATATACTATTAATAATCGTATACAGTATATCTTTTTTATATTCAATAACTTAAATAAATAACAATTTTACATTGTTTTTCAATAATACTGTCTTATTTTACACTATTTGTATATTAATTTATATATTAACTATTTTATATAACACTATTAAATTACGTTTACCTATACAATTACGTTTACCTATACAATTACAAAAGCAGATAACATACAGTTTAAATATATAATGCTATTTTTATATTTATGTTATACTGGACTACATTATACCATTAAACAGTATGACTATACTTATGACTTAATTAAAGCACTAATTATTAATATAACATTATAATTAATTAGTTTTGCATTTGATAATAACTTAATATATTTGAAATACACTACACAAACTAATTTATATTAATTAATAATAGTATAATTAATAAAAAAAATGTTTAATCCTATTACACATCTAAATTATTTGATCTATAACTAACTAGCTTAAACATAATTATGTAATTATGCAGTACACTTACACTATTAAAACAGTATAACTAGGTTATACTACACTATATTCAACTAATTATTAATATAATTATAGGCTATAGCACAATATTTATAATAAATATTATTATATTTTACTTTATAACTATGTATATTTAAAAGTATCTTTACAATAATTTACGACATAACAATGAAATATTTCTTTATAATACGTTATATTGTATCATATAATATAACTTTATTATATATAACTATATCTATACTAATTAAAAATGTTATTATAATCAATTCTCTATACACTTGTTAACAAAAATAGTAATCTATTCTGCACTATATTAGTTAAAAATATCTTAACGTGACATTATAGTACATTACAATTACCAACTCTAGATAATAGTACAACTTTATTTTACTACACAAATATATACTATAACTAATATATTCTACTACATTTACATTAATTTATTATATAATTTTGTTATATTTAACTACTTTTACACTATTTAACTAAACAATTATATAAATATAATATATACTTACATTATTTAACTCATATACAGTATAAGTATATTATACTACACTATGATCATATTAATTATTAATATAACTAAATGATATTCAACTATATTTTTATTAATTTATATTAAAAATATTATACATTACTATTATTACAATTAATTATAATATATTACTTTAACTTTTCATTAGCTGACAGTGAAATAATGGATTATTACACAATTCATATACATTCATTACAATATTATACTATATTTCTATGTTATATTCATTAAAATTACGCTACATAATAAGGTTTTTTATGTCTAATTAATAATTTATACACTATATAACAGTAATATTAAAATAAATTGCAATAGAAATAAACTATTTTACAATAAAATTATTTTATACATCACAAGTCATACATTAGTTAACAGTATAACTGTTCTATAAAACTATATTAATGCAAATTATTAAAACTTAATTTTTTATTATAATAAATTTACACTAAATTACTATATAGTTATTATATTTTACGTCTAGATTAATTTATAATATATCAATCTAAACTCAGTGCATTTACACTGATTAAGTCTATAATTGTTTTATATTGTGATACCTATATTAACTAATAAGATAATTACATTATATTAGATTACTATTATTGTAACTACCTTGTGGTATAACTACGTTAAATTTTACTAAACTTATGCTAATTTGATATTTAAAATATACTTTAAACTTAACATTATAATTTTTATATTACCTTCAAACTAATATACACTATAAATACTATACATTGTACATCATTTACTTTACTAAACATTACTATATGATTAATATTAATTTACTATACTGTACTACATTTATTTAACAAACAATGTAAATTTTTTATTACATCATCAAGCACTATAACTACACTATATATTTCAGTAAACTTAGACAAATTAAAAATATAATTATTATATATAGCACTACCATTATACTATATGACAGTATAACCTTTCTATGTTCCCCAATACTTAAAATTTCTAACAGTTTCAATATGCTATATTGTAGTAATAACACTATATTACGATAAACTTAGACTATGATGTTAACAATATTACAGATAACAATGTTTTTTAATTTAATAAATAACTTTTAAACTAGATATCAATATAACTATGTTAAAGACATTACACGTACACACATATAACTATAAGTTTAACTAAAGTTAACTATATTTACTGCAAGTATACTTAATTTGATTAATTGTGCTCTTACTTTTAATATAATTTTTCTGAATTGTTAAATTGTTTTACAATGTTTATGTATGAGTATAAAATAATATTGTTATTTTTTAGTGTTTTAGTAAACTAATTAACTATGTAACTGTTTATTTTTGTTATTTGTGTAAAAAATGTTGTACAATAAAAATGATTGATAAAAAATTACTTGTCGTTGATATTACACATAAATAACATAGAATATTTACAATTTTATGAAGTAATAATTTTGGTAATTTTAGTTTTTTGGTAGATATGGTAACAATAATTATGTAACTTCTGTAATCTATAGTTTTTAGTGTATCCATATGGTGAGATAAATGTATTATTAATAAATTTCAAAGACCGTCTTTGCATATATTTAGTAATAATTATTGGTTATTAGTAATTAATTATAACATTATCTGAGCAAGTAATACATTATACAAATTAAATATAAAATTTGATATTAGAAATAGACTGTTGTGTACAATTGGTAACACTTTGATATAATAAAGATTATATGAGTCGTGCTAATATTGTTACTATTATACACTCTAGTGACTAAATTATAAAGTGATGAGGTTATAAAATAATTATACTGATTATATTTTTGTATTATTAATGGTAATAAACATTACTATTTTTAGTTAACACAATTGATATATATTTCTTTGTTAGTATTTATTATTATTTATAATAAAACATGGTTGAATAGTATCATTATTCTACATATACTAACATATTTTTCAATTTACAGCATAATTTATTAAAAATGTAACTAATATATTTTTATAGACTAATTTGTTGTGCAACAATACATTACGTTTGACTATAATCTATTAAGTTTACAACTTATGTTATTAATGTAACATAAAATCTAATTAATAGTAAGTATCAACTATCAAAGAGAACTAAACCACAATATTACTTTATTATATTTTACTTTGATAACTAATTTATTGTACTAATAATTTAATTTAAGCAGTAATATTATTATATTATTAACTATTAGTAACCAATATTTTACTAAAATATAGTATGTTATGAGAGACAAGTAAATTATTTATATTTTTATATATACTTACTATTGAATATAATGTTAAAAATAACTTTAGTTTATATATGTGACATTTGCTATATAATGAATTGTATATTCAAGTTGTAGTATATATTACTTTGTATAGTATGTGATATTGGATAATTTGATAGTATATAAATAGTATAGTCATTGTACAAGTATAATGTGTATAGATGTATTTTTTACTGATTTACTAAATATGTATATTGAAAAGTAGAACACAGTAAATAAAACTTCATAAATCATATATTTTTTATATAATTATACATTTACTTATATTACTAAACTTATATTAGAACGATATTATTACATACACAACTATTGCATATATATATAATTACATAATAGTTATAACAGTTTTAAAATATAACAGTTATAAGATACTTATTAATATTAAATACCAACTTATTTTTATAATTACTCTAATTTTATAATTTTATGTATCATATTTATTAGCTTACAATAATTGATTCAATATTAATGTTGAAACTATGAAAACAACACAATTACATATTCAAAATATAATTAGTTTAACATATGTAAAATCTGATATAAACTTAATGATAATATTCAAGATTATGTATGTTTAACCATATGCCTCTAAACAAGCTAGAATATCTAACTGGCATTGAATAATATGGGACAGACGTATTCATGAATATAAATGTAATCATATTGCAGAAAATATATTGTACATTTTGAAAAAGACTAGAGATAAAATATATAATGCATGTTTTAAAATAATCACTAAATTATAAAATAAAATAAAGAATCTAATTTTTTTTATATTAATTAAACAATTGACAATTAGACAATTTGTAATTTTTAAATTAGTCTATATCAGTTAAGTGATGACAACATTGCAATATTACACTTTTATTTTATTTACATAACATTTTTTACAGAGTAATTGATCATTAATACTATTTTTAAATTATTAATTTTTGAAATCAATTCTTCGAACTTGGGTAAAGTACTTTGTTTTCACTACTCTTTTCACGATCATTTATTTCAATACGTTTTAATAAATGTTTTATTTACAATGATATACTTGTATGTTTGCATATTTTAGATCCAAATAATATCGATTATTTATTAGTGTATTGTTAAATGAATTTGTTCATAATTATGAGAAGGCTAACAAATTTTACTATTTAATAAATATTAGTATATAAAATAATTTATAAATTATAAAGAATTGTTTTTACTTTTTAGATAAGTAATTTCTTAAGATCGAATAATTGTATATTATGTACTCTTAAAATATGTAATATGAAATACAATAGTTATTTATAAGTGTTAAGGTAGAACTTACAGTGAGTGTAAAGATATAATATAATTGTTATGTTTGTGTAACTATCAAAATGTTTGTAATTAAATATGCAAAGTGGGATATATATGTTACAAATGTGTCGTATTCTTTTAAAGAATAGCTATCAGAAGATTATTTATGAGTATATATATCTAATTTTTTTATTACGTCACAGTATATATGAATGGCCCATTCGGGTGTTTGATCATTGGTAAATAAGTGGAAATGGGTATGATTCATCTGTTTTAACAATATTTTAACCAAACTTTGTTACACCTTATCTATTACTATATAAACTTTGAATTAATAAATATTACATCTTCATATGATTACATTTATATTCATGAATACGTCTGTCCCATATTATTCAATGCCAGTTAGATATTCTAGCTTGTTTAGAGGCATATGGTTAAACATACATAATCTTGAATATTATCATTAAGTTTATATCAGATTTTACATATGTTAAACTAATTATATTTTGAATATGTAATTGTGTTGTTTTCATAGTTTCAACATTAATATTGAATCAATTATTGTAAGCTAATAAATATGATACATAAAATTATAAAATTAGAGTAATTATAAAAATAAGTTGGTATTTAATATTAATAAGTATCTTATAACTGTTATATTTTAAAACTGTTATAACTATTATGTAATTATATATATATGCAATAGTTGTGTATGTAATAATATCGTTCTAATATAAGTTTAGTAATATAAGTAAATGTATAATTATATAAAAAATATATGATTTATGAAGTTTTATTTACTGTGTTCTACTTTTCAATATACATATTTAGTAAATCAGTAAAAAATACATCTATACACATTATACTTGTACAATGACTATACTATTTATATACTATCAAATTATCCAATATCACATACTATACAAAGTAATATATACTACAACTTGAATATACAATTCATTATATAGCAAATGTCACATATATAAACTAAAGTTATTTTTAACATTATATTCAATAGTAAGTATATATAAAAATATAAATAATTTACTTGTCTCTCATAACATACTATATTTTAGTAAAATATTGGTTACTAATAGTTAAAATATAATAATATTACTGCTTAAATTAAATTATTAGTACAATAAATTAGTTATCAAAGTAAAATATAATAAAGTAATATTGTGGTTTAGTTCTCTTTGATAGTTGATACTTACTATTAATTAGATTTTATGTTACATTAATAACATAAGTTGTAAACTTAATAGATTATAGTCAAACGTAATGTATTGTTGCACAACAAATTAGTCTATAAAAATATATTAGTTACATTTTTAATAAATTATGCTGTAAATTGAAAAATATGTTAGTATATGTAGAATAATGATACTATTCAACCATGTTTTATTATAAATAATAATAAATACTAACAAAGAAATATATATCAATTGTGTTAACTAAAAATAGTAATGTTTATTACCATTAATAATACAAAAATATAATCAGTATAATTATTTTATAACCTCATCACTTTATAATTTAGTCACTAGAGTGTATAATAGTAACAATATTAGCACGACTCATATAATCTTTATTATATCAAAGTGTTACCAATTGTACACAACAGTCTATTTCTAATATCAAATTTTATATTTAATTTGTATAATGTATTACTTGCTCAGATAATGTTATAATTAATTACTAATAACCAATAATTATTACTAAATATATGCAAAGACGGTCTTTGAAATTTATTAATAATACATTTATCTCACCATATGGATACACTAAAAACTATAGATTACAGAAGTTACATAATTATTGTTACCATATCTACCAAAAAACTAAAATTACCAAAATTATTACTTCATAAAATTGTAAATATTCTATGTTATTTATGTGTAATATCAACGACAAGTAATTTTTTATCAATCATTTTTATTGTACAACATTTTTTACACAAATAACAAAAATAAACAGTTACATAGTTAATTAGTTTACTAAAACACTAAAAAATAACAATATTATTTTATACTCATACATAAACATTGTAAAACAATTTAACAATTCAGAAAAATTATATTAAAAGTAAGAGCACAATTAATCAAATTAAGTATACTTGCAGTAAATATAGTTAACTTTAGTTAAACTTATAGTTATATGTGTGTACGTGTAATGTCTTTAACATAGTTATATTGATATCTAGTTTAAAAGTTATTTATTAAATTAAAAAACATTGTTATCTGTAATATTGTTAACATCATAGTCTAAGTTTATCGTAATATAGTGTTATTACTACAATATAGCATATTGAAACTGTTAGAAATTTTAAGTATTGGGGAACATAGAAAGGTTATACTGTCATATAGTATAATGGTAGTGCTATATATAATAATTATATTTTTAATTTGTCTAAGTTTACTGAAATATATAGTGTAGTTATAGTGCTTGATGATGTAATAAAAAATTTACATTGTTTGTTAAATAAATGTAGTACAGTATAGTAAATTAATATTAATCATATAGTAATGTTTAGTAAAGTAAATGATGTACAATGTATAGTATTTATAGTGTATATTAGTTTGAAGGTAATATAAAAATTATAATGTTAAGTTTAAAGTATATTTTAAATATCAAATTAGCATAAGTTTAGTAAAATTTAACGTAGTTATACCACAAGGTAGTTACAATAATAGTAATCTAATATAATGTAATTATCTTATTAGTTAATATAGGTATCACAATATAAAACAATTATAGACTTAATCAGTGTAAATGCACTGAGTTTAGATTGATATATTATAAATTAATCTAGACGTAAAATATAATAACTATATAGTAATTTAGTGTAAATTTATTATAATAAAAAATTAAGTTTTAATAATTTGCATTAATATAGTTTTATAGAACAGTTATACTGTTAACTAATGTATGACTTGTGATGTATAAAATAATTTTATTGTAAAATAGTTTATTTCTATTGCAATTTATTTTAATATTACTGTTATATAGTGTATAAATTATTAATTAGACATAAAAAACCTTATTATGTAGCGTAATTTTAATGAATATAACATAGAAATATAGTATAATATTGTAATGAATGTATATGAATTGTGTAATAATCCATTATTTCACTGTCAGCTAATGAAAAGTTAAAGTAATATATTATAATTAATTGTAATAATAGTAATGTATAATATTTTTAATATAAATTAATAAAAATATAGTTGAATATCATTTAGTTATATTAATAATTAATATGATCATAGTGTAGTATAATATACTTATACTGTATATGAGTTAAATAATGTAAGTATATATTATATTTATATAATTGTTTAGTTAAATAGTGTAAAAGTAGTTAAATATAACAAAATTATATAATAAATTAATGTAAATGTAGTAGAATATATTAGTTATAGTATATATTTGTGTAGTAAAATAAAGTTGTACTATTATCTAGAGTTGGTAATTGTAATGTACTATAATGTCACGTTAAGATATTTTTAACTAATATAGTGCAGAATAGATTACTATTTTTGTTAACAAGTGTATAGAGAATTGATTATAATAACATTTTTAATTAGTATAGATATAGTTATATATAATAAAGTTATATTATATGATACAATATAACGTATTATAAAGAAATATTTCATTGTTATGTCGTAAATTATTGTAAAGATACTTTTAAATATACATAGTTATAAAGTAAAATATAATAATATTTATTATAAATATTGTGCTATAGCCTATAATTATATTAATAATTAGTTGAATATAGTGTAGTATAACCTAGTTATACTGTTTTAATAGTGTAAGTGTACTGCATAATTACATAATTATGTTTAAGCTAGTTAGTTATAGATCAAATAATTTAGATGTGTAATAGGATTAAACATTTTTTTTATTAATTATACTATTATTAATTAATATAAATTAGTTTGTGTAGTGTATTTCAAATATATTAAGTTATTATCAAATGCAAAACTAATTAATTATAATGTTATATTAATAATTAGTGCTTTAATTAAGTCATAAGTATAGTCATACTGTTTAATGGTATAATGTAGTCCAGTATAACATAAATATAAAAATAGCATTATATATTTAAACTGTATGTTATCTGCTTTTGTAATTGTATAGGTAAACGTAATTGTATAGGTAAACGTAATTTAATAGTGTTATATAAAATAGTTAATATATAAATTAATATACAAATAGTGTAAAATAAGACAGTATTATTGAAAAACAATGTAAAATTGTTATTTATTTAAGTTATTGAATATAAAAAAGATATACTGTATACGATTATTAATAGTATATCATTATTTCCATATTATAATATGTTAAAACAGTCATAATGTAAATTAATATATTAGTTTTCGTTGATCATAATAAAGATATATTATTTAATATTTATAAATATATCATAATGTTTAATTAATCTGCTAGTAATATATCGTACATGTATAGTAAAATATATTGTAATAGTTTAATTTATTATAATTATTATTAAAATATTGTATTACTAGTTTATAAATTAACTAAAATGTAAAATAGTGTATTTGTAATATAATTTATTATTTTTTATAATAAATTTTAAATTGTGTAATTGTAATAGCTATTTATTTTTTAAAATAGTGTTTTAAAAATAAACGTAATAAAAAATAAAACTTTTAATTATATTGAATAAATAATAATAAAATATAAATAAATTAGTGTTTAATAATTTTAATGTATTAATATAATAATATAAGATTAGTATAGTCAAATAATACAGTAATAGTGTAATATAATTTTGTTATATAACTTAATAATACGAATTGTAATATGAAAAAAGTAATACTGAAAAAAAGATTTAAATAAATTAAATAAAATAGTATTATTTAAAAAAATTATGGTAATAAAATTAACTATGAAGTAAATATATATAATTGTACTAAATAGTCTATTAGTATATAATCAAATATAGAAATTAATTATTCCAATGCTACTATATTACAACAATAATAGTTAAAAATAATAGTACAATACAATGTATATTATGACATAATAGGGTATTATAATGTATAACTAGTAAAATTATAAAAATTAGTATAATATATGCTAGAGTACAATAAATAATAGATATATTTTAGTAAAATGTACAAATATTTAAAATTAATGTAGAAATATAAATATATAACATAATAGTAATGTATCTTTATAAATTTATAGTACAATATTATTTATTTATAACACAAAATAAAATAGTTTTCTTTTAAAATAATTTTTATGTGTGTAATATGTTTTAATATGTTAATAAAATGTATTATGTATTATTAATTTTAAGTTAATATATTATTAAATAAAATAATATTAGTATTTGACGGTTTAGTCTGTGAGTTAACCGTCATATAGCCTTAAAGTGAATTATAAGTAAAATTTACAAAACAATAAGTAAAGCTAGATATATTTTATAAGGAACTGTAACGTAATTTATGATTTAAAAGATTACTTATAAAAGATTAAAGGGTATGGTCAATTTTTATAGCTTATCTATTACGTCACAGTGTATATGAATGACCCATTTGAAGTTCTGTTTATTGATAGCTGCGTTATATATAACTAATATTATTTTGAAGTCTTGTATCTGTCTCGGAGATGGATTACTGATCCGAAGATCCGGAATAATGACCAAACGTTCTTACATAGTTAATGTAATTAAAAGTTGACGTAGTATAATATTTCAAAAATAGTATATGTTTTGGTACAATATATCATAGATATATATTACTAAAATGTAAAAATAATAGAATATAAAGCAGTAATATTAATACTTGTACTCAGTATGATAATATTATAACATTATAGATAAATTAATAGGTATTTTTTATAGTACAATATTTATAATTAATATAAATTAAGATATTATTAATAACAAATTAAGTAGTAGTTTAATTATCACTTATATACAGTACATAGATTTAATATAACCAAGTTACTCTTTATTTTATATACTTTACAAGTTACTATACAGTATAATATACTGTAATACATATATTCTTTACAACGCATTAAGAAAATTACTTATACAATATAACTTTAACATAAATAAATTAAATATTGCTTTTAAAACTTAATATTCGAAAAAAACAGTATTATATCTTTAGTATATAACTCAACGAAAAATTTTCTATCATAACTGTCTAAATATATATATGTATATATTTTTATTACAAATCCACTAGTATATACAGCCAATCCGTATTATAAACAATATCTAATACATACCTTATTAAAATTATATCTACGATATATATATAATGACTATAACTAGGTTTAGGAATTCATTATTTTTATCTATATTTTTAAACTAGTAATAACCGGTTCTTTAATCATGTGATTGCATTAACAATAATAAACCGGTTTGAACCAGTTATATTGAATCAACATTTAATAGTCGGTTTTGCGCAGACGTAATACATAGCTCAACGTATTGCATACAAGCTATCTTAATATCTAGCATTATTCTATTAGAGTGTATTAATGGATGCATTTAAGTTATATATATTAGTTAATATATAAATAATCGTAAAACTTGTAATAAACAATTTTAATTCACAGTATATTATAATTATTTATAATAATAGTCTTTAGTGTAATAATAAGAACTACTGAATTTTGTATTGCATCATTTTTTATTTTAAATAATTTTATTAAAACTTACTTCAATTGTAACAAAAAAATTATTTTATTACTTATTATACTAAGTTATAATAAGAGTTAACTACTATTCTAGTGTTATGATTATTTTAAGTAAAAGAAATAATAGTAATATATTAGTGTTAATAATAATATCAAGAAACTTATTGCATCATCTATAATTATATATATTTTTTGATAAACATATGATTGCATCAACATTTATGCATTAACAGCATTTACACTTTGTGCGCAGGCGTAATACATAGCACCACATATTGCAATATTGCATAGCAGTTAACGCATTTCATTAGCTTTGCATAGCTTTAAACGTTCATTTCATTTAATTTATCTTATTATACATGTTTTAAACAGGTAATTTTATAATTATATTAATGTTGTAATGTAGTATATTATTAAATTATTGTTAGTTGATACATAACTAGTATTACAATTATTAGTTGTCAATAATTTTAGTATAATTTGTTTTAACAATATTTTAACCAAACTTTGTTACACCTTATCTATTACTATATAAACTTTGAATTAATAAATATTACATCTTCATATGATTACATTTATATTCATGAATACGTCTGTCCCATATTATTCAATGCCAGTTAGATATTCTAGCTTGTTTAGAGGCATATGGTTAAACATACATAATCTTGAATATTATCATTAAGTTTATATCAGATTTTACATATGTTAAACTAATTATATTTTGAATATGTAATTGTGTTGTTTTCATAGTTTCAACATTAATATTGAATCAATTATTGTAAGCTAATAAATATGATACATAAAATTATAAAATTAGAGTAATTATAAAAATAAGTTGGTATTTAATATTAATAAGTATCTTATAACTGTTATATTTTAAAACTGTTATAACTATTATGTAATTATATATATATGCAATAGTTGTGTATGTAATAATATCGTTCTAATATAAGTTTAGTAATATAAGTAAATGTATAATTATATAAAAAATATATGATTTATGAAGTTTTATTTACTGTGTTCTACTTTTCAATATACATATTTAGTAAATCAGTAAAAAATACATCTATACACATTATACTTGTACAATGACTATACTATTTATATACTATCAAATTATCCAATATCACATACTATACAAAGTAATATATACTACAACTTGAATATACAATTCATTATATAGCAAATGTCACATATATAAACTAAAGTTATTTTTAACATTATATTCAATAGTAAGTATATATAAAAATATAAATAATTTACTTGTCTCTCATAACATACTATATTTTAGTAAAATATTGGTTACTAATAGTTAATAATATAATAATATTACTGCTTAAATTAAATTATTAGTACAATAAATTAGTTATCAAAGTAAAATATAATAAAGTAATATTGTGGTTTAGTTCTCTTTGATAGTTGATACTTACTATTAATTAGATTTTATGTTACATTAATAACATAAGTTGTAAACTTAATAGATTATAGTCAAACGTAATGTATTGTTGCACAACAAATTAGTCTATAAAAATATATTAGTTACATTTTTAATAAATTATGCTGTAAATTGAAAAATATGTTAGTATATGTAGAATAATGATACTATTCAACCATGTTTTATTATAAATAATAATAAATACTAACAAAGAAATATATATCAATTGTGTTAACTAAAAATAGTAATGTTTATTACCATTAATAATACAAAAATATAATCAGTATAATTATTTTATAACCTCATCACTTTATAATTTAGTCACTAGAGTGTATAATAGTAACAATATTAGCACGACTCATATAATCTTTATTATATCAAAGTGTTACCAATTGTACACAACAGTCTATTTCTAATATCAAATTTTATATTTAATTTGTATAATGTATTACTTGCTCAGATAATGTTATAATTAATTACTAATAACCAATAATTATTACTAAATATATGCAAAGACGGTCTTTGAAATTTATTAATAATACATTTATCTCACCATATGGATACACTAAAAACTATAGATTACAGAAGTTACATAATTATTGTTACCATATCTACCAAAAAACTAAAATTACCAAAATTATTACTTCATAAAATTGTAAATATTCTATGTTATTTATGTGTAATATCAACGACAAGTAATTTTTTATCAATCATTTTTATTGTACAACATTTTTTACACAAATAACAAAAATAAACAGTTACATAGTTAATTAGTTTACTAAAACACTAAAAAATAACAATATTATTTTATACTCATACATAAACATTGTAAAACAATTTAACAATTCAGAAAAATTATATTAAAAGTAAGAGCACAATTAATCAAATTAAGTATACTTGCAGTAAATATAGTTAACTTTAGTTAAACTTATAGTTATATGTGTGTACGTGTAATGTCTTTAACATAGTTATATTGATATCTAGTTTAAAAGTTATTTATTAAATTAAAAAACATTGTTATCTGTAATATTGTTAACATCATAGTCTAAGTTTATCGTAATATAGTGTTATTACTACAATATAGCATATTGAAACTGTTAGAAATTTTAAGTATTGGGGAACATAGAAAGGTTATACTGTCATATAGTATAATGGTAGTGCTATATATAATAATTATATTTTTAATTTGTCTAAGTTTACTGAAATATATAGTGTAGTTATAGTGCTTGATGATGTAATAAAAAATTTACATTGTTTGTTAAATAAATGTAGTACAGTATAGTAAATTAATATTAATCATATAGTAATGTTTAGTAAAGTAAATGATGTACAATGTATAGTATTTATAGTGTATATTAGTTTGAAGGTAATATAAAAATTATAATGTTAAGTTTAAAGTATATTTTAAATATCAAATTAGCATAAGTTTAGTAAAATTTAACGTAGTTATACCACAAGGTAGTTACAATAATAGTAATCTAATATAATGTAATTATCTTATTAGTTAATATAGGTATCACAATATAAAACAATTATAGACTTAATCAGTGTAAATGCACTGAGTTTAGATTGATATATTATAAATTAATCTAGACGTAAAATATAATAACTATATAGTAATTTAGTGTAAATTTATTATAATAAAAAATTAAGTTTTAATAATTTGCATTAATATAGTTTTATAGAACAGTTATACTGTTAACTAATGTATGACTTGTGATGTATAAAATAATTTTATTGTAAAATAGTTTATTTCTATTGCAATTTATTTTAATATTACTGTTATATAGTGTATAAATTATTAATTAGACATAAAAAACCTTATTATGTAGCGTAATTTTAATGAATATAACATAGAAATATAGTATAATATTGTAATGAATGTATATGAATTGTGTAATAATCCATTATTTCACTGTCAGCTAATGAAAAGTTAAAGTAATATATTATAATTAATTGTAATAATAGTAATGTATAATATTTTTAATATAAATTAATAAAAATATAGTTGAATATCATTTAGTTATATTAATAATTAATATGATCATAGTGTAGTATAATATACTTATACTGTATATGAGTTAAATAATGTAAGTATATATTATATTTATATAATTGTTTAGTTAAATAGTGTAAAAGTAGTTAAATATAACAAAATTATATAATAAATTAATGTAAATGTAGTAGAATATATTAGTTATAGTATATATTTGTGTAGTAAAATAAAGTTGTACTATTATCTAGAGTTGGTAATTGTAATGTACTATAATGTCACGTTAAGATATTTTTAACTAATATAGTGCAGAATAGATTACTATTTTTGTTAACAAGTGTATAGAGAATTGATTATAATAACATTTTTAATTAGTATAGATATAGTTATATATAATAAAGTTATATTATATGATACAATATAACGTATTATAAAGAAATATTTCATTGTTATGTCGTAAATTATTGTAAAGATACTTTTAAATATACATAGTTATAAAGTAAAATATAATAATATTTATTATAAATATTGTGCTATAGCCTATAATTATATTAATAATTAGTTGAATATAGTGTAGTATAACCTAGTTATACTGTTTTAATAGTGTAAGTGTACTGCATAATTACATAATTATGTTTAAGCTAGTTAGTTATAGATCAAATAATTTAGATGTGTAATAGGATTAAACATTTTTTTTATTAATTATACTATTATTAATTAATATAAATTAGTTTGTGTAGTGTATTTCAAATATATTAAGTTATTATCAAATGCAAAACTAATTAATTATAATGTTATATTAATAATTAGTGCTTTAATTAAGTCATAAGTATAGTCATACTGTTTAATGGTATAATGTAGTCCAGTATAACATAAATATAAAAATAGCATTATATATTTAAACTGTATGTTATCTGCTTTTGTAATTGTATAGGTAAACGTAATTGTATAGGTAAACGTAATTTAATAGTGTTATATAAAATAGTTAATATATAAATTAATATACAAATAGTGTAAAATAAGACAGTATTATTGAAAAACAATGTAAAATTGTTATTTATTTAAGTTATTGAATATAAAAAAGATATACTGTATACGATTATTAATAGTATATCATTATTTCCATATTATAATATGTTAAAACAGTCATAATGTAAATTAATATATTAGTTTTCGTTGATCATAATAAAGATATATTATTTAATATTTATAAATATATCATAATGTTTAATTAATCTGCTAGTAATATATCGTACATGTATAGTAAAATATATTGTAATAGTTTAATTTATTATAATTATTATTAAAATATTGTATTACTAGTTTATAAATTAACTAAAATGTAAAATAGTGTATTTGTAATATAATTTATTATTTTTTATAATAAATTTTAAATTGTGTAATTGTAATAGCTATTTATTTTTTAAAATAGTGTTTTAAAAATAAACGTAATAAAAAATAAAACTTTTAATTATATTGAATAAATAATAATAAAATATAAATAAATTAGTGTTTAATAATTTTAATGTATTAATATAATAATATAAGATTAGTATAGTCAAATAATACAGTAATAGTGTAATATAATTTTGTTATATAACTTAATAATACGAATTGTAATATGAAAAAAGTAATACTGAAAAAAAGATTTAAATAAATTAAATAAAATAGTATTATTTAAAAAAATTATGGTAATAAAATTAACTATGAAGTAAATATATATAATTGTACTAAATAGTCTATTAGTATATAATCAAATATAGAAATTAATTATTCCAATGCTACTATATTACAACAATAATAGTTAAAAATAATAGTACAATACAATGTATATTATGACATAATAGGGTATTATAATGTATAACTAGTAAAATTATAAAAATTAGTATAATATATGCTAGAGTACAATAAATAATAGATATATTTTAGTAAAATGTACAAATATTTAAAATTAATGTAGAAATATAAATATATAACATAATAGTAATGTATCTTTATAAATTTATAGTACAATATTATTTATTTATAACACAAAATAAAATAGTTTTCTTTTAAAATAATTTTTATGTGTGTAATATGTTTTAATATGTTAATAAAATGTATTATGTATTATTAATTTTAAGTTAATATATTATTAAATAAAATAATATTAGTATTTGACGGTTTAGTCTGTGAGTTAACCGTCATATAGCCTTAAAGTGAATTATAAGTAAAATTTACAAAACAATAAGTAAAGCTAGATATATTTTATAAGGAACTGTAACGTAATTTATGATTTAAAAGATTACTTATAAAAGATTAAAGGGTATGGTCAATTTTTATAGCTTATCTATTACGTCACAGTGTATATGAATGACCCATTTGAAGTTCTGTTTATTGATAGCTGCGTTATATATAACTAATATTATTTTGAAGTCTTGTATCTGTCTCGGAGATGGATTACTGATCCGAAGATCCGGAATAATGACCAAACGTTCTTACATAGTTAATGTAATTAAAAGTTGACGTAGTATAATATTTCAAAAATAGTATATGTTTTGGTACAATATATCATAGATATATATTACTAAAATGTAAAAATAATAGAATATAAAGCAGTAATATTAATACTTGTACTCAGTATGATAATATTATAACATTATAGATAAATTAATAGGTATTTTTTATAGTACAATATTTATAATTAATATAAATTAAGATATTATTAATAACAAATTAAGTAGTAGTTTAATTATCACTTATATACAGTACATAGATTTAATATAACCAAGTTACTCTTTATTTTATATACTTTACAAGTTACTATACAGTATAATATACTGTAATACATATATTCTTTACAACGCATTAAGAAAATTACTTATACAATATAACTTTAACATAAATAAATTAAATATTGCTTTTAAAACTTAATATTCGAAAAAAACAGTATTATATCTTTAGTATATAACTCAACGAAAAATTTTCTATCATAACTGTCTAAATATATATATGTATATATTTTTATTACAAATCCACTAGTATATACAGCCAATCCGTATTATAAACAATATCTAATACATACCTTATTAAAATTATATCTACGATATATATATAATGACTATAACTAGGTTTAGGAATTCATTATTTTTATCTATATTTTTAAACTAGTAATAACCGGTTCTTTAATCATGTGATTGCATTAACAATAATAAACCGGTTTGAACCAGTTATATTGAATCAACATTTAATAGTCGGTTTTGCGCAGACGTAATACATAGCTCAACGTATTGCATACAAGCTATCTTAATATCTAGCATTATTCTATTAGAGTGTATTAATGGATGCATTTAAGTTATATATATTAGTTAATATATAAATAATCGTAAAACTTGTAATAAACAATTTTAATTCACAGTATATTATAATTATTTATAATAATAGTCTTTAGTGTAATAATAAGAACTACTGAATTTTGTATTGCATCATTTTTTATTTTAAATAATTTTATTAAAACTTACTTCAATTGTAACAAAAAATTTATTTTATTACTTATTATACTAAGTTATAATAAGAGTTAACTACTATTCTAGTGTTATGATTATTTTAAGTAAAAGAAATAATAGTAATATATTAGTGTTAATAATAATATCAAGAAACTTATTGCATCATCTATAATTATATATATTTTTTGATAAACATATGATTGCATCAACATTTATGCATTAACAGCATTTACACTTTGTGCGCAGGCGTAATACATAGCACCACATATTGCAATATTGCATAGCAGTTAACGCATTTCATTAGCTTTGCATAGCTTTAAACGTTCATTTCATTTAATTTATCTTATTATACATGTTTTAAACAGGTAATTTTATAATTATATTAATGTTGTAAAGTAGTATATTATTAAATTATTGTTAGTTGATACATAACTAGTATTACAATTATTAGTTGTCAATAATTTTAGTATAATTTGTTATCGTTTAAATTATAATATATAAATTTTTGAAACAATAAAAATAATCATATCTAATTGTTTTATAAATAATAGTAAGTATTGCATCATTAATAATTAAATTGATATACGTGATTGAGTCAACATTTATTGAACACTTAGTGCGCATGAGTTATAAATTACAAAACTCATTGCAAGTATTGTATATCAGTATACTAAATGCATAGATTAGTTTCTCATAAATTAATGAGTTCACTTTATTTTATTTAACTTATTATACTTATTCAGTTATTTTATTATTTAGTGACATCATAATATTGTGTTGATTATTTATAATGGAGTTTAGAGTAAATGAAACTATTAGTAAAGTATTTCGTCAGCAAGAGAGTGATAATAAAGAAAATATTATTATTAATAATATTAATAAGTATAAATCTATTAATAAGAACAATGATATACCATCATTAAATCATAACTATTTAAATTCTTTAAACAATATCACTAAAATTGAAATGCATAAGTATTTAACAAAGAGTAAAAAGAAACGCAGTGTAATAACATTTCACCACAACGATAATAATAGTGGATATAAAGCTATACTTTTAGGGTATAGTTGGCATTGTGATAATTTTAAGTACAAGTCATTGACAAATAATAATGAGTGGTTTCGTTTAATTGGCGCTAAAAGATACAGTGATAAATTATTGGTCGCAAAAAGTTATAAGTTGTGTATAAACGCGTGCTTCAAATGGAATAATCCATTGCTAACATCAGACTGGGATTATATGCAAGACTATTTAGTGACACTGTCTGATGAATTGGGGAACATTGGATTTCAGTTAATTATTATTAATGCATATGATAATAAATATTTATATTTAAAACACAAGTGTAATTATTTAGAAAATAAAATTTATATTGAATATTTTGCACATAGCAAAAACTACGGCCATTATAATTTTATAAAAAATATCAGCGAATATTATTCTCATTAGTAATTAGTTATAAATTAATTGTATTTAACCATTTAATTGTATTTAACCATTTAATTGTATTTAACCATTTAATTGTATTTAACCATTTAATTGTATTTAACCATTTAATTGTATTTAACTTTAACTGTATTTAATAAAATAAAAATAATAAATCAAAAAATAGGTGCACAATAAGAGATATTTTAATTTATTGTGATGCAATATGTCACGTGACATATTGAATAATACCACTTTTACACACTTACATAATTTATGAATGGGTATTAGTACTACTACTACATGTAGTAATACTATTTCATTCATAACTTTTACGCCCCGGAGTGATCGGATTAACGATAAGCGGATTAGTAGGGGATTAGCGATAAGCGGATTAGAGGGGATTAAATCGCGTGCATAGTTGCATGTATACTACTAATATATAAATATATACATATATATATACATATATAGTAATCTAAAAAACTAATAAATCATTAAGAATTTATATATATATATATATATTTACTAAAATAAACTAATAATAATATAAGTATATAAAAATTGCAAAAATAAAATAAAATAATAAATTATGTTAAACTTTAGTTTATTGTCTGTACTATTGTCAGTAATTATATTAGTAATAATAATAATATAAATATTAAAGCAAAAAAAATGTCTAAATTTTCAACAAAAAAATTATTGCCCGAAAATCAGGTATACAAGTGGTCGGCCTATCATTTATACCGAATCGGCTTAAGTAACCATCGATTAGTAGCCGCCGATGATTGTTGTCCTCAACAACAGCAACCTAAGAGACTATGGTTTAATCGACCCGTAATTATAATCATTGTTTCAATAGTTTTTATTATTCAACGTATGATCGGTTTGTCTATCATCGATGATCCAAACAATTGGCAATTGTATGCACTGTTAGGTAATTGGGCCTATTTTTTTGGTATCAATTTATTTTATGATTTAAGTGCTACTATGTTAGCCGCAATGTTACTATTATCACAGTTAACCTATTCATACAACTATACCCAGGGTATTGATCCGAAATTTTTACGGGTATTTGAAATGATGTCCGGTTTGCGGTGGACACCCCAGTCGGTTGGTCTAACCGATCCCCTGGACGTCCAGAAGCTCGTCAAATGGATGCGCTGGTTATCAATGTTTTGTCAATACAATTGTACTTATATAGCACTGGCCTGCGGTCTAGTTATATATTTAATTTTTATAATATATTTACCCTGGTATTATACACTGGTATATGGTATACCTAATACACTGTTTGTTACCCTGGGTATTTATTATCTATGGAATTGTTTAACATTTCAATTGGTCTATTTTTATATACTATGCCTGTATATTAAATTAAAATCAAATAAAATTGATAAACAATTTAAACAATTGATTAAATGCCAGACAATTACTACTACTACTACTACTACTACTACTAATCGTATTGAAAATCTAATGAAATTAATGGACAAATTGTTTGCCGATATATCGGACTATAACCTGACGTATTGGTCAAAGTTTTTACTATATATTTGGCTAACACTGGGAACGTCTAATGTATTTGTTTTGTATGCCTTACTGTTTGTAACAATTGATTTCATACCCAAACTAGTATTACTATATTGTTTTATTTTATGGTTAATTGAATTTTTGTTTATTATACTAACGGCTGCATCGGTTAACTATTGTTTTAATAGATCATTAAAATTATTATATAAATTAATAAAATTATTATAATTTTTTTTAAAAATATTATTAATTTTTTTTCGGTGACTAATTTTATTATTTAATATTTTTTTACTAAATCTAAATAATTATTCTCGTATTAATTTAAAATATTTAATTAGATTTTTAATTAATGTTTTTCCTTTAATATTAACTCAATTATCGTAAATATTACCTAAAATTAATTAAAATTAAATACTTCAACAAAATTATTTATTATATTATTTCTGTATTAATATATATATAAAAATTTTAATTTTGTTTGTTGTTTAATATTTTCATAATAGCATACATTTTATTAAAAAAAATAAAAATAAATAAATAAAATAAAATAATTTCAATATGATTAACAAACATTAATTTATTTTTTATATTATTATTACAGTATTTATTTTGTTTACTAATTTTTTTTTATTTTAGTACTAATTTTATTGTATACATATGAAAAATTAAATATATATATAATATAGTTTTTTTGGATCAATAAATTTCAGGTATTAATAAAAATATATTTTAATAGACACTAAATTTATTGCATTTTTAGTTATTAAATATATATTTTAAATATAAAAATTTTCTACTAAAAAATAAAAATTTAAAAAATCATTAAAATTAACAATTAAATATATGTTTATATATATATATGGTATAAGATTTTTTTAAAGTTTATAAATAGTGCAAATGATAATAAATTATTTGATTTTTTCATACAATTAAAAAATAAAATATTTATTTTTTGTTATTTAGTCATAATAAAAGTCATAATAATTTATGTAATTAAATATAGTAATACACAAAAAAATAATTATTATTAGATTATTAATGATTTGTATTATCATAGATATAATTATAATTTAAATTATTTTATGCTATATATATATTTAAATAAAAATATAAATGGCAGCATAATTATTGCAAAAATTATTAATGAGAAAATTAATGATGAAAAAATCATAATATATATACTAAAAAAATAAAATAAAAAATTAGATTAAATATATATATCATTATAATTAGCAATTAAATATAGACTAAATTTCTATAATACAAATTATTAATGATAGTAAAAAAGTAAAACAAAAACATAATAATAAATCATATTTTTTTATATAAAATAAAAAATGCCATTAATTATTTTATATAACTATTAATAACAATATTTGTTTTTAAAAAATATTTCATATTTAATAAATACTGATATATGACTAAAAATAATAAAACAATTTCAATACTATATATAAATATAAATTTATCGATAAAACTTAAAAATAACTAATAAACTAATTATATATTATATAAATATTTATTATTATTTTTTGTTTAACAAAAAAATGTCTGAATTTTCAGCCAAAAAATTATTGCCGACAAATATGGTATACAAGTGGTCGGCCTATCATTTATACCGAATCGGCTTAAGTAACCATCGATTAGTTGGCGTCGCCGATGATTGTTGTCCTCAACCAAAGAGACTATGGTTTAATCGACCGATAATTATACTAATTGTTTGTTTAGTTTATATTATTGAACGAATCAGTTGTTTATTGTTTATCACAACCAATGATCCAAACAATTGGCTACTATTTGCACTGTTAGGCGATTGGGGATACTTTCTGAACATACCGTTCCTATCGGATATATGCTGTCCATTGTATTCATTGTTAATAATACTATCAGTAATAACCTATTCATATAACTATATCCGGGGTATTGAACCTAAATTTTTACGGGTATTTGAAATGATGTCCGGTTTACGGACACCCCTGTCGGTCGGTCTAACCGGTGATTCCCAGGAGATCCAGAAGCTTATCAAACGGATGCGCTGGTTATGTCTATACTGTAGATATCATATCAAATATTTAGTACCTGTGATTGGTTTAGTAGTAATACAATTAAATTATATGATAAATATACCGACACTCAGTGATGCCCTACTATATGGTATACCAAATACATTGGTATTTTCCCTATGGGTTCAATATTTATCAAATATAATGCTCTATCAGTTAATATATTTTTATATAATGTGTCGATATTTAAAGCACCGGCAGTTTGAAATTAATAGGAAATTAATACAATTAACAAACTATTTAATAGCTGCTACTAATAATAATAAACGCCAATCAATAATAATAAGTAAACGTATTAAACGTATTATGAAATCAATGGACAAATTGTTTGTCGATATCGATGATTATAACCGCACTTATTGGTCAAAATTTTTACTATATATTTGGCTAACTATGGGCTCAGTTAATGTATTTGTATTATATATTATCACATTTCAATCAATAGATGATATTTTAATTAAATTATTGTTCAGCTATTGTCTATTGTTATCGTTTCAAGTATTTTTGTTTATTATAATGACAGCGGCATCGGTCACAACAGTTACTAATAAATCATTAAATTTATTATATAATTATTATTTAAATTATTATTAATAATATTTATTGGTTTGTTTTTTAAATATATAATTTAATTTGGTTTAAATTTTGGTTTAAATTTTGGTTAAATAATTAATAATAAATATATTTAATAAAAAATAATATATTTTATTTTTGAATTTTATTTTTATAATTCTAACATTAATACTTATATATTTTTTTAAAAAAATATATCATATTTTATATATTAATTTTAATATAATTTCCATTTATATTTTTTTTAATACTATTTTTTTAATAAAAAAATTGTGTATTAATTATATTTACTTATAATAATTATAATGTTAAAATGTAGAAATTTATTATAAAACTCTCTATAATTTACAAATAAAAAAATATGGTTTAAGAATAATAAGATAATTAACAATAATATTAAAATAGTAAACACAAAAATAATTTATTTTTTAAAAATATAATTAGCAATTAATTATAGTCAAAAAAATATTTTAAAGTAATAATATTAATGATTGTATTAAGTAATAAACATAATAATAAGTCATGTTTTTTTATAAAAAAAAAATTATAATTAACAATAAAATATAGTCATTAAAAAAAATATTTAAAAATAATATAAATGATAGTATTTATTACTAAACATAATAATAAATTATTTTTTGTATGTAAATACAATTAATTGTATTACTAGTTAGAATTTATTTTAAATATTTTATAAAATATATACTAATTAAAATGTAAAATACTATTCAAATTTCAACTAATTTACTATTTTTTTACTTATTTTATACAATATATAGTATAAAAAGTTATAATTATCAGCAAAAACACAAAAAAACAATTAATTAAAAATATTTTAATTAAAAATCATTTTAGCTAGAATATATTTTTTTAAAAAATTTTAATACAATTTTATATAAATTTTAAAACAATTAAATTAAATTATAATTGTACAATTTATAAACTTTTATTATTATTATTTTTATTATTATTATTAGATACAATTTAGATTAGTTGCATTTCATTATAAATAAATAAATTTTTATAAAATATATAATTTTTTAATATCATATTATTTTATTTAAGTACACATTTAATGACTATAATTTAGTTCAAGTTTATTTAATATTGAATTTTATCATTATTATTATTATATATAATATTATATATAATTTTATTTTATCGGTTACTAAATTAGACTTTACTATAAAATGTTTTAACAACAAGAAAAATATATATTTTTAAAAAAGTAATATAAATTTATTATATACAGTACAATAAACTAAGTGACAAAGTTTATTTTTGAAATTTTATTATTTCTAACTAAATTAGATTTTAGGCACAAGTTTATTGATATATATATACGGTATACCGTATATATATATATATATATATAGATATATATATATATATATATTATAATACTTCAATAAATTAATTTAAAAAGATAGTAAAGTAGTTCACATTAACACACACATAGAGACACACGCACGCACACACACACACACACACACACTACACACACATACATAACACATACACACACATACATACACATACACACACATACACACACATACACACACATACACAGATACATACACAGATACATACATACATACATACATAAGCACACATTTACACACACACACACACACACACACATAGAAAGTTTATTATATTAATTAACTAAAAAAATTGTTAAAATCACAATAACATAAATAATAATAAAAAAATGTTATAATAAAGTTTATAATTTCAATTTTTTTAAAAATAATTATTTTATATATACAACAAATTCAAAATCACACAAAATTTATTGTAAATTTTTTAAAAATCATAGTTATTATTATTATTATTACAATATAATTATTGTGACATTAACTAAACAAACATTAATAATAATAATAATAATAATAATAATAACATAATGACTGTCCAAAAAAAGTCGACAAACCCTACCAACACCACCAATGATATGGACAATGAGTTAAATAATAATAATAATAATAATAATAATAATAATAATAATAAACTACAAGACATATCACTGGACACCACATCAACAACACTGGAGTCGGCACCTGTAGCTAAAACTACTGTCACTAATGGTGGCCGCTATCCCCGTTCAATCGCCTTCATCATAAGTAATGAATTTTGCGAACGCTTCTCCTACTACGGTGCCCGTGCCATCCTGGTCCTATACTTCAGGGATCAGCTACACTACTCGGCCACCGATGCCACTACCTACTATCATGTATTTATGATGCTATGCTATTTTACCCCTGTGCTCGGTGCCATAATAGCCGACTCATATATCGGTAAATTCAATACCATTTTCTACCTGTCCATACTCTACGCATGCGGCAATATACTACTATCGGTTGCTGCTGGCCTCAAATCACTACCGGTAACCTGGATAGGACTAGTAGCCATTGCATTGGGTACTGGAGGTATTAAGCCGTGTGTATCCGCATTTGGTGGCGACCAGTTTGACGGCGATAGTCAACAACATCATCTTCGGCGATATTTTTCGTTTTTCTATATCAGCATCAATGCCGGCAGTTTGATATCCTATGCGGTAACACCTGTCCTCCGGGAGGATGTCCAGTGTATGGGCGAAGATACCTGTTTCCCGCTAGCTTTCGGTGTCCCGGCCATACTGATGCTGGTAGCTCTGGCCTTGTTCATTGTGGGCCGATTTGTTACCGGCTATCGTATGGTACCGCCTAAACGACCCAATATCATAGGCCAGGTAGTCAAATGTGTTGGGCTGGCCCTATGGCGTAAATGTTTCCGATCGGTAGCCAAACGTGATCATTGGCTGGACTATGCCGACGACCGATACGATAGGCAAACATTGGCCGATATTAAAGTACTAATGCGTGTACTGTTCCTGTATTTACCGCTGCCGTTACTATGGGCACTATTTGACCAGCAAGGTTCCCGCTGGACACTGATGGCCAGTCAAATGGACGGTTCTCTAGGTCAACTGTATCGGCTGAAACCCGACCAAATCGGTATTGTCAATCCAATACTAATCATCCTATTTATACCCGTATTTGATTATGCCGTCTACCCGCTACTGGCCAGATGCCGACTACTGAGGAAACCCCTTCAGCGTATATTTGCCGGCGGTATGGTTACCGCTTTGAGTTTTGTCGTATGCGCCGTGTTTCAGTTGTCCATCGAGCGGGATCTGCCGCCACTAATCCTGGACAACTCGGCCCACTTAACCCTAGTTAACGGTTTGCGGACACCCGTCCAAGTTGATCACCCGCTGATCGGACAGCTTCGGCTACCCGTCGATGAACTGGTAGTCGTAGAAAATGTCCGTTTAGATCAGTTTAATCTAAATCTCCGATTAAATATAACATTTACCGATCAATCGGGTGCACCTCAAGTATGTCGCAAACATCTAACCGACAACAGGGACTGGTTTGTGGCCATTGTGGACAGGCCATTGTCAACGGGTAGCCTATTTATATTGACTGAAAATATATGTTCAAAACTAGATACCGGTGCCGATGGTACAGGTGGTGGTGTTATTGAACCATTGTATGAGTTTGATGTACTAACTAAACCGACTAAAGGCGGTGCTTACGGTGCAGTTGTCTTCAATCTAGACAACTATCCCATACCACCTGATCATGTATTTAATCTACCGGTGTTTAAATTCAAGACAACTGGTGGCAACGGTTTTGAACAGGTAGTTGAAGTACAGGTTACCGATGTTGATATAGTCAATACGTCCTCAACCACGGGTAGCGACACCATAACTAACGGTTTGGCCGGTTATACCCCGTATAACGACAAGAAAGAGCTGGACTGTAGTTCAGATGATGGCTATAAACTAGAGATGACTGTCCATTCAGATGATAAACCATTGACACTACTAACTGATATGGCTATCAAACAGGGCGGTAGTTATGTAACGGTAGTAACCGGTAATTATGGACAGGGAGTCTATACTACCCGATCATATCCGGTAGTCCGTCATAATTCAATGTCAATGTTTTGGATGATAATCCAATATTCATTGATAACTGTCGGGGAGATTATGTTTTCAATTACCGGCAATGAGTTTAGCTATAATCAGGCACCGGTATCAATGAAAGCCGTTATTATGGCCGCCTGGCTATTGACCGTTGCTTTTGGTGACCTAATTGTTGTGATTATAGCGTCGGCCAAAATCTTTGACTACCAGTCCTATGAGTTTTTCTTTTTTGCCGGTTTAATGGTCGCCGATATGCTGGTGTTTGCTGTGATGGCCTACTATTATGTCCCGAATGATCATCAGCCGCAAAAAGCACCGGTAGTTTTAGATAATGGTGCCGCCAATGATGATATAGCAACCGATAAGTAGGCTATAAAATAAAAAAATGTATATAATTTTTATAATATACTGTATTATTATTATATTTATCTGTTATTTATATGATATGTAATAATTAAAAGTTAATTATATTTTGTGATTTTAAATGATAATTAAATATTATATATAAATAATTTTATTTTTATGTTTTTTTTATTAATGATTATTATAAAAATAATGTTAAGTAATTAATAAATACAGGATGTAATTTTACACACATACACATACACATACACATACACATACACATACACGTACACATACACATACACATACACATACACATACACATACACATACACATACACATACACATACACATACACATACACATACACATACACATACACATACACATACACATACACATACACATACACATACACATACACATACACATACACATACACATACACATACACATACACATACACATACACATACACATACACATACACATACACATACACATACACATACACATACACATACACATACACATACACATACACATACACATACACATACACATACACATACACATACACATACACATACACATACACGTACACATACACATACACATACACATACACATACACATACACATACACATACACATACACATACACATACACATACACATACACATACACACGCGCGCACATAGTATTAATTTTATACTATAACTTAATAATAAATCTAATAATAATAATAATAAAATAAATATTATGAACAATAGACTAATAAAATTATCATTTAAAAAAAATAAAATCCATTATACATTAGACAGTATATTAAGATAAATAATTAATAATAACACTATAAATAATACAACAACAAAAAAATCTGTGATAATGCCGCAACTTATTTGATTAAAAAAAATTCAACTATATATATATAACTTTTTATAGTTTATTAAATATTTACAGTAGAGAGCGAAAAGTTTCGGACCCGTACCTGACCCGTACCTGATCTGATACCTAAAATCTCGGACTCGGACCTGACCTAACATAGGGTACAAATTTACCTGACCTGACCTGACCTGACTATGTAGGTCCGAAAATAATTTTATCAAAAAACAATTTTATTCATACTATACCCGCAACAAATATGTCTAAATTAACTTTAATTACTCGGGATTAACGATAACTGATCGTAGATCTAACTTAGATACTAATAAAGTTAATATGTTATTATTTATTAGATCAAACCATTATCTTTTGTAATATTTTATGTTTAATTTATACAAATATTTCATAAATAATAATTTAATAAATTTTGTGTTTGATTGTCATATTTTGTAATAATTGTCGTTTAAATAATGAATAAAAAATTTTCGGACCTGACCTGACCTGACCAAAAAATTTTGGTGTTCGGACCCGTACCTGACCTGACCTGAGCCCTAACTTTTACCTGACCTGACCTGACCTGAAAAATCAGGTCAGTTTTCAGTCTCTAATTTACAGTTTCAGTAGTATTTTTTGATGAAAATTTAATGAAAACTAATAAAAGTCATTATTTAATTATTATTTCCTAATAGTATATTTAAAATAAAATATTTATTTGCAATCAAACCAGTAGATCATTAATAATTAATGATATAATTTATAATATTAATAATGTCTTATAATAATAATAATTTAAATAATAGACAAATCATTATATATTTATATATTATATATAAATTTGTTATTCAAAAAAAAATATAATCATTAATTTTATATAATTACTATATATATATATATATATATATATATCTATTTTGTAATCATTAACCTAATTTAATTTATTATAAATTATGATTTATAATATATACAGTATATATAAAATACATTTATATAAATACAAATTAATAAGTATTTAGTGCATATTTCAAATGTAATATTATTATTATTTTTTTAGTTATAAATATATATATATACGTATATAAAACATAACAAAAAACAAAACAAAAAAATGTCTAAATTTTCGGCAAACAAGTTATTACCCGACATTATGGGATACAAGTGGTCGGCCTATCATTTATACCGAATCGGCTTAAGTAACCATCGATTAGTTGGCGTCGGCGATGATTGTTGTCCTCAACAGAGACTATGGTTTAATCGACCGATTTGTATACTAATTGTCGAAATTGTTTATATTATTGAACGTCTAATCTGTTTATTATTGTTAAACAATAATTCAGATAATGATTGGCAACTGTTTGCACTGTTAGGCGATTGGATATATTTATGGCATTTTAATATCTATATCAATATATCGTTTTTGTTTCAAATTTCGTTTGTAATCATATCAGTCATAACCTATTCATATAACTATATCCAAGGTATTGATCCGAAATTTTTACGTGTATTTGAAATGATGTCCGGTTTGCGGACACCCGGGAGTGTAGGTCTAACCGGTAATCCCCGGGACATCCAGAAGCTTATCAAACATATGCGTTGGTTGTGTTGGTTATGTCAACTAAATGCCGATTATATAATACCATTGTTTGCCTCCATAGTACTATTTTTAGGTTATCTATTGAATATACCCATAGTTTATACCCTACTATATGGTATACCCAATACCCTGATGACAACACTGGTAGCCTATTATTTCTGGAATCTAATACCCTATCAGATGATCTATTTTTATATACTGTGCCGGTATCTAAAGCTCCGGCACCGGGATATCAATAGGCAATTCAGACGACGACAACTAATTATAGCAACTAAACAACAAACAACTATTAACACCAATAAACGTATTCAACTGATTATGAAACTAATGGACAAATTGTTTGCCGATATCTCCGATTATAACCAGACTTATTGGTCAAAATTTTTACTATACGTTTGGCTATCAATTGGTACGTCTATTGTATTTATGTTATATATGTTAATATTTTTCCAATCAATGGCAATCATACCTCAACTAATCTTTACTTATGCCCTAATCGTATGGTTTATTGAATTTTTATTTATTATATTAACGGCCGCATCGGTTAACTCAAGTGTCGATAAATCCTGTAAAATATTATACAATTATATGTTTAAATAAAATTTATTGATTTTTGTTTGTTTATTATAAATGCAAGTTTTTTTTTTTAAAAATAAACTATTATTTTCTATTAATTGTAAAATTATTAAAATAAATTACTCGTATTTTATATAAACAATTTTATTAGTATTATTAGTAGTATTACTTTTTTTTATCATGTGTTATATTTATAATATAATTTTTAATTTACTGTTTTATGTTTTTTTGGCTATACTTTCAATCAATTTATACTATTTAATAATGATTTATATATTTAAAATTAAATGTTTTTAAATTAATTATTTTTCTAATATATAAATACATATTCAAGATTTATTTCTGTAAAACTGTTAAGTAATAAATGAATTAATATTATAATATAATAAATATATTTTGTTGTAATATATAAATATATATAATTTTTAAATAATTACTACAATTTTCAAATAAAATTAGTTATTTTTGTTTGTTTGTTAATACTGTATAATACTGTATATATATATATATTGTTAATTAAATATAAATTACTAATTTTTGTTTAATTAATGATTTTAGTTTTATGCAATTAAAAATAACTAAATAACAAAAATATATTAATGATATTTTTAAATAAAATAAATTTTATTTTTATTTTTGGTATACACATATATTTTTAAAACATAAAATAATAATTAATCAAAATGATAAAAAATAATTTTTTATATATAAAAAAATGTCTAATATAATTTATGATAAATTAAAAAATATTTTATTATTGTTGTCTGAAAACATATTAGTATTATTATAATTATTATTATATTTAAATAATATACTATTTTTTAAAAAAATATATAAAATTGTTAGCATATATATAGAAAATATGTCGGAATATTCAGCTAAAAAATTATTGCCCGAAAATATGGTATACAAGTGGTCGGCCTATCATTTATACCGAATCGGCTTAAGTAACCATCAATTAGTTGGCGTCGCCGATGATTGTTGTCCTCAACAACAGAGACTATGGTTTAATCGACCCGTTATTATAATCACTGTATCAATGATTTATATTATTGAACGTCTAATCTGTTTGTTATTTATCATCAATGATCCAAACAATTGGCTATTGATTGCACTGTTAGGCGATAGGGAATACTTTTGGCGGTTAGGGGTATTGAAAATATTTTCACCACTAATGATATTAATGTTACTAATTTTTGAACTAATCTATACATATAACTATCTAATTGGTATAAAACCTCGATTTTTACTGGTATTTGAAATGATGTCCGGTTTGCGGACACCCCTGTCGGTCGGTCTAACCGATCGCCTGGAGATCCAGAAGCTTACCCAACGGATGCAATGGCTGTGCCGTAGGATTCAGTTTAACAATCACTATATACTGCCCGTACTGTCTATAGTATCGACACAATTGACATATTTATTGAATATACCCATAGTCTATGCCCTGGTATATGGTATACCTAATACTATATTTATAACCTTGGTTATATATTATCTATGGAATATCATAACCTATCAATTGATCTATTTTTATATACTGTGTCGGTATCTAAAGCACCGATACCTTGAAATCTATAGACAATTACGACAACTAACTACTAAACATACTATTAGTAGTAATACTACTAAACGTATCAATAATATCATGAAATCTATGGACAAATTGTTTGCCGATATCTCGGATTATAACCGTACTTATTGGTCAAAATTTTTGCTAACCATTTGGCTATTTTTCGGTACAGCTATTGTCCTAATAATCTATTGTATAATATTTGTATCATTAAATCCCATAATATTATTGGCATTTATTTACGGTCTAATTGTATGGTTGACTGTATTTTTATTTATTATACTAACCGCTGCATCGGTTAACTATTGTACGGATAAAACATATAAAATGCTAAACAATTATAATTTAATTTATTAATAATATTTTTTTCAATTTTTTTTATAGCTATACTAATACTAATAATTAGTAATTTATTTTCAAATATTCATAAAATTAATTTACTTGAATAAATAAAATACTAATAATAATAATAATTTTTAATTTAATACACTATACATAAATCTATTTAAAAATATTATTAAAAACTTATAATTAACAAAAAAAAAGTTATTAAATATTTTTTATTATTTTTATCAAAGTTCATAATATTTATGAATATTTTTTTAATTTGAAATATATATAGATTTAAATATATATTAATATTAATAGTTTGCAATTTATTATGATTTTAAAAAAATAGTTTATATATTGTTTGTATTTTTAATATTTGAATAATAATTTCATAATTACTTTTGTAATATATCTTTAATAATAATAATAATAATAATCATTAATTTTTTAAGATAAAAGTTAGTATTTAAAACAAATATATTTAAATAAAAAAATGTAATTTTTTTTATTATTAATGGAAATATATTCAAATGTTATTATAATTATATATATATTATAAAAGATTAATTGTATTTTGTTTTTTTTGATGGCATCTCTAATATTATTAATTATATTATTAAAATACTAATATTTAATGCAATTAAATAAAATATAAAAATAAAAATTATTTATAATTTATAAATATATCAATCATATAAAATAAAAAATATTTTCAAATAAAATAAATTATATTTTACGAAATAATATAAATGTATTTATAAAATATATTATTATATAAATGACACATAAATTAACTTAATTGACTAATAATAATAATAAAACAAAATAATAAAAATATATTATTTATGATTTAATATGATTTTAAAAAAACATTATTATACTTAAATAATAATATTATTTATTATTATAATATACTTATAAATAGTTATTTTTTTTTGTAAATATGTCGTCCAAATATTCAGCTAAACATTTATTACCCGAAAATCAGGTATACAAGTGGTCGGCCTATCATTTATACCGAATCGGCTTAAGTAACCATCGATTAGTAGCCGATGATTGTAATGGTTGTCCTCAACAACCAAAGAGACTATGGTTTAATCGACCGATAATTATATTAATTGTTTCATTGATTTATTTTATTGAACGTATAGTGTGTTTGTTGTTTATTGATGAAAATAATTGGCTACTATTTGCACAGTTAGGCGATAGGGAATACTTTTGGAGGTTAGGTATATTGAAAATTTATTCACCATTTATGATACTAATCTCTATTGTATTTGAATTAATCTATACATACAACTACCTGATGGGTATTAAACCTGAATTTTTACGTGTATTTGAAATGATGTCCGGTTTGCCGGGACGGACACCCCTGTCGGTCGGTCTAACCGATCCCGAGGACATCCAGAAGCTAACCAAACGGTTGCGCCGATTATGTATAGGTTTTGAATTCAATAATAACTATATAATACCAATAGTTTCGATATTAGTATCGTTAGTAACCTATTTAGTGAATATACCCATAATCTATACCATAATCTATGGTATACCCAATATTATATTTAGTACCTTGGTTATCTATTATCTATATAATCTATTAATATTTCAAGTCATCTATTTTTATATACTGTATCTTAAGCTCCGATACCGGGAAATCTATCGACATATACGACAACTAACCATAACTACTACTAAACATAATAGTAGTAATACTACTAAACGTATCAATAATTTAATGAAATCATTGGACAAATTGATTGCCGATATCTACGACTATAACCACACTTATTGGTCAAAATTTTTGCTAACCGTTTGGCTATTTTTCGGTACACCTATTGTTTGCTTATTATATGTTTTAATATTTCTATCACTGAATCCATTGACATTTTATGTCCTTAATTATGTACTAATTGTTTGGTTGACTTTATTTTTATTTATCATAATAATGGCCGCCTCTGTTAACTTATGTGCCGCTAAATCATATAAATTGCTAATTAATTTTAATTTTATTTATTAAAAATAAATTTTTCTAGTAGTTATTATTTTATGTTTATAAACTTTATTGTATGTGTGTTTGTATGTGTGTAATGATATGTATGTGTGTGTGTATGTGTGTGTATGTGTGTGTATGTGTGTGTATGTGTGTGTATGTGTGTGTATGTGTGTGTATGTGTGTGTATGTGTGTGTATGTGTGTGTATGTGTGTGTATGTGTGTGATGTGTGTGATGTGTGTGTATGTGTGTGTATGTGTGTGTATGTGTGTGTATGTGTGTGTATGTGTGTGTATGTGTGTGTGTATGTGTGTGTATGTGTGTTTGTATATGTGTGTTTGTATATGTGTTTGTATATGTGTTTATATATGTGTTTATATATGTGTTTGTATATGTGTTTGTATATGTGTTTGTATATGTGTTTGTATATGTGTTTGTATATGTGTTTGTATATGTGTTTGTATATGTGTTTGTATATGTGTTTGTATATGTGTTTGTATATGTGTTTGTATATGTGTTTGTATATGTGTTTGTATTTATTTGTGAATATATGTATGTGTAAGTGCACTGTACTGTATATTATAAATAATTTTGAGTTTAGTTAGTTAGTTAGTCAATCAGTTAGTATGTAATTAATAAGTGAATTAGTAGAGAGAGAGAGAGAGAGAGAGAGAGAGAGAGAGAGAGAGAGAGAGAGAGAGAGAGAGAGATTAATCTAAAAATTATTATTTTTTAAAAAAATTTAGAAAATAAAGTTTAATTTGTTTGAATATTATATATAAATTTATTTATGTAATTATAAGTGTTTTATTTATTAAAAAATAAAAATTGTTATATTCAGGTAATATAACAATTACTTAATGGCTTGTAATTGAATGTTATTTTTTTGAAAATTATTATTTATGTTATATTTATATATTTAAAAAAAAAAAATTATGTAATAAAAATATTGCACTAAATTTATCTTGTATAACAGTATTTTAATTTTTTTTAAAAATACAATATATTACTATTATATAATTTTTACAATAAAATTTATTATTTTAAAAGTACACAAAAATTATTTTATTAATATTTTAGTTTATCTAATAATATTTAGTATTTTTTTAATAAAAACAATATATATATTTATAAACTACTACTACTACTACTGTACATTGAAATGTTATTATTATAATAAAAATTATTTATACAATCATATACAGTATATATATAAACATTTAGTTGATATGTATTTATATTCTCAGTAATTATTTTTAAAAAAAAATTATTTTATAATAACAATAATAACCAAATAAAAACAGTTTGTCAAAAATAAAACATTATTATACACTATAACTAATTAAAAAAAATTAATTTTTTTAATAAAAAAAAATTATTCAACAATTTTTATGTATACTCTCTACCGATGATGAATCAAATATAGGATTATTTTGTAAGTCCATCGATAAAAACATGCCATCAGTTGTCGATGATATCAATGGATTTGTATTAATCAGATGATAGGTTTCACTTGTAATCAATTCAATATCGGAGCCAACACTGGGAGGTGAAGGAGGGCTCTGTCGACTGTATGGCAGTGCCAGCCGTAGGTGTTGTTGATTATGTCGGTTATGATGTCGACTGGATCTCAATGATGATGAATGACTTGTATCTGATTTGCTATCAAATGATAAAATTAAAATTATTTAATACTAAAACTAATTTTTTTTAAAAGTAATTTTATTACCGTTTTTTCAATCTATATAAACAGTAGATTAGTAGAAATATTAGCAAAAAATTTAGTATCAATGATATGATAACCACAATGTATAAGACAATTGGTTTTTGTCGATGATTTAATTGTGTTAATAAATATGTATTTTTTGTTAAATTATTTGTATTATTATTATTATTATTATTATTATTATTATTATTATTATTATTATTACATGAGATATGTGTTGTTGTATTCAATGATAATTCAGTTGACGATTGCAAACGATAACTCTATATAAGAATAATTAATTTTTTTTTTGATTAATTGTTTTATAAAAAATATAAATATATAAAAAATTTATTTTTTAATAATAATTATTTTATTTTTTGACTTACATTACTATTTGTTGTTTCACTGGGTTTTATATCATCTAAATTAATAACAGTGTGAATCTGTAAATAAAATAATAATAATAATAATATGATATAATTAGTAGACATAATATACTAGTTATATATATAAATTATTTTCATAATTATTTATAATAATAATAATAATATTAATTACTGTATTGAATAAAGTGATAATTAAAATTAAAATAAATACATTAAATGTTTATTCAAATTTCAACGAAAAAAAATTAATTGATTATTATTTAATATTATTATTATTATTATTAGTTAATCATTTTTTAAAAAAAGTGTGAGTCATCTATAAATTTTTTAAATGAGAAAAAATATATTAAATTTCTCTCTCTCTCTCTCTCTCTCTCTCTCTCTCTCTCTCTCTCTCTCTCTCTGTCTCTCTCTCTCTCTCTCTCTCTCTCTCTCTCTCTCTCTCTCTCTCTCTCTCTCTCTCTCTCTCTTACATAGCAACCAATTGCTTACAAATTAATCACTAACTTATATAAAAAATATTAAACAAAATATTAAATTATTAATTTAAAAAAAATTTCAATAATAATATATTAATAAACTTTTTTTTGTTGTTGAAAATAAACTAAAAGTATTTTTTTGAAATATTCAATTAATCATTAAAAAAACTATAATAAAAAATTTTTTAAATAAAAAAATTAATTATAATATATTATAATTATATATTTATTTAATTTAAATATTATAATAATTATTATATTATAATTATATAATAATTAAATAATTAAAAAAAACAATTTAATTAAAATACTTACAGATTCCGTACAATTGTTATGATTAGTAGGATAGAGACGATTGCTTAGATTGATTTGCGGACAAACACACCGATACTGATGGTGACCATCACTATCGGCTGAATCGGCTATCGGTAAACACAAATACTGGCACCGATGCCGACGGCATCGGTCACTGGCCTCGACCGTTGGCTGCAGTCGGCTATCTAGAATCCTAACGGCTTCGACTTCAACCGACTGTTGACCTTTGACCAGATAACGGATTTGGCTGCCATTCCGGCCAAACTTGTTGGTCATCAATACCGACGAATGATAATAGTTTGACCATAAAATATCGTCGCCGTAGACGACCATAAACTTTGACAGTGTAAACAACTCGCGCGACTCCAGTATCCGACGCAACCCGTGGCCGTCGTAGTCGACCGAAAAAAATCGAAACAAATACCTATCGATCCAATAGACCCGCCGTTCACCGCCCGGCCAGCCGTCGATGGCCATAACCAGCGGTTCCTTAACTTCGGGTCCCGGACCGACCAGCGCCCGACTATTGCTGCCGTCCTGACCCGACCGCATCAATCGTCCGGTTTTATTATCATCGAAACTGTTGTCCGATACTGACCAGAATAGTAAGGACTCGCGCGGGTCGACTACCAGATCGTGGACAGTATGATAAAACATTTCGTTGACCACTACATAACCGTTGGCCAGTTTAGGGTCGGTTAGGTTGAACACAACGATCTTGTCATTGAGGTTATAGTAGCATAGCTGGTGTATCCAATCGATTGACAATCGGGTCGACTGGGATCGGCTGAGCCGTACCAACAACTGGCCGGTCCTACTGTCCTGGCTTTTGGCCGATTGGCTATTGATTCCCAATATATTGCCGCCACTTATATATATAACAATATAATTGTTAGAAACAAATATGTTTTTAATTGAATTAAATTTTTTTTTGTATAAATAGTTAATTATAAGAGAGAGAGAGAGAGAGAGAGAGAGAGAGAGAGAGAGAGAGAGAGAGAGAGAGAGAGAGAGAGAGAGAGAGAGAGAGAGAGTTTCATATTTAATATGATATCAATATTTAAAAAAATTATTTTTGATTAAAATAAATAATAATTTTAATAATAATTTATTAAATATTTTTTTAAAATAACTAAAAAATATAATAATTAAGAATTTTTTATATATATATAAAAGTATTTAATACTATTATATGTTTAATTTATTTTTTTTATAAAAAATATAAATAATAAATCAATTATTAGTATGCCTAATTAGATAACCAAAAATGTAAAATTTTTAAAAATTAATATATTTATATATTAAAAAAATAGAAATAATTGAATTTAATTTTTTTTTTATATTTTTTTAAATAACTATTTATAACTATAGATATAAATAGTTATAATTAATTAATTACTGTATATATTATATTTATAATACCTGGGATCAATAGGTGCAACATAGATGGCATTATCCGGCTCCTGTACCCTCCAGACCAGTAGATTAGCCGCTAAACTATAGTCTAGTTGACCGATAACTGTCTGATTGGTTATATTCACCGAAATATCGGCCGATCTATAGTCCTGTACTACCGGTGCGTCCAATAAACCTGTATTTGTTGCCATTAATGTAGTTATCATTGAAATTGAATAAATAGGTTTGCGATATAAATTGAATAAAAGTTTTGTATCATTATTTAATTTATTAGTAAAAATATTTGATTGAAAACTATTAACTAATAATAAATTGTTGAATAAAATCATATTAAATAATATGAAAATATTTATAGCAAAATAAATTTTCATTTTTATTAGTAATGTTATTATTATTATTATAACAGTAGTTATAAATTTTATTATTATTATTATTATTATTAACACTAATATTATTATTATAAATACTAATAAGTGATATATTATTTAATAAAAAATTCATAATTATAATAATAATATTTTAATTTTTTAATTAAAAAAAATGTGTAACAATTATTTAGTGATTATTATTATTATTTAGTATATATATATAATATTAGTTAGTTTTTATATTGAATGTCAATTATTTTTGTTGTTGATGTAATCAATTATCAAACTATTTTATAATAATAATATTAATAATGAAAAATAAAATAATAGCAATTATTATTATTATTATTATTATTATTATTTAAAACATATCACATGTTTAAAACATGATTCATATAATTGTTTTTTGATTTTGTTTCAAAAAAAACATTATTTATTATTATATGATATTCACTGTATATATATATATATTATAATATAAACTAAACATTTTTTTACGTATATATATATAAACTGATATCATATATACACTTAATATATATCAAAAATACTTACTTATATAAAAAACTACTACATATTAATACAGTAATAATTATTGTGTGAATAGTTTTTATATTTTGTTGTTAAGATATTAAATGCGACAAAAAACTATATATGATATGATTATTATTATTATTATTATTAATTGTATATAATATAAGTTTTTTATATATATATAAATGATATTATCGTTGTTTAGATATTTAGAGCAAATATGATATTAATTGAGACTCTATGGGTATATATATATAAATGTATAATAATTTTATTTTTTTATTCATATATACAGTATATATATATATTATATATATTTTGATTGATATAAATAATATATATATAAAACAAAATTTTAGTTAAAGACCTTCAACAGTAATTCAACATTTATAATATACAGTATATATCATATATATATATATATATATAATATAACTTTAACATACATATTGAATATGTGTACTGTATTTATGATATTATTAATATATATATATATATTTAATAGTAATATATTATATGATTAAGTAATTTATGAGTTTTATATTTAAACTAACATACAATATATGCTATTATATTATATTATATACAGTATATATCATATATTTATTATATATATATATATATGACTATTTGCTTATCACAAAACATAAATAAAAAAAAATTTTTACTGTATTTTATTTTGTGTTACCAGAGAGTAGTGTACTGTATATATCATAAGTGTATTTAAATAGTAAGGTATTAGATATCATAGTACTGTATATAATGTTATCTTAAAATACATTTTATTTATTTTTTGTATATTTGTTTTGTTTGATAGTCAATAATACTGTATATATATATACTGTATATTAGTACTAATACTGTACTATAAGTTAATAGTAAATCATAGTGAATATCAACTATTTATATATATATATAATAAAAATTACTGTATTATTAAACATTATATAATTTATAATGTAATATAATGTGTAATACATGTATATAAAAATTATATAACTTATATAAGTATTGAACAAATAATAAGGAAATTTTTTTTGTCTTGTAATTTATATTTTTTGTTTGATATGTAATAATCAAATTATTGTATATTATATAATATACAGTATATATACTGTA
>NW_026533205.1:512500-517500 GCF_028296485.1 Oppia nitens
GAATTGAATGAATGAATTTAATAAATAGATAGATATATACCCACCTTATTATAAATAGTATATATTATTAGATATATATATATATATTAAAAACAAAATGATAATCAATCATACATTGTAATGATAATTTTTTTTTAAAAATAAATATAAAATTATAATCATTATATACCATATAATATTATGTAAATAATATTTAATACCATGTATCATCAAATTATACAGTATATTATTAGGATTATTATTATTATTACTAAATATATATATATACGGTATATATATATATATATATATATATATATATAGAGAGAGAGAGAGAGACAGAGAGAGAGAGACAGAGAGAGAGAGTAATAACATATATACTATATAATTGGCAGTATATTTAACCTCTAATTGAAAGTTAAAAACATTAAATTACTAATAATTTTCAAACTATTAAAATTTTTCATATGAAAATACATAGTTTAAATTTTATTTAGTTTATTTTTTTAAAAAAATACATTGACTTTAATGTTATTTTGAAATAAAAATAAATGATAATTTAGTTATTTTGTTGTTGTTGTTGGTTTGTATGTTATAATTCATAATCTCATTACAGATATAAATATATTTTTTAATGAAATATTTTTTTTAAAAAGTATATAAACCAATAATTTGTTGAATTTTTTTTTTTGGTTTACATAAAATAAAAAGAGTTAACTATATATATAATATATGATAATTAATGGGATATTGAATTGAATGAATAATTTATATATTTTACAACCTAGGATATTTTTTTAAAAAAAAGTTCAAAAAACTTAATTTTTTAAAGATTATTATAATTATTATTATAAAAATTATTACTATTTTTTAAAAATACATATAAATAGATAGACAAACCTATATATATATTTAACTTAACATTTAAAAAAAATATTGATAATAATAATAATAATAATAATAACTTATATGTACTTATAATTGTGTCTAGGCACATTTTTTTGAAAAATAAATAAATAAATACAAAAATAAATATTTAAGTTAACCCTAATAATACTTATCATTTTTTTTTTAAATTAATACAAAATTATTAATTATTAAAATTTATAATATATATCGATATATTATAAATGTGGGTTAGGCATATTTTTACTACATACAGGTGCCCCCTCCCTCCCCACTCCTAATCAATTGAATGTTGGGTTAGACCATCCGACCGGGTTATGGGCATAGACTTTGAAGGCAATCAGATCCTGTTGGGTATAATCGACATCCAGTTTCACTACATAAATGGTGTTTCGGTCGCTTTCATTGCTATTAACTATATTTTTATTACAACAAAAACAACAATAACAAAAATAGGGTTATTAGTGGACCGGGGGTTGGGGTGTGTAGGGTATGGTAGCTTTTAAAAATAAAACTTACTGGCATTAAAATCGGCCCAATATTCCTGCTGATAGTAGTTGAATATACCTCTATAGGCTATACGATATTTATCGACTGGTGGGTCGACAGTTGGCTGATCTATCTGTAGGGTCAGGTATGCCTTGGATACACCAGCTATTAGTTGGGGTATGAATGGATATGCAAAACAAACAATAATATATATATATATATATATAGTTATTATGTATATATTAGCTATACTATACATACCAAACCCTAGACTATGGCTCAGTATGACCGGATGGCCAGGTATTTGTCGTACAGTTATCTTATATGATGTCTCGTAGGTCCGGTTATCCAGAATCGTACGGCACTTGAACTCATCCAACAGCCGGACAAACGGATAGTTGACTTTCAATTCAATGTAATCGTGTTTTTGAGTCATGTTTTTTGATAAACGTTTAAATTTTTCTATAGTAATATATATGAAATAAAATACAGTATATATACGGTATATATCGGTATATATCGGTATATATATATATAAAAGTTTATTGATGTTTGTATGTATACATGCAATAAAAAATGTAAATTAGTTTATTTTATATATATATATATATACTGTATATTAACTACTACTGTATATAAAAATAAATAAATAATAATAAAAAAGTTTCAATAGGGTTATCCTTAATAAATATATATATATATATATACTGTATATATGTATATATTCCCCAAAAAAATAATACTAAAATTTTTCGAAACATTTTTGTTTGTTTTTTATCTATTTTTGTTTTGTTCCTATTGTTGTATTGAATACTTAACTTTAAAGTTTTATATAAAAAAAATAAAATAATTAAAATTTAACTAATTCTTTTTGTAAAACTTAAAAAAACAAAATCATTGATTATTTTTTTAAAAATTTGTTTGAAATAAAAAAGTAATGTCCGATCTCTATGTATAGTATATATACAATATATATATAGGGGTTAACTAACTAATAAACTTTTTAAAACAAATTTCAAAACACAAATATAATAAAAATTTAAATATATTTTAGATTTTTTTAAATAAAAAAAAGTCAATGACTTTATATATAGAATATATAATGATATTTACCACTAATTTTATGATTATCTTTCGTAAGCCAATCGGTTTTAGTATAGTTTATGCCATTATTTAGTTGAAAATCATTGGAAATTGTCTGACATCTGAAAACATATAACGGATAATCTTTTTGATAGTTTTCTGTAATTAAAATTTCATTTAATTTTTTCCGATTATTATTTGTATTTGAATTGTGATTATTAATGTCATTAATCTCTTCAACTTCTTTGCCATTATTATTATTATTATCGTTGACTGTCTGGTCATTGATGTCGGCATCGATGGTAATATTGCTGACAAAAATGTGCTGAAAATAAATAATAATATTTAAAAAAAATTATCAATAAAATAAAGGGTTAAACAAAACAACAATAAATTAAATGATAATTAAATGCAAATGCAATTCAAGTTTTCAAAAAAAAGTTGTTTTGTATTATTAGTACTAATAGTAGTACTTATTATACAAAAAACAATATAATAATAATACTAATACTATATTATGTAATAAATAAACTATTATTTAAATTAAATTTTTTTTTTGAAATAAATAAATAATTTATTTTATTTTTTGAAAAATACTTACACTTTCAGTACACGTATACTTGGATTTACTACTAATACTAATATCATTACTATTACTATTAGTATTACTAGTATTACTACTACTATTATCGCCGCAAACACAATAATGTTGGCCATTGGGCGCCGGTATACACATATAGCCGCACCGGGCATTGCGGCACCGGTCGACTACTACTACTAGTTGGCCAGCGGTTGGCGATGGTTGCCGACTATGATGTAGGACACGGATGCTATCGATTTGATGATCCGATTTGACAACCGTACGTACATGTGCTGACTTACCAAACTTATTGGTAGCTAGTATTGAATTAGGTAGTACCGATGACCTGCCTGTCCAAAATATATAGTCACTGTACATATCCAGCGAGGTAGTCATGGCAAACATTGCCGATCGCAAATGAGTGACCCGTTTCTGGCCGGAAAACCCGACCGACTCGAGTGACTGGTGTTTGTTGTCGACAAAAAACACGCGTTTAATCTTGTAGTCAATGGACAGACAGCACGGTTGGGTTACTAGTGGTGGTGTCGATCCCGATCCCGATCTCGATGTCGATCCCGATGACGGGTCGTAGCCATAGACTCCCAGATCTAATAATATCTATGAAATAATTTTTTGTTTATATTATATCACAAAAAAAAGTTTTGTTATTTTTTTTGGTTGTTTGAAAAATAATGTTAACAATAGTACTAATAATATTAATAATATAATGTTTTTTTTATCAAATAAAAACTATTTAATGATATTGAATGTTAAAAAATTATTTCTATAATAATATACAGGTATTTACTGAATCGTTAAAATAAAAATTTTTTTAAATGACTGAAAAATACTACTAATAATTATTTTTTTTAAATATTTCTTAAAATATTAAAATAATTTTCTTCAATCATAGGTTAGTATTATTATAATTATTATAAACAAAAATCTGGTATTTTTATATTACTTATATTATTATTATTATTAATGTATACTAATAACTATCATATATTTTGTTAGTCATTTATAATTATTATAAAAAATGATAAATACATGAATCAATTTGTTAATAAAAAAATAAATAAAAGTGACAAAAAAGTAGCAATTTTTTCAAAAAAAAAAATTAATATTAAATAATGTAATATTTATGTTAAATCGTATGAATAATTTAAGGTATTTTTTAAAACATAAAAAAATTATCATATAATATGTATATACAGTATAATTCATGAATAAATTATTAATTATTTTTATAACTTATTAGTATTAGAGTTATTATTTTTTTCAATGACTAATATATTTTATTATTTAAAAGTAAAATAAAATTTACAAATAAAATCTTAAAGCTATTAAACTAAAGTATAATTTTTATATATTTTAGTTTAATGCTAATTCTATAAATTATTATCTAGCAACTTTTTTTTAAGTAATAATAATAATATATATATATTTTTAAAAAAAATTAAATAATTATAACATAAATTAATTAAATTTATGTTATAATTATAAACTAATTGTAGACAATAAAAAAATAGAAAATAATTACCAAAAATAAAAACTAAATATTTATATAACAAAAAAAGTTATCATAAGTTATATTCAATACACAATTTGCTGCATATTTTTTTGTCAGATCTCAATCCCCTAACCCCCTAACCCCCTCCCCTAACCAACTGACCTGTATTTAAGTAGTTAACACAACAAACAAAAAAACATAACTTACCCCAGGGTTGGCACCATTTTGCTCAGCTCTCATCAGCTTATAATCATAGGTACGTCTATCCAGTCGTAGCCATACTATAAACGAGTCAACCGGGTTGACCACTATATCGACGGCCATCACTGCCGCCGATGCCGGTGACGGTGCCGACGGGACAACCGTTTTCACACGTTGCGACTGTAAACTAATCACTTTGATTTGACCCTGTTCAATATAATACAATAGATCATGTATCCAATCCAATGA